>NC_087210.1:8801837-8809337 GCF_015104395.2 Macrobrachium nipponense | reverse complement strand
GTGTGTGTGTGTGTTTACAAGAGAGAGAGAGAAGAAAGAGAGAGAGAGAGAGAGAGAGAGAGAGAGAGAGAGACAGCTATATTTTGGGAGTCAAAAGGGATGTAATTGTGCGAATACGTGATGAACTTGTAAAGCCGTTTTGCACACAAATATTCTTTCAGTTGAGCAGAAATCATTAATTGGCACCTGTATGCCAAGTTTCCCTAATCGTCTTTTTTCCTTGCCATAACTGCGATCGGTCGCCTTTTTCTATGAACTTCGTTTGTAAAATAGTTTATGAAGCAGCAGAGTATCTAAACGAATGCATAATTATAACACGAAGATAATTCTCAAACACCTAGGCGGGTGCGCTGCATAGAACGATCCCTGACAACTATATTTGCTAGTTTAAGATCTGCAACAAACAAAAGGTTAACATTACAAGTTAAAAAAAAGTCTTCCAGTGCGAGACGGGGTTGCAAACAAATATCTAAGAATCGATTTTTTTTTACTCTGTGATGGGAGAGGCATTACTTTGCTTTTTATACTATCCTTTTGATTGATTATTATTTTGTGATTTTTTTGTTTACTGATGTATTTTAATAACATACTGTATTAATTCTTTACACGTTTATATCCCTTTTGCTGTGTTTCCATAATTTTGAGGTGCACAATTATGATTTGTTCTCTTTACCTTATAGCAGGAGTTTTCTGTTTGATCATTAGGGTTTTCACAATTAATTTATTCCTTTCATTTTTTTAAATATAAATATTTTTGATTATCATGTTAACACGGAATAAAATTTGGCGGAAAACACAAATCATTAGCACACTCTGCCCAATGTTCATAGATTATGGATGATTACTCGCCTGAAATTAGTGTGGTCACATAAGTTTGCCGTCTTGGTAATACATTCAGTAAATAACATTGATTTCCTGGATTGCTTGTTATTACACACATACAGACACACACACACACACACGTCAGGACAAATACATTTCTCATTCTTAACTCTCCAGTATTCCTCCCATAAGATCATATATTTGTTATTAGATAGGATAGTCTACCTGGACACATCAGGCAGGAATGCGGTGTGAAATGGGTGTGACAAGCTCCTGCTAAATGCATAAACTGGAACAAAACTCCATCGGTATTAATCAGATGTCAATCAGTAAGTTACCGGATGTTAACGCCAATGATGTTCTTTGTTACACTCTTAATTAGCATTTCTGTGATCAATTTGTTAACACTAGTTCATTCTTTTATTTTATCATGAAGTTCCTTTTATCTCTCCTAATTAGATATTAGTTCCTTCGTTGATTCAATTGAAAATCTGATGTAAACCATTTGAATTATCAAAGCGATTTGCGAAATATCTCCTCCGGAATCATGGCATGGTTTTGCAAATTATGTTTACTAATGAATCGCGCTCATTGATGTCGGCAGTAACACCCTTCGCTGAATAACACAGAAAAAACACTTCCTTTTCTTTGGGGGTCAGTGAGGGTCGAGTTAATATTTCATTAAAACTGAATTATCAACTTCACATTCTGGTGAGTAGCTGCTGATAGTTTTTATGTATCCATCATCTGCGCTTGCTTTTTCTCTTGCATGAACATAGATATTTTTTTTCAAATGTGAAGTATTAGATACATGAAACACTCATTACTCTGGAGTTTAATAATGATTCAGATGTTAAACACTGGTGTTATGGTTTTGAAAAAGAAGGCGACAAAGCGTTGAAAGATGATGTACAAGGCAAGAGACCTTTTCTAGTAAATTAGCTCTTAAAGTTTTGCAGTCTTTCAAGGGAGCATTATTGGAGGACTTACAGTTTTTTCCAATACTTGTAACAGCAACAGTTTTCAAAGGACAAGGAAAACCGCTTTTCATTTTCTTAACTTTATGCTTTAATCTAACAAAGAATGTGCGTTTGACCTTCCTCACATCAAACTCTAGTGATCAGCCTGTCCCCGCCTCCCCCCCCCCCCCCCCCCCCCCTACGCTCCCCCCCCCCCCTACGCGCCACATACTTGCACACCAAAAAAAGTCTTTTGCTTTACGTCAACAGAACTTTTTATTAGGATCTGAAAATAATTTAGAAACATAATAAAACACTCTTTATGTATATATATATATATATATATATATATATATATATTATATATATATATATATATATATATATATATATATATATATATATGTATATACACATACATATATATATATATATATATATATATATATATGTATGTGTGTGTGCGTGTGTATGTATGCGTGTGTGTCTTGCGTGTTTTGTGTAGAAGTATTAATACTTGTTTGCCATAAACAATATCATAATTCGATATGCTCCAAAGACCAAAAATGAACGACTGTCTGGGCGGTTTTGAGTGGTGAGAATAATGAGTCGAACAGGAGTGTTTTTTTATCTATTCTTTAGAACCGCACTAACTGCAGTGAATTGCTGCGTTTATTAATCCTAACACTGAAATCATACTCCATTCTTTTATATTGTTAACACTCGTCTCTTCGTCGATAAGTATAACGTTCAATTATTTCTTTTTACTTGTTCCTGCGTCTATAATTTTCGCAAGTGAAGGAGCCACTAACGGTCTTCATTTGCATGAAGAACAGTTCATACCTAAAATATATATATGCTTTTGTATTATGTTTACCTCGGTATTAAAGAAATATTGATTTCTAAAGACATTTTTAAATTATTATATCTGTTATTTGTAGATATACTAATATTTTAACATGCACGTGCATATATATATATATATATATATATATATATATATATATATATATATATATATATATATATATATATATATATATATATATATACTGGTGAGAGAGAGAGAAAGAGAGGGAAATGAGCCTCACATTTTCATGAAATAGACCACCGTATAATTAGTTCATTTGGGACTTGATTCATAAGTAATCTATTCATTACTGTTTTATTATTAAGGCGATGGAGTCGGAAGCTTTCGTTATGGCATCGTCCTAAGTTAGATAGGTTTTGATTCTAAACACTACAACATAATTCACCGAAGTTGAAAACATTACAAACGGCATCGTGAATATGCGGTGCCCAACCATTGCGTACATACGCTTCACAGAGCATCAATTCCTGGAGGACCCGGTTTGAGCCCTGTATTTTCCTTTATATTTCTGCACCTATTTTCGCTTTCTCTAAATTAAACTTTAAAATTCAGTTTTTCAGGCGTCTGGGATACGCTGTCTTTCGATGTTAAGCCGTCCCTATTTTATTCTATTTTGTATTCAAGCGCGTTCTAGTACGTATTTTAATATTGATTTGAAAAATATTTTTAGTAATCATTTAGAGTAGGAGAGTGAAGTTCTCGTACACGTCCTTAGTAGCAATATTCAGATATATTGAAGTAAATCTTCAAATCTTTAACCAGTGCATAAATTCAAATATACGTTTCGAATTTATGGAAGAAGTAAAGCGTTTAAAGTAACGGCAATTGTATGTTTCTTCCTTGCATAAGTTCGCATATTACAAAAAAGGGACGAGGAATAAAATGCAGCACATTTACACAGGAAAACAAAAGCTGACCCAGTTTCCTTATACATTTCCCGTGATGCAAAACCTGCAATGCAAACAGCTTTAACTTCCTTAAAACCTAAGAAGTTTACTTTCTTGGGGTTGGACTGGAAGAGGATTTCAAGAAATAAGACGGTTGAAGCCACGGTAGAAATAAGTCCTCATATAACACCGATGAAACTGTATTCCTCTATGTGCACTTCAGTAACATTGTTTTAATCAGACTTTAGTGCTGTTGCCTTCAGTGTTTTGTCATCCAAAAAGGGGTTGCACTTTCGTCCTTCTTTTCGCCTCACTCCCTAGTTTTCTTTGTTTGTCTCGTAGTTAGCATAGTTACCTGCATTCTGGGATTTTGGTTGCTCGGCGTATTATTGTTAATTAATGCTGAAGGATTCCTATTTAGATGTCTCAAGAAGTCCTAACGAAGTGAGATTCCCTATTTTTTTTTTTTTTTTTTCTTCTTCTTCTTGCTTCCCACTTTTTTTTTTTCCCATTTTTTATATGGGGTTTCGGCATATGGGGTTCCGGGCCGTTTCGGATGAGCCGTTTCCATCTATTTCTATCTTGCGCTTCTGCCTCATCATTCCCTTCTCATGTAAATCTCCTCTCACACAGTCCTTCCATCTCTTTCTTGGTCTCCCTCTCTTCTTCTTCCTTGCACCTCCACTCCCATAGTATGTCTCCCAGCGTGGTCCTCATCTCTCCCAACAGGTGTCCATACCATCTCAGCCTCCCCTCCTGCACTTTCTTTGATACTTCCACCACCTTAGTTGAACCCATTATGTAGTCATTTCTGATCCTATCCACTCTTGTTACCCCAGACATCCACCTAAGCTTCTCATTTCTGCCACATCCATCTTCTTCTGCTCTGCTTTTCTCATGCTTGCTGTTTCCGTACCATACAGCATTGCTGTTCTTACCACCGTCTTGTGAAATTTTCCTTTTAACCTAAGCTGCACTCTTTTGTCACAAAGAACTCCCGAGGCCGCTCTCCAGTTGTTCCAGCCTGCCTGTACCCGATGTTTTACTTCTTCTTCCATACTTCCTCCAGCGTTAACAAAAGATCCCAAATACTTAAACTTATCAACTCTCCTTATTTGCTCTCCACCAAGCTGAATACTTTATCATCCCCCTCAGGGGTGGTGGTACACATATATTCTGTCTTGGATCTACTTATTCTCATTCCTCTGTCCTCCAGTACTTGTCTCCATCTTTCCAATTTCACTTCCAGATCTTCCCTGCTCTCTGCACACAGAACAATATCATCCGCATACAATATGTTCCATGGTACTGTCTCCCTTACTTCCTCTATTATAACATCCATCACTATGTTAAAGATAAATGGGCTCAGAGCCGACCCCTGGTGTAATCCTACTCTCACCTCAAAACCTTCTGTCTCCCCAACACTGCTCCTCACTCTGGTAAATACAATTCCGGTACATCTCTTGTATCAATCGCACGTACTTCTCTGGCACCATCTTCTCCCTCAGGCTCCTCCATACCTCTTGTCTCGGGACTCTGGCATAAGCCTTTTCAAGGTCAATGAATACCATATGTAGGTCCCTTTGTCTTTCCCGAATTTCTCCATATTTGCCTCAGACAAAATATACCATCTGTTGTTCCCCTTCCCTTCATAAATCCCATCTGCTCTTTACCTATTTGTACTTCTTCTCTCAGTCTAGCATCTATCATCCTTTCCAGTATCTTCAAAGTGTGGGACATCAATTTAATGCCCCTATAATTACCACACTCTTGGACATCGCCTTTCCCTTTAAAAATTGGGATCAATATTACTCCACGCCACTCATTTGGTATCTTTTCCTGTTCAAGGATCTTTATCATAAGATCGTACAGTATATCCACTCCTTCATCTCCTAATGCTTTCCATGCCTCCACCGGGATCATGTCTGGTCCGGTTGCCTTCCCATTCTTCATCTTCTTCAGTGCATTTAGTACCTCTTGCCTAGAAAACCTCATTACCATGCCAACGTTCCACTTGCCCATCCTCTCTTATTAGTCTATTATTTTCTTCATTTAACAACTGTTCGAAAATATTCTTTCCATCTCTTCACAATGTCTTCCTCCTTTCTAAGCACTACACCCTCTTGATTCTTTATTTGTTTGATGTGGTTATATCTTTGGTTTGCTCTTATTTCTAGCCTTTGATAGCTTCATCATCTTCTTTAATCCTTCCTTTGTCCCCAGCTCATTATACACATCATCATACGACTTTGCTTTAGCTTGGGCTACCACTTTTTCACCACCTTGTTTTTCTCTCTGTACCTATTTCTGTCTCCACTGACTGTACTCTTCCCATCTTTTCTTTGCCTCCTTCTTATCTTTTACTACTTTCTCAATGTCTTCATCCCACCACCAACTATCCTTTTCTTCCCATATGATACCAGATGTCTCTCCTAGCAGCTCCTTTCCATGCCTTCTTATTACTGCTGCATTTCGTGCCCACCATTCTTGAACATCTTCAATACCTATATCAATATCCTCCAAAACCCTCCTCTTAAACTCTCTCTTCTTATCCCCTTCCTTCTGTAATTCGTACCATTTAATTTTCCTTATCCCTTTAGCTTTGGTTTTTCTTTCCCTTTTCAACTTCAAGTCCATACATAGCAGCCTGTGTTGGGGGGCTACATGGTCGCCTGGAATAACTTTGCAGTTCTTGACCTCCACCAGATTTATCCTTTTATACAAGAAATAGTCTATCTGGGAGAATCTTCCCCCACTCCTATATGTTATTAGGTGTTCCCTTTTCTTCTCAAAAAATGTGTTTACTATTGCCATGTCGAATGACACAGCAAAGTCCACTACACTCTCTCCTTCTGGGTTTCTCTCCCCAATTCCATGGGCCCCATGCACCCGCCCAATCGCCTCATTTTCACTTCCGACATGGCCATTCAAATCTGCCCCAACTATCACCCTCTCATGCTCTTCCAGTTCTTGCATTATTCCATCCATGTCTCTCCAGAAATTTCCCTTCTCTTCTTCTGTGCAACCAACTTGTGGTGCATATGCGCTTATAATATTCAGAATCTCTCCCTCCATAACATATCTTCAATCTGATGATACGGTCATTCTTTCTATGCACTTCTATTACCGAGTTCTTTAGTTCACTGACAGTACTATGCCAACTCCATTTCTACCTTGTTATTTGCTCCACTATAATATAGCTTATATCCATCTCCCAACTCTTTAGCTTTATTTCCTTTCCACCGCGTTTCTTGCACACACACAACATCTACTTTCTTTTCTCTCATCAAGTCAGCCAATTCTCTACCTCTCCCAGTCATGGACCCAACATTTAGCTGACATACTCTGAACCCAATGTGAGCTCGCTTCTTTAGCTGCACCCGCTCCTGATGCAGTAGCCATCGCCTTACCACAGAGTTAGGGCGATGTCTCTGTGCGTCGTTTACGGAGTACGCCCTAGCATTACCTCTTTCCATATTTCGGCTCATTCCATTTTTGGTTTTGGCACAGATTTTTACAGCCGGATGCCCCTTCCTGACACCAACCCTCCCTATTTATCCGGGCTTGGGTGGGACCGGCACCCATAAGGACTTGGTTGCCCCCCAGGTGGCTAGGTTCTATTGTATAAGATAAAATATTCAAATAATTCAATAAAATGACAGCAAAAAAAAAAAAAAAAAAAAAAAAAACTGAATTAACACTGGAGTTAACTTTTCGGAATCTGAACATCCGTAGATAATATCTTTTCAGTCGTTGCTTTCCGTTAAGAGTTCTACGTAACTAATCGCAATTTTCAAAAAGCCTTGCTGAATCAGTCAAGGGTTCGTTTCGCGTAGTCTGTCTCTTTTATCTTTGTAATTGACGAAAAATTCGCTCCAATACAAGTCAGTAATATTTAAAGAGTATTAGAGATTACTAAGAGGGGAAATTTTAATGCAAGCATTAATATTCCAAGGCTGTA
>NC_087210.1:8752905-8793837 GCF_015104395.2 Macrobrachium nipponense | reverse complement strand
AGTCCGACGGAATATCTAAATTTAATACAATTTAGATATAATATTACTATGAGCATTCCCACAGCGGCTATTGACAAGAAATACAAGAATCCAAAGACTATGGGGCTCACGTCAAGAGGTAAGAGATCATAAGAAATACATAACGAAGAGATTGGTTATTAGGAAAGAAAAAAGTTAACAAACTAATAAATCAATATATAAAAATGTGAGCAACTGGAACTTATGAAGTTCAAATAGCACGACATTCTCAGGGAGGCTGTTCCAGTCCAACGGAGTGAGAAATAAAAAAAAGAAACCTCTGTATCTGAGAAGTTCGACACCGGGCCACATTGACTGCATATTGGTGCTGCTGTTCAGCGAATTTGGTCACTCTCAGCAGATAAAGAGGATCACGGGTCAATTGTGAATATGGAAGATCTTTTATAAAACACAAGATGAAAAATTTACGAACAAGAGACCATCCGTCGATGGTCCAAGTCCTCAATGCAAATGTTGGGAAACTGGGACCTACCTCAACGAACCACTCTATCTACAAGAGATAAATCTCTAACATTCGAGTAGAGAAAAGAAAAATGATCTAAAACGGATTGCATTGATTTTATCACTGTTATAGATATAAGAAGCTTGACGTACAATACCTAACTTACGTGAGACACTTTCATTAGATATTTTTCCAAAGTAAGGTGTGAACCAAAAGTTACACAAGTATAGTGAAAGTTTAAGACCCAATCAGCAGAGTCCTGTCCATCTAAGGGAAGGAGAGGGTGGAAATAGCAGAACGAACGAAGGAAGAAAAATCTCTCGTTTCGTTGTTACTCACCTCCTTTAACATCGGTGCTAATCCATTTTTAATATTCATTCCGTTTATTCTGGAGAAAATATAAAAAGACTGAAAAGCTTAAACATCAAATGCTTACATCTCAGCTGTTGAAAAATACACAGCAGACATGCTTAATTTCTTAAGATTTAAATGTATTTCTTATTTCTGTTTCCACGTAGGTTTCCTGTGAAATCAGATCCAGTGAATGTGACATGGATATTTCATATTTACAATTTACCAGTCCTACTTTAGGACTTTACAATCAAGATCACTTAGCATGAAATGGTAAGTCAAATAAGAAAAATTACTGCCAGCGACTTACTCTGACAATCATTAATGGTAGATCGACTGTTATACCGCGTTATATTGTAGGATTCTCTCTCTCTCTCTCTCTCTCTCTCTATCTCTCTCTCCCTCTCTCTCTCTCTCTCTCTCTCTCTCTCTCTCTCTCAATAAAGATGCAGTTACTGTGAAGTCCCAAAACAAACGCTGCATACCTGCATAAGCAATCAGATATCGGAAATGAGTTGAACTAATTAACTCACCCTTCACTCCATACCCATTACTCTTATTCATTGTCCACGGAAAAAAGAAAAAAAAAAAAATATATATAATATATATATAAATATATATATATAATGTATATTATATATATATATATATATATATATATATATATATATATATATATATATAATATATATAATATAATATATTATATATTATATATAATATATAATATATATATATTATATATGTATATAGTATATATTCTATACATGTCTATATACATATATACACACACACACACACACACACACATATATATATATATATATATATATATATATATATATATATATATATATATATATATATTATATATATATATACATATATCTAATAAAAGGAGCCCATAAAACACCAAAATGTAGAGAGAAAAGTACTATATTTCAGAGACTGCTGTCTCTCTCTTCAGGTATATGAATGAGAAAAGTTTACAGAAAAGGTGGTATTTATACCAAGAGATCCGTCCACAAGTAAGCCAATTTAGGTCACCCCCGCTGATAATCTTCCTTTAATCTTCTTAAGCGTTGGTTGAATGAAAACTTCGTCGACGACATCTGAGATCCACACGCCTTTTGAGATGTTCATTACCTGCTTCTCTTTTATTAAGGCCGATTCCATCATTTGAACTCTTGTACCGGCAGTTGCTGCTATAAATTACCACATGACAAAATTCCAGTTTTAGTTCCTATGGCTATGTTCATTTATATGGTTGAAAATAGCCGAGTTCTGTTGTCCATACCTAACTGACCGTTTGTGTTGTATTAATCTCTGGGGAAGTGATTTACCTGTAAATCCGATGTAAGATTGGTCACAGTCCTGGCATGGGATCTCATATACCCCAGAGTCTTTGGGAGATGTCTTTTGTTGGACGTTAATCAGGGATTTGGCTAAGGTATTTGGGTAGGTAAATGCAAAAGGGTTGGATTTCCCAAGGGTGTGGGTTATTCTCTTAATCGTCTCCAGGTGAGGAAACTTTTATTTTTATTGTTGGGTGTGTCTCTGGTCTTGTCTTTAGGGGGTCGGTAGAAAATTACGTTTGCTTTTTGAATTGCTTTCTCAATTATGTGGTCAGGATACTTTAAAGATGAAAGTGCTTGCAAATTAGTTCAAATTCTTTTTCCAGGAAATCTGGGGAACAAATTCGTAAGGCTCTTAAGAATAGGTTGCTAGCTACACCTATCTTGATAGTAATGTCGTGACAGCTAAAGTAGTGAAATATATGAAAGTGAGAACGTTTGGTTTTCTGTATATGGTAAATTGTATTCTGTCGTGTCTCTGATTATTAAAACATCAAGAAAAGGAATTTTTGTTGTCTGTTTCCCATTCAACTTTAAATTTGATGCTGGGCACTAATGCGTTTAATTTTGAGACGAATGTTAGGATGTCATCCACGTATCTCATCCATAGCATGTTTTTGGGTTTTATTGCATTTATTACTGTAGTTTCAAAGTATTCCATGTACAGATTGGCTAAAACAGGACTTAAAGGACTACCCATACTACACCCGAATTTTTGCTTGTAGAATGATTCCCCGAATAAAAATACGTTATTAGATGCACATAATTCAACTAACTTTATTATTTTGTCAAGCGCCAATGGGAAATGATCTGAATAAGGGGATAATTTTTCCCTTAAAAACTGAAGAACGTCCTGTACTGGTACTTTTGTGAATAGGGAGTCTACGTCGAGGCTTAAAAGTTTTATGTTGTGAAGTGGTATATGTGCTTCTCTGAATTTGTGACAAAAATCTTCCGAATGTTTAATGTGACTGGGAGAAAAAGTGCCTAAAAGAGGAGAAAGGAGGCCAGCTAACCATTTAGAAATTTTGTAATTGAAAGCTCCGGCGCATGAAACGATGGGTCTGAATGGAAGATTGTCTTTGTGAGTTTTGGGAAGGCCATAAAAGTAGGGTAATTTAGGACACATTGAGAAAATTCTTAATTAACGTTCAGCAGGATACCAGTTTCTAAAGACGTAGGAGTCTATGAAATCCCCTGTAGGGATTGTGATACGTCATACATGAGCGTTCAATTAGATATGGACAACATAGTTCGGCAATTTTCCATCATATAAATACCACGAACCATACCATGAATTGGAACTCATCTTGAATTTTATACAAAAGCAAAAGCAGCTGTCGATAAAAATATCAGATGGGAGAGTCTTCACTGATAAAACAACAAGATAATAGGATTAACCTTTCTAATGGAGCCTAGAACTCTGACCACATAAACAATATCTTCCTTAAGGCAATGATGAAGCGGATTAAGACAATTAACAGAACAAACATCAGCTTAGTAGTGACCCCAGGCATCACCCAAGTGCATATCTCCCAGAATAGATACCACCAATGTAACTTCTTCTGTCATTCACTACTTGATAAGGGTGGAAGTCAGTCCACCAAAATAGTCCTTAGCTTTAAACCAGCGTGTTTTGATGGCACTTTTATACTTAAGGGAAATACGAAAACAATTTTTTTAGAAGTAAAGTTACGTTACTAAGCTTCCTAAATGTTTCAATATAAATACACACACACACACACACACAAACACACCTAAATAGTCCTTAGCTTTAAACCAGCGTGTTTTGATGGCACTTTTATACTTAAGGCGTATCCTGTTTTAACAGAAGAATTTATTTACACACACGCACACGAACACACACACACACACACACACACACACACACACACATATATATATATATATATATATATATATATATATATATATATATATATATATATATATTGAGTGTGTGTGTGTGCGTTCGTGTGCGTGTGTGTAAATAAATTCTCCTGTTAAAACAGGATACGCCTTAAGTATAAAAGTGCCATCAAAACACGCTGGTTTAAAGCTAAGGACTATTTAGATGTGTGTGTGTGTGTGTGTGTGTGTGTGTGTTGTGTGTAGTGTATTTATATTGAAACATTTAGGAAGCTTAGTAACGTAACTTTACTTCTAAAAAAATTGTTTTTGTATTTCCCTTACAGAAATACACTTCCATCCATGCAAAATGATCAGTGTAGGTTTTTGTGATGTAAAACATCGCAAAGACGTTTTATTTTTCTTTTGCTTTTCAGAGTCGGCCAACCGAAAGGAAGCTCCCCCCGTGACACAAGAACTGGCACTAATGAGACAAAGCTCTTTTTTTTTTTTACCGTCCCATCAACTCACAGAAATTTCCCAGCAAGATCGGGAGAAAAGGAAATTGTCAAAAAGGTTTCCTCAGACCAAGAGAGAGAGAGAGAGAGAGAGAGAGAGAGAGAGAGAGAGAGAGAGAGAGAGAGAGAGAGAGAGAGAGAGAGAGAGAGTGTCAGAAAATAACATAAGTAGCTATAAATTATACATTTATATCTGCTATTCTTCTTTGATAACAATGATTTGATCTTAATTTAAATTATAACAGAGAGGGGAAGGTGACTTCAAATACAGAAAAGTACCGATTATCACTTTCTTTTTCTTCCTGATATCAATGCAAACTTCCAGTTCTTCAAAACTTGGCCGGAACAAGTTTTTCATGAAAAATTATACGGAAAATTATGAAATAAATTTTTATGGCTGGAAATTTTCATAAAAACTCGTTCACGTGACAAGAGATGTAGATAAATTAGGATCAAAGAAAGAGCTAATTTATAACAATCTATGATCTGTTTCTTTTCGGAACTTAATGATAAATTCTATTGTTTGGTAAAGTAAGATGAAAGGTTATTGATGCTCATTTTTTGTTTAGCAGGACAAGTTTCATTAATTTTACTTGGGTCTCGTGAAGTCGAGGACAAAGATGATATTCTATCTAAAACAAATTTTATCTTGGGCATCAATATCAAGCCATTTCGTGGACCAGGATAACAACCATCTCTCAATATTTACAGTTACAAACACTTGACCCAATATCAACATATGGAGCATGCTAGTAGGATTCTTGTATTCAGTTTCGCATGCAGTAGAGAAAGTGCCTTTATCGTAAAAAAAGTAATAAATAAATAGAAAAAAAAAATAATAACAGCTTGTGATAGAATGCTAAATCTCCTTCCTTGCAAGATAATAACCGAAGCAAATGAATCATTGAATGCTAAATCCCGTAGGGTAAATAGAGACGTCAGTGCACCCCACGTGGTGCGTTGTAGGCGTTACTCAAGGGCCTCTGATGATTGGTAAAAGAAAATGAATGAAGAAACTTTATGAAGAAGGAGGCAGTGGAGTTGCTGAAATTACGGGATACGTATAGAGACAACGAGGTTGGAATATACGGTAAACAACCCATGGGCAAGGGTACAGCAAATTAAAGCTACACGAGAGCAAGGCCAATACATTTTGCCTTGCACGAGAGATACCCATGCAATCGGAGCATCTAGGTGGGATATCGCTGACCCATTATCCCATTTTCCCCACTGTACCAACGCTAGCATTTAATTTTTCCTTGCTTTAACCTTTCAACTGCGGTATTTGCAACAAGTACTCTCAAACTTACCTTACCTACTTGTACTAATGCGTCATTTGGCTTCCACTTTCAATACATAATTCATAATACTCCCTCTACCAAGTACAGCGTTCTCTTACGCAAGATATCTCTACTTGCATCATTAATGCCTAGATCCATCTACTCATTAACTTTCCTCTAAGAACATCTCATCCTCACTGAGTCCTTGCTCACCTCCTCCCTTCTGGAATTGCCTCTCTCTCTCTCTCTCTCTCTCTCTCTCTCTCTCTCTCTCTCTCTCTCTCTCTCTCTCTCTCTCTCATTCTTGACTATGATATTCAGGTCCTGAGCTCACACGCGTCATCCTCCTTTTTGCCACGCGATTTTACCTTTTTTTCTCCGCCCCCTAAGTTCTCATTAATTCATCCTACCACCCGAAGTTTTATTTCTGCTTTCCTCCTTCTAAACTGCAAATTTTGCTTAGCGAGAGAGAGAGAGAGAGAGAGAGAGAGAGAGAGAGAGAGAGAGAGAGAGAGAGAAGTGTCTGTATGCATGTATTGCGGAGGAGACGTGGACTATAATTGTAACTATGATTGGGAGTATTTGTACATCTTGACGTTCATTCATAGAACTTTGACAATTGAATCGTACACAGTTCAGAAGAGAAATTAACTTTGGTGATTTCCCAATTTATTTTTTTCTTTAGAAATCTGGTTCGTATGAGACAGTTCTTTTAGTTTTTAAAGGTGTAAAACGGAGACGCTTAAAATTAGTTTTGATCATTCCGATTCGTGTAGGCTGCTATTATATTGCTGTTGATCCCTAGTGAATATTTTTCTTTTATTTGGTGAAGAGCTTATATTTTCGTTTCCAGTGAAGGCAGAGACAATTAAGCAGATGAAGTGATAATGCTTATTTTCTATGCTTTGTTCAAAAGGTCACTAAGGGTTTCCTTGTGTATTTCCATTACGCCTTCGCTTCTCTTGTTAAAAAAAATACCAAGAGAAAAAGAACAGGACAGGCTCTAATTAAAATCTTGATAAAGATGTTGAGTTGGGTAAATGTTGAATATAATAGATAATCTGGTAAGTATAGTAAAGTGTACGATACTGAAAAAGTGAGATGAAAAAGTCATTTGACAATCAGAATCTTTATGTTCATAATCACCCAGAGCTCTCGTGAATAAATTTCCAATATAAACAAAGACCATTTGTTTTAGGGAAGCTGGACGTTAAAGCTGTTTTCCATAGATGAATTTGAATGCAGAAATAACTGAAAAGGAAAGTTTTGAAAGGTTACGTAATAATAACTTCGAACCGAGAAGTAGGTGTTATGTATATAGCAGAAATAGAAATATAGGTAGTGAAGAAATATATTGCAGAAAAATCCTTAGTCATGTAGGTTTTAAAAGCTAGGGTACCCTAATCACACCCTTCAGCCAAGGGGTCATTCATGTTGTGGAGATAATATAATGCATAATATAATGAAATTAACTACTTTGTTATCAATCATTATGTCTTTTACGATAAGCAAAAGCTTAGGCAGCGCTCAAAATATTGCATACGAATACTACTAGAAATTTTTTACATTTTTTTTACTTCTTTCTTCGCCGTCCTTTGACGAATGATAGAAAAATATACATTACAAGCGTATTTTACATGAGCATGAATACTTACTGGCCATTCCGCTATTATGTTCCGTATATTGCAGGAATCCACCGACAGACTGACAAAGATATCGACGCAAACACATACACACAAACACACAAACACACACACACACACACATAATTTTATCGTCGTAAATAGCGTATGATATACGCAGCGACACATCTCAATGGAATCATAAAAATTCCACGAGTCATCAAATACTAATGGAAAATGTACTCACTTCAGTTACAGCCTTGGAATATTAATGCTTGCATTAAAATTTCCCCTCTTAGTAATCTCTAATACTCTTTAAATATTACTGACTTGTATTCGAGCGAATTTTTCGTCAATTACAAAGATAAAAGAGACAGAGATCGCGAAACGAACCCTTGACTGATTCAGCAAAGCTTTTTGAAAATTGCGATTAGTTACGTAGAACTCTTAACGAAAAGCAACAACTGTAAAGATATCATCTACGGATGTTCAGATTCTGAAAAGTTAACTCCAGTGTTAATTCAGTTTTTTTTTTTTGGCTGTCATTTTATTGAATTATTTGAATATTTATCTTATACAATAGAATCTCACTTCGTTAGACTTCTTGAGACATCTAAATAGGAATCCTTCAGCATTAACAATAATACCGAGCAAAATCACAGAATGCAGGTAACTATGCTAACTACGAGACAAGCAAAGAAACTAGGGAGTGAGGCGAAAAGAAGGACGAAAGCGCAACCCCTTTTTGGATGACAAAACACTGAAGGCAGCAGCACTAAAGCCTCTGATTGAAACAATGTTACTGAAGTGCACATAGAGGAATACATTTTCTTCGGTGTTATATGAGAACTTATTTCTACCGTGGCTTCAACCGTCTTATTTCTTGAAATCCTCTTCAAGTCCAACCCCAAGAAAGTAAACTTCTCAGGTTTTAAGGAAGTTAAAGCTGTTTGCATCGCAGGTTTTGCATCACGGGAAATGTATAAGGAAACTGGGTCAGCTTTTGTTTTCCTGTGTAAATGTGCTGCATTTTATTCCTCGTCCCTTTTTTGTAATATGCGAACTTATGCAAGGAAGAAACATATTAAAAGCTTTACTTCCATAAATTCGAAACGTATATTTGAATGTATGCACTGGTTAAAGATTTGAAGATTTACTTCAATATATCTGAATATTGCTACTAAGGACGTGTACGAGAACTTCACTCTCCTACTCTAAATGAATACTAAAAATATTTTTCAAATCAATATTAAAATACGTACTAGAACGCGCTTCAATACAAAATATAATAAAATAAGCACGGCTTAACATCGAAAGACAGCGTATCCCAGACGCCTGAAAAACTGAATTTTAAAGTTTAATTTAGAGAAAGCGAAAATAGGTGCAGAAATATAAAGGAAAATACGGGGCTCAAACCGGGTCATCCAGGAATTGATGCTCTGTGAAGCGTATGTACGCAAGGGTTGGGCACCGCATATTCACGATGCCGTTTGTAATGTTTTCAACTTCGGTGAATTATGTTGTAGTGTTTAGAATCAAAGCTAGGACGATGCCATAACGAAAGCTTCCGACTCCATCGCCTGAATAATAAAACAGTAATGAATAGATTACTTATGAATCGAGTCCCAAATGAACTAATTATACGGTGGTTTATTTCATGAAAATGAGAGGCACATTTCTCTCTTTTCTTTCTCTCTCTCACCAGTATATATATATATATATATATATATATATATATATATATATATATATATATATATATATATATATATATATATATATATATATATATATATACACGTGCATGTTCAAAAATATTAGTATATCTACATATAACAGGTATAATAATTAAAAAATATCTTTAGAAATCAATACTTCTTTAATACCGCGGTAAACATAATACAAAAGCAGATATATATTTTTAGGTATGAACTGTTCTTCATGCAAATGAAGACCGTTAATGGCTCCCTCACTTGCGAAAATTATAGACACAGGAACGAGCAAAAAGAAATGATTGAACGTTATACTTATCGACGAAGAGACGAGTGTTAACAATATTAAAGAATGGCGTATGATTTCAGCAATTCACTGCAGTTAGTGCGGTTTCTAAAGAATAGATAAAAAAGCACTCCTGTTCGGCTCATTATTCTCACCACTCAAAACCGCTCAGGACAGTCGTTCATTTTTTGTCTTTGGAGCATATCGAATTATGAAATTGTTTATGGCAAACAAGTATTAATACTTCTACACAAAACACGCAAGACACACACACGCATACATACACACGCACACACACATACATATATACTATATATATGTATGTATATATATATACACACTAAGAGTGTTTTATTATGTTTCTAAATTATTTTCAGATCCTAATAAAAAGTTCTGTTGACATAAAGCAAAAGACTTCTTTTGGTGTGCAAGTATGTGTGCGCGTGGTGGTTGGTGGTGGTGGGGGTGGTGGTGTGGTGGTGGTGGTGGTGGTGGTGGTGGTGTGGGGGGGGGGGGGGGGGGGGGGGGGGGGGGGGGGGGGGGGGGGGGGGGGGGGGGGGGGCGGGGGGGGGGGGGGGGGGGGGGGGGGGGGGGGGGGGGGGGTGGGGGGTGGGGGGGGGGGGGGGGGGGGGGGGGGGGGGGGGGGGGGGGGGGGGGGGGTGGGGGGGGGGGGGGGGGGGGGGGGGGGGGGGGGGGGGGGGGGGGGGGGGGGGGGGTGGGGGGGGGGGGGGGGGGGGGGGGGGGGGGGGGGGGGGGGGGTGGGGGGGGGGGGGGGGGGGGGGGGGTGGGGGGGGGGGGGGGGGGGGGGGGGGGGGGGGGGGGGGGGGGGGGGGGGGGGGGGGGGGGGGGGGGGGGGGGGGTGGGGGGGGGGGGGGGGGGTGGGGGGGGGGGGGGGGGGGGGGGAGGCTGATCACTAGGGTTTGATGTTAGAAAGGTCAACCGCACATTCTTTGTTAGATTAAAGCATAACGTTAAGAAAATGAAAAGCGGTTTTCCTTGTCCTTTGAAAACTGTTGCTGTTACAAGTATTGGAAAAAACTAAATCCTCCAACAATGTCCCCTTGAAATACTGCAAAACTTTATGAGCTAAGTTACTAGAAAAGGTCTCTTGCCTTGTACATCATCTTTCAACGCTTTGTCACCTTCTTTTTCAGAACCATAACACGAGAATTTAACATCTGAATCATTATTAAACTCCAGAGTAATGAGTGTTTCATGTATCTAATACTTCACATTTAAAATAAAATATGTATGTTCATGCAAGAGAAAAAGCAAGCGCAGATGATGGACACATAAAACTATAACCAGCTACCCACCAGAATGTGAAGAAGATAATTCAGCTTTAATGAAATATTAACTCGACCCTCACTGACCCCCAAAAGAAAAGGAGTTGTTTTTCTGTGTGTTGTTCAGCGATATGCGTTACTGCCGACATCAAAGAGCGCGATTCATTAGTAAACATAATTTATAAAATCATGTCATGATTCCGGAGGAGATATTTCGCAAATCGCTTTGATAATTCAAATGTTTTACATCAGATTTTCAATTGAATCAACGAAGGAACTAATATCTAATTAGGAGAGATAAAAGGAACTTCATGATAAAATAAAAGAAAAAACTAGTGTTAACACCAGTTTCAGCATTTAGCAGCAGCATGTTACACCCATTTCACACCGCATTCCTGTCTGATGTTTCCAGGTAGACTTTCCTATCTAATAACAAATATATGATCTTATGGGAGGAATACTGGGGAGTTAAGAATGAGAAATGTACGTGTCCTGATGTGTGTGTGTCTGTATGTGTGTAATAACAAGCAATCCAGGAAATCAATGTTATTTACTGAATGTACTACCAAGACGGCAAACTTATGTGACCACACTAATTTCAGGCGAGTAATCATCCATAATCTATAAACATTGGGCAGAGTGTGCTAATGATTTGTGTTTTCCGCCAAACTTTATTCCGTGTTAACATGATAATCAAAAATATTTATATTTAAAAAAAATGAAAGCAATAAATTAATTTTTATACTAAGATTATTAGTGTGAAAACCCTAATGATCAAACAGAAAACTCCAGCTATAAGGTAAAGAGAACAAATCATAATTAGTCACCTCAAAATTATGGAAACACAGGGAACGGGAGATAAACGCGTAGAGAATTAATACAGTATGTTATTAAAATAAATCAGTAAACAAAAAAATCACAAAATAATAATCAATTTAAAGGATAGTATAAAAAGGCAAAGTAATGACTCTCCCATCACAGAGTAAAAAAGAAAAATTCTATTCTTAGATATTTGTTTGCACCCCCGTCTCGCACTGAAAGACTTTTTTTAACTTGTAATGTTAACCTTTTGTCTGTTGCAGATCTTAAACTAACAAATATAGTTGTCAGGGATCGTATTATGCAGCACACCCGCCTTGGTGTTTGAGAATTATCTTCGTGTTATAATTATGCATTCGTTTAGATAATCTGCTACTTCATAGACTATTTTACAAATAAAGTTCATAGAAAAAGGCGACCGACCACTGTTATGGCAAGGAAAAAAGTCTATGAGGAAAACTTGGCATACA
The DNA here is from genome assembly GCF_015104395.2 of Macrobrachium nipponense. Lineage (NCBI taxonomy): Eukaryota > Metazoa > Arthropoda > Malacostraca > Decapoda > Palaemonidae > Macrobrachium > Macrobrachium nipponense. Next base: position 8,781,809 of record NC_087210.1, on the reverse strand, counting down.
GGTGCCAATTAATGATTTCTGCTCAACTGAAAAAATATTTGTGTGCAAAACGGCTTTACAAGTTCATCACGTATTCGCACAATTACATCCCTTTTGACTCCCAAAATATAGCTCTCTCTCTCTCTCTCTCTCTCTCTCTCTCTCTCTCTCTCTCTCTTGTAAACACACGCACACACACACGTACAAACAATGGATGGCTCACTCCTGTTCGTTCTGTAACCTTACTGAAATTGTTTCCCGTTTCAGTAAGAATTTGAAGAGATGAAGCATAATTGTCCAATTAACATCAAAAGGATAATTCTTCAGGGGCACCTAGCATCACAGAACTAATCAATTATATCATTTTATTTTATGAATTCATGAATCAAACGCTAAAATCCTAAAATATAATTTCTCGAATTAGACAAAATCCACAACTATAATTTGACTGACAGTGAAAAATTGACTTGCAGTTGCATCAGCAATTCAGTCAAACTTATTCGAACGGTTTGTTCAGTCACCAATGAGATCATTCTTTCATTCATGTCAAATCAGAATATTACAAAAACCGTGAATGGAAGTTTTTATAGAAAAGGATATATTATGATTAATCTCATGCCAGTCTATAGTCAGGGGAAATGAGCGCATCCATCTTCCTTCACCAGGATAGATTGTTACTTGTATCATACACTAAATAGTCATACAATAGGATCAGGATATTTCATGGATAGAAAAGCGGAAAAATAGTTGTATTATTATTAAGATAATTATTCAGTGTGGGAAACTATTTATTACAAAGAATCTTAATTGGTAAGATAAACATAATGTTGCTAGCAACTCGAAACTGAAACTGCAATATTCCTGGTCAGCATTATCTTATTTGAAAATAAACAAGTATATCAGCTGTTACTGATGACGGACATATTTTGTAATGAACGTTCATAAACATACGAGTTCAAAGAACGCAGTCTCTCCCTACCACTTTCACGAACGCACAGTGAAATCTCATTTTATTCTCACTCGCCAGTGAGTTCCCCATGATTTTCTGAAACAATTAATTGAGAAGTATTGTTATCATTTCGCAACCCAGTAGACGTGGCCCTCCTGATGATATAACCCTCATCAAATTATGCTTTTTGACGGGAATCTGCGTGAAATTAGTATATGCAAGTAATGTGATGATTCCCAAGTAACGTTTATTTCGCCAGTTAATGAGTACTTTGTCTAAATTTTTATGGTGAAGTAAACCCACGTACATTCAGCCTTAATGCGTTCAAAGGACATCTATGAGGTACATTCTGTCCTATTTCTCTCTCGCCTTCTAACACCCACGTTTATGTGGGTACGTTTCCATATTCTTCGTATGAACTAGTAATTTCATATGATATCCGTAAATTACTATTAGGTATAATCTGGTAAAATCCCATTGGACGTTCTATCAAATGAAACGTGAAAGGGATTATATGCAGCGAAACCTTTATTTTAAGCATTTGAATTAAAGGATGCAAATTTTTTTTCTAGCACAAACGAGTGCACATACACGTATAGGGGTGTGTTACACACGCACACAAACACACAGATAAATATATATATATATATATATATATATATATATATATATATATATATATATATATATATATATATATATATTATATATATATATATATATCTCATGAATGAATATAAATATTTGGATATTTACGTAAAGAGAGTGGAATGATGGCTACGTTGTGTATTATATACGCGAAGAGAGCCCAAAGGCAAGTACTAACATATAATGTAAAATGCAAAGGAAATGCAAAAACTAATTAAGAAAAAGACCATTCGACCCTTAATGTAAAACAGAAGTCTGTACTGTACACATAATTCCGAGAATTCATTTTCGTAATGGAAAAAGAAAGCATTATCGCAGAACTTAGGAGACCCTGGTTATTCTCGTGCGAGACCTTTTGATATCTAAAGCCAAAAGTGGGTGGCACTCAAGTTATTACAAAAACTATTATCATGCATTTTTATTAGCTGAATAAATTATTTCACTTTTCCTCTTGTATCAGGGAAAGGGTCAGTTACGATCCAAACACACCCACGTATTTACGTATTATCCTATCTTCTCTTGTCATTTTCGGTTTATCCAGTTACATACTTTATCAAAAATAATTAGCCCTCCCTCTTTCTCTCTGTCTACCTTTATTTAAATTTTATGTAAACCCACGACAGCTCTGCTATGGTATGCACACAGAAAGCTCTTATAGTGAAAACGAATATGGAATTCCAGAGTTTAAAGATATGATTTTTTTTCGTCTCTTATTTGTCTTCATTTTTTGCGGTATCTGGCGTCATTGTGTTCCCACTCCCACCTAGACCATATATATATATATATATATATATATATATATATATATATATATATATATATAGATATATATAATATTAATATATATATACACATATATATATATATATATATATATATATATATATATATATATATATATATATATATATATATATGTATGTATGTATGTATGTATGTATGTATATATATATATATATATATATATATATATATATATATATATATAATATATATATATATATGTATGTATGTATATATATATATATTATATATATATATATATATATATATATATATATATATATATATATATATATATATATATGCACAGATACTCAAGCATCGCTATCACTTTCTTACAACGAGTCATGTTAACATAAAGAATATCTTCCAAACCTGCCAACCGCTACTTATTTTTAATGCCAAGCATGAAATGGCATCATTGTAACGTCGATATCATATTAGTTTTTATTTTCCTGAGACTGTCTTGCTACTCTGGCACTCCCGGGTACGATGTTTAGTAAAAGATTTAAAGGTTCGTCTAGAAAAATATGATTTTTCCCTCCATACTCAGATATCGTGTACAAAATGACGACAGAAAATGCTGATAAATTCCTATACTCGTATTCATACTCAAAGGATTTGGAACGATACTGTAAGGGAATTGTTTAATAAACATTATAAAACAAAAGAATTTTTTTTACTTATTTGGAATAATTCTTTTTTAAAGAATGACAAAACAATAATAATGCATGCCAATCAGCAGGCATAGGCCTAGCGTTTGTTTGGTCAAGATTCTGTTCCTTTTTGTTAACATTCTTCAAGGATAGTTTTTCCTTCCATTGATGATTAGATAATCTTGACCGGATTCGTAATTAAGTTGTACTAAAAATGAGGTTTAAATGAAATGGCTCGTTACCAAATGAGTAGCTTTAGGGCATAGGTAGGCCACAACCTAGGCCACCAATCTGCATTAATATGTTAGTACCACTCTAACCTTGTCACTGGAGTTAAGGTGAAACCTATGGCAGCTCAGTCCACGTCCAAGTAGGGATAATTAGGGAGAGGAGTTGTCAGGAAGGGATGATCCGTCCATAAAACATCTGCAAAAACTAATTATTGAATGAGCCGTTAAAGATAGAAATGGCTTCAGCAGGACATTAGAAACAGCGACCCCTACTAGTGATCAAAGGGGAGGGGGGGTTAAGGGAGAAAAACAGAAAGCAATCTTTCACGAGACTAATTAGAAACAAAAGAGAATTACAGAAGGGAAAGTGGGGTGGGGGTGGGGGATGCGGATTACTGCTAACAAAACGGGTATTTCACACTATTGTTTCTTAATTGATGGTCATTAAATTTTTTGTTTAAGTCGTACATGTTATTAGTTTTTTTCAATGTGAAGAGTTATTTATTGGTTGTAAGGAAACCAAAAGGAAAGGTACTACTACAATATCCTGTTTATTTTAGTTTTCTGAAAAGAAAACTATTGTGCCATCTTTGTCTGTCCGTCCGCACTTTTTTCTGTCCGCACTTTGCACTTCTTCTGACCGCACCTTTTCTGTCGGCCCGGAAATCTTAAAAACTACAGAAGCTAGAGGGCTGCAAATTGGTAATTCGATCATTCACCCTCCAATCATCAAACATACCAAACTGCAGCCCTCAAGCCCTAGAGTTTTTATTTTATTTACAGTTAAACGTAGCCACAAGTGTGCATCTGGCAACGGTATAATCAAGACCACCACCAGACACCACCGGGCCTTGGTTAAAGTTTCATGGGCTACAGGTCATACAGCATTATACCGAGACCAGCGAACGATAGATAGATCTATTTTCGGTGTCCTTGATTATACGATGTATACATAACTGTATTGTTTCTTCTGGTTTTCAAAGTTTGATGTATAGTGACTCGTATAATAGGAGAAATGAATATTCAAATCAGGGTTAATAGGCTCTCATGTTCCAAAACTGGGTATTAAAAAAGGAATCAAAGGTAACATAATTGATCGAATTAAAGCATTTGCATAAAGACTTCAAGAATCTACATAGAGTTAGAGGTAGAAGCTTGAGATCAATTCCTGAGTGGTGATCAACATTGGTTATTTCAGATTTAATTGTCGCTAAGTTTCGCTTAGGAATCTTTCACATAAGGGAGAAGGGTGCCCTTATTAAAAAAGACCCACAGAGTATGCTTCCCATCAAGAATATTTTCACATATGTCATATTTTCCATTGTCACCACCAGCTGCACATTTATGAAACAAATCCTTACCACTAAATAACGCTAAAATAAACGCATCACTCACGTTGCGCAAAAACTGTACACTGTTCTGCCATTCAATTTTAAGCAAAATAGATATTTTTATTATAATTCAACCTACACTGTTTATCTGATCCTAGTTGTTGTCTATAGTGTTATTCGTACCATTTAATCCAGTTAATTTTTGTAGCTTTTGTATGACCCTATTTATCAAAAGCGATTGTTGCAATGGAAGTTAATGTTTAATTGAAATGCAAAAAGAACGTCATTAGAGAGAGAGAGAGAGAGACCTTACAGACCTTACTTACAGACCTTACATCTTGTTCGGGTTGCCCCAGGTCCCTCAGTGTGAGGCACCTCTAATGTCTACCAGAGAGTTGCTAGTACATCTTCCGGTATATTTTGCATCTTCCAATCTTGGATGGTCTGGGATGCAGTTTAGATATTTGTCGAGCTTATTCTTAAACACATCTACGCTCACTCCTGATATATTCCTCAGATGAGCTGGCAACGCATTGAATAGACGCTGCATTATCGATGCTGGTGCGTAGTGGATTAATGTCCTGTGTGCTTTCCTTATTTTTCCTGGTATATTTTGGGCACTATTAATCTACCTCTGCTGCTCTTTCTGATATTTTTAGTTCCATGATATTTTCTGGCTATTCCTTCTATCTGTTTCCATGCCTGAATTATCATGTAGCGTTCTCTTCTCCTTTCTAGACTATATAATTTTAAGAATTGTAGTCTTTTCCAGTAGTTCTAGGTCCTTAACTTCTTCTATTCTAGCTGTAAAGGACCTTTGTACACTCTCTATTTGTGCAATATCCTTTTGATAGTGTTGGGTACCATATCATATTGCAATATTCAAGTGGACTACGAACATATGTTTTATAAAGCATAATCATGTGTTCAGCTTTTCTTGTTTTGAAGTGCCGTAACAACATTCCCATTTTTGCTTTACATTTTGCCAACAGAGTTGCTATTTGATCATTGCATAACATGATCTATTCATCATCACACCAAGGTCTTTAACTGCTTCCTTATTTGTGATGGTCTCATTATTAGGTCCCTTATATGCATATAGCTTTCTTTCTCTGTCTCCATAATTTATTGATTCAAATTTATCAGAGTTAAATACCATCCTATTTACCTCTGCCCAATCATATACTTTGTTAAGGTCTCTTTGTAGAGCGTTCCTATCTTCATCACAAGTAATTTCTCTGCTTATTCTTGTGTCATCTGCGAAACTACTCACTACCGAATCCTTAACATTATGTCTATGTCTTCAATCATAATAACAAACAGTATTGCAGCTAACACCGTACCTTGCGGCACACCGGATATTACCTTGGCTTCATCCGATTTCTCGTCGTTTGCAATAACTATCTGTTTTCTGTTGTGTAAAAATTCTTTTAACCATCTTCCTACTTTATCCACATATTGTGTTTTCTAATTTTTCTTCGCTAATATATTATGGTCTACTTTATCAAAAGCTTTTGCAAAGTCTAAATAAACCACATCTGTTTCATTTCCGCTTTTCATAATTTTATTTTTTTTTTTTTTTTTTTTGAATATGTTCTCACGGTGGACTAACAGTTGGGTTTGTGTACTTTTTCCGGGTACGAAACCATGTTGTCCTTTATTAAACAAATTATTTTTTTATTAAATGTTTCATAATATTTTTCTTCATTACCCTTTCATACTTTCATATATGTGATGTTAGACTCACAGGCCTATAATTACTTGCCTCTAGTCTTGATCCACTTTTGAAAGTAGGGGTAATATATGCTAATTTGTGCTCATCATAAATCTTGCCGGGTATCTACACTTTGTCTTAATAATATTGCAAGTGGCTTTGCGATAGAATGAACTACTTTCTTTAACAAAATAGCAGGAATTCCATCAGCCCCTGCAGCAGCTCCATTTTAATTTCATTAATAGCCTGCACAATATCAGCTTCATTAATATCTATGTCAGCTAAATATTCACTATTTTCATCCCTTACTTCTATATCATTATCTTCATTATCTATTCTAGGGGTGAATTCTCTCTTATATCGTTCTGCCAGTATGTTGCAAATTTCCTTTTTTTCATTCGTTTAATCTCCCTTCAATTCTCAGAGGGCCTATTTCTATTCTTCTTTTATTCATCTTCTTCGCATATGAGTATAATAGTTTGGGGTTTTGCTTGATATTTAATAGGGTTTTTTCTTCCAAGTCCCGTTTTTCATTTTCTTTTGATTGTATAATCTTTTGTTCTGCATTTTCTATCTTACTTTTTAGTTCTATAACTTTCCATGCATTTTTTCTTTTGCAAGACCTTTTTTCCACTTTCTGATTTTCTGGAACAAGATCCTTCTGTCTCTTGGTATGCATGAATGATGTTTACTTTTCTTCTTCGGTATATATTTTTCCACTATTTTCTCCAATATTTTATATAATATCTCCGTATTTACCCTTATGTCATCACTTACGAAAATGTTATCCCAATCTTTGTTTAATTTCTTCTTCATTAATTTCTGACCATTTTATATTTTTACTGTAGAAGTTGTATTTTCCATATCCTTCCCACTTTTTCATTTCTTGCTTATCTCTATTTTCACTTGCTTGGAATGAACTGTTAATTCTATGACATTATTGTCTGAAATACTCGCATTATAAACTATTATTTCTTTAACATAATTCATCTCGTTCACAAATACTAGGTCTAAAGTATTTTCCTTTCTTGTTGGCAGGTGATTTATTTGTTGAATGTTGTATTCTAGTAGCATATCTAATAGCTTTTCAAATTGCCTCTTATCTTCTGCACTACTATTACTCTCTTTTTTATATGTATAAGTACAACCACAATCTCCTATTCGTTCTTTCCATTCTACGAAAGGAAAGTTGAAGTCACCAGATAGGAGAATAGTCCAGTCCTTGTGATTTCTACATATATCATCCAATTTTTCAATTATTAAGTCAAACTCTTTAGTATTAGGAGGTCTATATATTACTATGTTCATCAATTTTTCAGATTCAAATTCTACCGCTATTAGTTCACATTCTGAGTTACTATATTTCTCATATATTTTTCCTTGTTTTTTGTCTTTCCCATATATTGCGGTTCCCCCTTGATTCCTATTTTTTTCTATCTGATCTATAAGTTTGGAACCCTTTTATTTGATCATCATTCCCAGTCTCTTGGGAATACCAGGTTTCACTTACTATTCATTATATCTATTTCTTTTCATTTTGGGTTAGTTCTTCTAAGTACTCTATTTTTCTTTTGAGTTACTCGTAACTAAACCCTGTGCATTCATCATATATGATGGTTTGCGTGTTTTCTCCTTCATTTAATACTGGTAGTAATAAGGATTTTCCCATGTCTCTTTCCTGTTCTGGTATGTTGTTCTTTTTTTTCATTTCCAGAAATTCTGACATTAAAAAATCCACTTTTCCATAATATTTTTGATCTTCCTTCATCATAATTATTCATTTTGTGTCTGAATCTGCAATTTTCTCCGTTTCTGCAATATCCTCTTGCATAATAAATACAGTTATTATCTCTTGAGTAGAATTTCGGAGCTGATGCTTTGAAATTTTTTGCTGACACCTCTGCATATCTCATTGGTGGTTTGCTTTTCTCTTTTACCTGATATTCTTGATTTCTCTCTTTATTTGTTTCTTTCTTATTTGGATTTTATTACTTGGTTGGTTTATTTATTTGATTATGATTCATGGCTACAGGGTGCACTATATTTGCATTTTTTGTCGAACTTACATCCTTTTCCTTCTTTTAGGTTTTTTTTACATATTTTTGGATGCAGTCTCTGCAATCATCCCCATATCCATCTAAGTATGCACATTTACCATATATTTCATAGTTTTGACATATCTTAGGATGTTTGTAGTAACATCTTTCTCCAAATCTGCAATTCCCTCTTTTCAAAAGGTTGCAGATTTTGTCTTTCTTGTCTATTTTTTCCTCTTTCCCGTCATTGTATAGATCTGGGTAGAGCCTCTTCGGGATTTGCTTTTCTGTTGTCATATCGTAATTTATTTCTTCGTAGGTATGCTGCTTTATTGCCTCATATGTAGAATCAATGAGTATCTCTGCATCCATACTTTTATCTTGTTCTTTGTTTTCCTTATTTTTTTCTGTCATTTCATTTTTGTTTACTTCTCTTCCGTTTTCCTCTTCTTCTTTTTCTTCTTCTTCTTCCTCTTCCTCTTCTTCTTCATCCTCAACTATTTGTACATTCAATCTTGATTTAATAACATTGTCTATCCATGATAGACATGTTGAACAAAAAATTCTTGTATCTTTTCTCAAATCTTGTATTACCTCAGCACACTGTGGATGGGTCGGAATGTTTGCATGCAGCACATTTTCTGATTAGGTTTTGTGGATTGACTATGCTATACCAAAACCTTACACCAGTTTGCATGCTTTTGGCATTCTTTTTCCTAATGCATCAATTAGGATATTCACAAGATTCACCTTATTCATTTTCTTTTGTCGGAATATGTTGGTTTTTATGTATATTTTCTTTATGAGTCTCTTGACCACTTGGATTTTATTTGGAACTTCTTCAATTATTTTCAAGATGTTTTCATTAGATTTGTTCCAGTTTGAAGGATTATATCCTTCTAATATATCTATGAATGCTTTTGTATCTTTTTGGTTAGGACTGTTGCTGATTTCATAGATGAGAAATGCCAGTTCCCTTCCTGCTACCTCATCGTATTGCGAATCTGCTAAACACGCCAAATTACGCCACCTCTTCCCGCAGTTGGAACTTACTGCCATCTTGTTCTGATTTATAGTATTACACTTGATAAACTAACTTAGAAGACGCTTTATCCTACTATTTTCACACTAATCTTATCACCGATAGTTCAACGAACACTTCTAGATATTTCTCAAATTCTAGTCGTATGTTAAACTTGTGATATCTGTTGAATTAATCTGACTTCACGCGGGTACGTCTCACCAAGCAAGATGGCTACTACGAGAGAGAGAGAGAGAGAGAGAGAGAGAGAGAGAGAGAGAGAGAGAGAGAATATTTCTCTATAGGGTGGTGTCTGGTGGTTAGCGATAAGATGAAAACTTCGAGAACTTATCAACGGTCGAGTTAATTTGGGCAAACTTATTCCTGTCGCCAGGAAAAATTTCTGAGAGAGTGGGGGAAAAAATCCAAAGTTTCAAATTTAAGTTTGGCTCAATGGGATTGAGGCAAAACTTACTGGATCAGAATGTTACTCTGCCTTCCTTCCCAGTTATTGTTGTTGATTGCGGACTTTTTTTTTTCTAACGAATTCTGTCGGTTCAGCTTTGGTTGAAAAAAATACAAATCAAAGTTGCCACACATTAGCCACAAAACACCGAATCTCGTTAAAATCTTGAACTTTAACTCATTACCAAAGTCAATAACTTGACGATACCAACTTTCATTGCTAACCAAAAATAATTAACTATAAACCATAGTTAAGCGATCATTCTAAACCGTTAGTCCGAAAAGGCTTATTTACTTATTTATTAATTTTTTTAGAACTTTATCAATGGTAGATTTTATTGGAGCATTTCATTTTACCTATTCATTTAATTTCAGAACTGGAATTTACTTATTCTCTAGTCAGTTAAAACTTCTCTCTACAATGAATGATTTTTTTACCAGAATATTCTTATGACAGGAGACTTTGTCATTCCTAAAGAAGTCAAGAACTCTTTGGCTCCATTTTTGTTCTCTTCCATTGTCCTCTTTAACTCGTTCGTTCTCACTTCTAAGAGCTAATTGCCTTTACCTCAAGTAATTATGAGTTTGATAATAAGGCAGATAGAAGCCATTAACTTGCGTTTCTTTCAGTCATGTGATGAGCGGCTAATTATTAGGAGTCTCTCTCTCTCTCTCTCTCTCTCTCTCTCTCTCTCTCTCTCTCTGTGTGTTGTTTTTTCTTGTTTTATTCTAACGTTTATAGTTTTAAGAGAGGAAAAAACTAGATATTCATAAAAGACGGAATACATGTAAAGATTAGCATATTAATGACGTAAAATAACAATACAAATAGTTTAAAAAATGGTTTTCGTGTCTCATGTTATATAGCCACATACAGTGGCGTACATTACACACACACGTTATATATATATATATATATTATATATATATATATATATATATATATATATATATATATATATATATATATATATATATATATATATATATATTACATACATACATAAATGATGGAAATGAACATATGGGAACGTGTTTCAGAGAAATAAATTACTGACTCACAACGGGACCGAACCCCGGTCGTTCGAGTGACAGTCCATCAGGGAATTAGCAATTCTGACACAAAGGTCTATACGGAAGTTGGATATTAAGAACTACGTACCTGAGGTTTCTCCTAGCGCCCAACATAACCAGCCAACATTACCCAACTTCCCGACCTATGCCAACACGGGCTCATACCCCTACAGCCGGGTATAAGTGTGTTGGGGTACGAGAGGAAGTCTATCTGGTCTGGAACTTAGAACTCTATCTAACAGAAACGGATTTATTTGTAAGATTGTTTAAGTATAAGTAACCAAAATTGGTGTAGGAATTTTAAGAAACTCCTAAGCTCAAATCCGATGCCAAACATCTGAGATTCTATAAGCTATTGCCCTGAGTACTTATCTGGTTAGGAAAATTATGACCATTTCATTTTTATCTTGAGCTATTATGGCCAGATTCGACTTAGGAAAAAAGTTCGACAAGAACTCAGTTTAACTCGTCGATAAACTATACCTCCGGAAGCTGATTTTGTTGCATTAGAACTATAAGTGAGTGAGGTATCAGTTTTGATAACAGTGATCAAAATCGTGAACAGCTTAGAAAAAACGAAGCTTCTTTAAGCCATCAATTCGCAATGCGTTATTCGATGTTTAATGAAAGGAATTATTTAAATTTTTCCTTAACATTTCTTCCTATGGATACTACTATTTCGAAACTTAACCAAACTTAGACACAGCGCCTCGCACTTCAGTATTGGTGAACAGTTTTGCCGCGAACGAACAGTTCCTTTTGGCGGAAGGATGATATCTCCAAGTGTAAGCAGAAAGTCAGTTTTCTTTAAACTTCCTCGGTAAGTGGTAAGGAGTCACTTTACATTCACTAGGTAAGCATCACTTGCCAACACTCTTTAAGCCTCAGTTTTCACATTTTCACTTAAACTTTGATTAGACTCGTAACTTGAATGAACTCAATTATCTTTTGCTGCAGAGGTTAAATGGTGTTTGTTTAATAATGGAAAATATTTCACCACATTTCCTCAGGTGAGACGAATTTCATTGGTAACCGGGAGGTCTTTTTGTTACAGAATACTTAACCACGCCAGAATTCAGTTCAGCCACGAATTCGTTGCATGAAGTTGGTCTTCCCTGGAGGCTGAAACATCTCAGTTCCTCTGGAATGCCTCTGTCCTCTTGCCATGGCGAAGTCATCTGGCTCTCACTCAAGAGCATTTCAAGGTAAATGACAAGGCGACCACAACGATTCCTTTGCTGATATTGCAATGTAAATTTTAAAATCAACTGCATAGCTTGGAATATAAGGAAAAAAAAAACAAATTATTTACAAAAGATTACTCACATTGTGCTTCATACTGAAGTTGATTGACTCCAAACTGCACAGTTCCATTGTTAACCAGATACAATAAAATTCGAATAATTCATGTCTTAAGAGCTATAATAAATGCATAAAATTAATACGTTGCCTTAACACTAATCACAAACTATTGTGAAGTGTGAGAAATATGGATTCGAAAATAGTTTCTTATTTTCCATTTGAATCAAATATATGCCAATAAAAAAATATACATAAATATAACTATTTTTCACTTAATGATGTGTGCCATGAGATTTCCCATTGGCCATGTTGCAGGAAATGTTGTGAGCCAAATTACGGGGACGTTTAGGTTGTGAAGACACAACACATGTCGAATGACGGCCTTTACACAACGGTGCAGCTCCCCTTGGCCTGCCATTGAGCGTCTTGCGATGGAGGTTAGCTGACAAGGTATCTTACCTCGCCAAGCTCCACCATTCCTTATTGCACTTCCAGTGCAATATAGCAAACTATTCAACTGCTTTGCAGTTTTTACGGAATCCAGACGCTTGAGGAACTTCTTCAGTGCTAGGTCTGTTTATTTACATTGAGCAATGGTGCCATATACCTTGCGTACTCAGACTCTCAGTACCTTTTTATAATAATAAGCACCAGCGTAAATGCTAGCTGGTACAGCATAGTTGATACATATATTCTGTATGCATCTATAATAACTTATAAGATTAATATTTTCGAAACTGGTGCATTTGCAAGAATTAAGGAAAGTTTATCGGTGGTAACACTAAGGAGGGCGGAGTCTCAAAACGTCACCGCTCCAAAACACGCTCTGATTGGTTCTAATAACTAAGAGGGTCTATTTCCATCCAGACTTCAGGAATATGCTTCCCAGACGAGATCAATGTATCAACTATCTTTCTTTTTCCAAATACACACACACACACACACTTACTCACAGTTTCCTTTTACGTACTTGATGTAGAAGGAATGATCATGTTGTGCTTCGATGAAATTTTTCTATTCTCTATAGAGTACAACTCTGGGACTGAAGAAAAGGTATTCATTCCTTTCAAGTTCATCATGTACGTAGGCAATGCGTATACATACTCCACGACCACACATTTATTTAAACACGTGTGTTTGATATCTCTGTATTCAATAAATTTAATTAGTCTTGACATAAAAAAAGATCAGGAACAGAGGTCAATTACATGCCTCCACATTTTGCATATTGAAATTTTTATTTCTTTGAATCTATTATGTCCGGCATATTTATCTACCTTTTGTAAACGAATCCATCACAGCAAAATAGCTGTATATATATATATATATATATATATATATATATATATATATATATATATATACTATATATATATATATATATATATTATATATATATATATATATATATATATATTTTTACGTATATAGCGGCCTTGAGAGAGGCTAGATACGTAAACGGAAGTAATTTAGGGATTTCAAGAGGGAATTGCTTTAACTTACCGTAAGCTGAAAGTTATTATTAATTTCTTTAGAGGGAAGGTCGCCAGAAAACTCAGCTCGTTACTTAACAACTATTTATTTACTAAAAGGCCCGTGCTGGGCTGGAGAAAAGGTAAATGATGGCTCCGTTGAGCTGTTATAGCTGGTTTTCATACACTTGGGGTAATGCACACTTGCGGCAGAGAGACAGCACGTGACTCATGGAATCTGGAAAAGAATCCCAGATTAAACGAGATAAAAAGGAAAAAATGACTTCTTGCTTTGATTAAGGCTGATTAATTCTCTAACATTGGGGAAGGTAAACTCGAATGGTTCACTGCGGTATCACGAAAGCTTGGTCTTTAACAAGTCACAAAGGGGAGCACGTGGCCCGATGAGGACAAAGGGCTTTTGATGTAGAAGGGGTAAAAATGAGAATTGAAAATGAATTTAGCAAGAGTCGTATGGTAGTAAAAGGTGCTGGGTTGAAGTTTACACTTTCAGACGTACCTTTATGCAATATTCACAGTGTATCCTTTGTAGAAGAATGCGGCCTGACCTCGGTTCAGGTCGGTGGGGTTCGTGGTCCACCAGTACGTCGTGGGTAGGCCTAATTTGGTTTTGGGAGGCTGGCCGGGTGGACATCCGTCTTGGACTCCCGACTGCAGTTGACTGAGAGCGATACTGGTTGTTTTCGAATCACGGGGCTTCCAAAGACCGCCTCGAGCATTGCCTGAAAGGTGGTAAACACAACGCCAGCAAATTGGGAAGGAAAATAGGTCTTATTGTAGAAGTCCCTAAAATTCCATCTCGAAGCCTAGCTACTCTTGTGACTTGCCTCTCTTACCCTAAGCTTCCGTCAGACCGGAAATATCATTCCTACGACATACCCACTCTCCCAACAACAGTCGCTTCAGGAGAAGGCATGGCTGCTACTTTTATAATTAAATATAACTAACTCTGCTGGGAAGGCGAGGCGTTCTATAGACGTAGCAATATACATATATATATATATATATATATATATATATATATATATATATATATATATATATATATATATATAACATTATGAAAACTCCAGTTTTTATGAAATTATATCACTTTTTATATATGTAAGCTTATATACATTATTTTCTAAACACGTGTAAATCATATTTACACAGGTCTCGCTCTTGGCCTCCGAATTTGGAATATGAATTCTCAATAGGTCAGCTTATCCTATCAGTAACGAAAACATCAACCAAAGGGCTCACTGATTTTTATACAGTTATATATAGAAAAACTAGTAAAAAATGCACCGAACTTGATTCGGCGCAATCGAGTTTTCTGTAAAGAGTATAATGTTGTATGAAACTGTCAGCCGCGGTCCATCAAACTTCCAGCCACTGCCGGGTGGTGGCCTGTGTTGTTGCCACTATAGCGGTGGCAAAACGCACGATCATGGCATAACCTTAACCTTAACTGAAATTAACATTACTGAGGCCTTAGGGCTGCGATTTGGTATGCTTGATGATTGGAGGGTGGACGATCACATACTAATTTTCAGCCGTCTAGCCTTAGTAATTTTAGGGTCTGAGTACGGAAAGAAAAAGTGGCGACGGACAGACAAATGGCCATCTCAGTAGTTTTCCTTTTACAGAAACTAAAAAAATGGCTGAATGCTGACAAAACCCTGTCTTCAACTGTGTGTTCTCTTCCACTGCTGAGGCTGATGACTCCAATTACGCTGAAGCCGTGTATATTGAACCGGTATTCAAGAGCGACCTTCCAGTGCACACTAGGCTCATTGCAGGAAAGACACAGGCAAGGAACTCAAACAGGACCAAAAGTACTGTCAATACGTTAGACACTTGAACGAACGAACACGAATTTTGACTTTCCCTGTAATAAGAACGCAAGCAATACCTTTTAACAATTAAAGATATTGGCGATCCTAAAGTTCGCATTTTTGGAACATATATTTATATTATAGTCAACTTCAGACAGCTACTTAATAATAGACTAGAATATTGTTAGAACAGAGAGCTAGAATGTTCCTATACGGACCAGAATTGCAAGGAACAATTTCGATGTATTCATGATCCTGTCTGAGAGTCCTAAAACCTATCCCATTGATATTAATGAACTTGGAGATTTTTTTAACGCTAAATAAATTCTGCTACCACTTGCAAACATCTGACGGACAAATACCAGAAAAACTGTAACAAATTTCTCGTTCTGGTAACAATATCTATACAGTAATGTTTCATTCGTTATCGAATGACAAAACTAATATCTCTCAAAATTCAACAAAGATATTTACTCCCTCTGTTCCAAAGACTGCCGACGTAATTATTCGAACTCTCTTCTTGTTTTAGTTGTGTGGAAGAGGAGACATTCTTTCTATTGTACCTCAATTGCTAAAGTGGACCCTTGTTTGGAACTCGAAACTGTTCCAAATTGGCTGTTAAACTAGACAACCAGATAATCCATAAAATTGGGGTTAAAATGTTCGTGTTTTTCTTCCTTTATTGTAAGTATTTATATAGATTAGCGAGGTCGATTATCTGGCATATTCGGAACAAAACTAAAATCTTACTGGATTTCGTATACCTAATACTGAAACACTACAAATGAATAGAGCCCACAAAGATTTGGTTCTCGTATTACTTAAGAGGATTCCAACAACTACTTTTAGAAGACTGACGTAGTATTTGTATACACTATAACGTATGCTTCCCTGAACACTACAAAAATGTTCAGGAAGATAAAAATAAATTGTTTAAAACTTTAACTGAGAGAAATATTGCGAGTAAATTAATAACACTTAGTTTCTGTTCGTTGATTTGCATTTCTTACATAGGTTGAATCTAATTTATTTCTACATATTTCCGCGAAAACGAAAAGACATTTGTTCTATTATTTCCTACCCATTCTGTAGAGGAGGGATTTTCATTCCAGCTACTACATCAAGCGCGTTTATGACCCACTATGATGGCTGATGCTCATTATTTACTCTGTAAATAGTAGGTCTCGACCACCTCGTTATTTAGACACGAAATATATATAGACATTAAGCTGCTTCGTACATTATCCGTGATTACTCTCCATCAAGGTAAAGAATTCCTCATTATTCGGTATTCGGTATCACAGGTTTCAGGGAGAGAGGCTGATGCCTACTAGAATGGGGGGTGTTCATTATTCATAGGCCATTCATGGAGAGAGAGAGAGAGAGAGAGAGAGAGAGAGAGAGAGAGAGAGAGAGAGAGAGAGAGAGATTTTATTTAATAAATTTATTACGCCCAAAGACGTCAAACAAAGTTACATATAGCAGTTACATATTAGCAGTTACATACATTACATCAGAAATCAACAGAAAAAAAAAAAAAAAAAAAAAAATTACAGCATTGAATCAATCGGTATATCAGTTACAAAATAACATATTTGAGATCGTATTCTATTATCACAACAACTGCAACAGACAGTTTAGCAGCCACCAAAGTGAGGAAGACGAGTCAAAATTATGTCTAGGTGGTCATCTTTGAGTAAATATTGGCAGGTTTGAAGTAAATTTTTGTCCTTGAGGTAACAGATTCCTGACAGTGGGGCAATGAAGGCAGTAGTGTTCAAGGTTATTGGCATTAGCAAGGTTGCCACAGTTTACATGAGGTGTATGTGGTATATCTAGTGTCTGTCCAACCTGCCCACACAGGACGATATCCCAACCTTATCCTGGCACTTACAACATTATG
This sequence comes from Macrobrachium nipponense, assembly GCF_015104395.2. Lineage (NCBI taxonomy): Eukaryota > Metazoa > Arthropoda > Malacostraca > Decapoda > Palaemonidae > Macrobrachium > Macrobrachium nipponense. The sequence continues at coordinate 8,764,405 of NC_087210.1, read as the reverse complement.
CCTACGCACCATGAGTCCACGTCGCCGGTACTTGTTGAAGGCTCTGCAGAAAAGTTTATCATGATGTTGGGTGTATGAAAACACTAGTGCCCCTCTCTGCATCCCTACGCTGTACTGTACAGGCAAAAGCGGCTGAATATATTCTATGTTTAAGGCAGCGAAGTGAGGGCTCAATATTTCTGTCATCAGGTCCAGCGTGCAGGCAGCTTTAGCAAGACTGTCCACCATGTCATTCCCAGCAAGCCCAATATGGGAGGGCATCCACATGAAAGACAAGATAAGCGAGGCATTGTAAGCAGCAACGAGTTGACACAATATGTCTCGCACAACACGGCCACAGCTGGGCCTAGAAGATGTCAGTGCCTGGAGTGCAGATTTGGAGTCACAGATCACCAATCCATTCACATTTCTTCTAACAAGTAGGGTTACTGCATCCCATATACCTTGAAGTTCGCAATAAGTGGAACTGGGATGAGTTTGGCAACCTACGACCATGCCACCCACCCTCAGGAGATTCTAAAGTGGGGGAGAACATAGCACATGCTGCACTTCCATCTGCCTGTACTGAGCCGTCAACGTAGATGTGGTGTCCTGCAGGAACTGAACTTGACACTTTGGTTATTGTTTCCAAACCAGCTGCTTCTGTAGACTGGTATGGGCATCTTTAGAGGTTGTTGGTGTGAAAGTGACAGCAGGAATAGGAACCTGCCATGGTGGCAAATCTTGGATGACTGCTTGCTCAGGTACACCGATATCAAGGTGTCGAAGATTTTCACATACTACCCTAACTAGGTTATGGCCCCCTGGCCGGAGTTGAGGACTTGGTGCATCTTCGTCAAGTGATGCTCTGAGGACAGCAGAGGAAGTTTGGAGTAAATTGTGGAGAATGTAGACATTTAACAGAAAACAAAGTTACATTGGCATAAATTCTCTCTATTAATGGAGGTAACATGAGTTCGGTCTGCATGTTGACTATCCGAGTGGAAGGAGGGCATCCTAGGATAAACCTCATTACTCTATTTTGGAACAGTTCTAGAGGTAGTAACGCCTGTCTGGGTAATTGAATTAGAGCAGGAGATAAATAGTCCAACAACTGACCTTAGGAAGAGGATATGTTATTGTTATGATACAATAAAGTTTCATACATACTTACCTGGCAGATATATACATAGCTAAGACTCCGTCGTCCCGACAGAAATTCAAATTTCGCGGCACACGCTGCAGTAGGTCAGGTGATCTACCGTCCTGCCCTGGGTGGCAGGATTAGGGAACCATTCCTGTTTTCTATAATATTTTTTTCTCTTCACCTGTCCTCCTTGCGGGGAGGCTGGTGGGCCCTAATCGTATATATCTGCCAGGTAAGTATGTTATGAAACTTTATTGTATCATAACAATATCATTTTCATACAATCAACTTACCTGTCAGATATATACATAGCTGATTGGCACCCTTCGGTGGAGGGTAAGAGACAGCTACTATATGGAATAGACAGGTAAACAACATATGTTGTAGGTATAAATAAAACCTTGGTTCCTACCTGATAGGTGTAGACTTCGTGATGTTTTGCCCAGTAGTCTGCATCACCTCAAGAAACTTTAGCGAGATAGTGATCTATGGCCAAGAGTTCTTGTGGTCTGCCGAAGCGGGGTCTTATCCACTTAATCGGCAGAGCCTGAAAGGACTTTGTCAATGGGTGCTGATCCACTTATATGACAATACACCTATGAAGGAGCGCAACACCGATCCCGATCACCTGATCCTAACACGAGGGTTCGCGCTCAAATTGGAAAGGAGTATCCCACACTCCTTTCAAAAACCCCAATAATTTCACTAAGTTAAAAAACTTTAACTCAAAGTTAAGGATCAGTGTCGGCTCCTTATCCCAGTAACGTATCCGCAGAAACGTATAAACCAAAAGAGAAGGATCTCTCGTAGGTTAACTTGACATCCTTTGTGTAATGAGAAGTCAACACAGAGTTGCCTCTACCGTACAACACAGCTAATATGTCTTATATGACATATTGTTATGTAAAGAACAAGATTTGCAAAAGCGCGCACTTCCTCGCTTTTAATTCTCAGCTGTTTGAAGGAATCAAGTCACTAATGAAGTGCTTAGGAGATCTCCATGTTTTCAAAGAAGACCAGGGCTTTTCTTGAAATGGATCTCACCCGACTGAAGCCTGAAGCCTGGCAGGAACCTCGCGCCTGGCTGGTGCTTCGCTCTTGGTTGGCGCCTAGCACTTGTCTGGTACCTTTCGCTTGACTGGCGCCTCGCATCTGGATGACGCTTCGCGTCTTAGCTGGAGATTCGCGCCTAGAGCCTGGCTTGCGCCTGGCTGGCTGCTCGCGCCTGGCTGGCGCCTCGCGCCTCGCGCCTGGCTGGCGCTTTGTGTCTGCCTGGCGCCTTGCGCCTGGCTGGCGTCTAGCTCCTGGTTGGAGTGGCGCCTTGCGCCTGCCTGGAGCTTCGCGGCTGGCTGGCACCTCGCGGCTGGCTGGCACCTCGCGCCTGGCTGGCGTCTCGCGCCAGGTTGGCGCTTTGTGCCTGCCTGGCGCCTCGCGCCTGGCTGGCGTTTCGCGCCAGGTTGGCGCTTTGTGCCTGCCTGGCGCCTGCCTGGAGCTTCGCGCCTGGCTGGCGTCTCGCGCCCGGTTGGAGTGGCGCCTTGCGCCTGCCTGGAGCTTCGCCGCTGGCTGGTACCTCGCGCCTGCCTGGCGCCTCGCTCCTGCCTGGCGCCTCGCGCCTGGGTGGCTCCTCCCCACTTGCCGGAGCTTCGAGCTTGGTAGAGTCTCGAGGATGTCTGGCAATGTCCACATCGGACACTCTTATCTGTCCTATATGTTCGCATCTAGCGCATCTGTGTCAGGTTGTAGGCCCGGTCTTTCTCCTCATCAGACAATGACAGTGTTCTTGGGGCTGTCTGCAGGTTTCTTCTTCCTTACTGACTGTGTCAGAAGGTCTTGAGTCGCCTTCTCAGTTAATGAACGAGAAATGTCCTTCACTACTGAGAAGGGAACAAAAAGTCAGACAAAGGCGAGTACAGAAGCGCTGCCCTCTGAGCGTGGGAGACCGCTTTGGTTAAAAAAGACACTATATACTGTCCTCTTTTTAAGAAGACCTGCTCCAAACAAAGAGGAGATCTCAACCGAGCCATCCTGATCCGCTTTGTCTATACAAGACAAAATACACAGAAGGACTTCTGGTTCGAGTCCTTCAGAATCATGGGCTTTCTTGGACATCACCCCAAGGGACCAATCTAAGAAGTTGAAAACTTCCAATACATGAAAGAGTCCCTTGAGGAGATGGTCCAGTTCTGAAATGCCCCAAGTTATACGGCAGAGTTCAAACCTTGTCTACGTGAAGCGTCAACTAAGGTCGAAAAGTCCGCTTCTGACGTAGACAAGGAAGAGAAATACCCCTATTCTCTCCCGTCTGAATATCAAATGCCTCTTTTACCAGCTAGTCTCGCTGGAGGGCATGCAGAAGACCGTTCTAAACTCACACCTTCTTCAAATGGCGGGCTTCATTCTAAGAAAAAACGAAGATTTCTTCGTCTTTGCACTCGAGAAAAGAGAGCGCGGAGAAGGAGGAGAGGCAGGAGTCAAGTCGTCTCCATACTCCTCTAGAAGCAAGGCTGTCAAAACATTATAGTTCGACAGTCCTTCTCTTCCTTGAAACTCCTCCTCCGAGTTTACTTCTAACTCGGGGTCTAGATGAGTCTCCGTTGCTAATTCAGTACTCTTTCCTCTGGAGGAGACAAAACTCCTAAAAGGAGAGGGGCTAAGGGAATGATATTTCCTTCCTCTTCCCCCGCTTTAATAGTCCTGGAAGGCGCTAACAGCCCAGGCTTCTCTCCATAAATGGATGACGCTTCCCGCTTGGATGACGCTTCTAGTCAGCCAAGCGTCCTGGCTGACGCCTCCCGTTTGTGTGGCTGCTGACGTCTGGATGACGCCTCGCGCCTGGAAGACGCTTTGCTCTCAAAAGGCGTCCTAACTGGCGCAAAATTTTTGGTTGGAGCCTCGCGTCTAAAAGCAGCTTTAAATGACTATTCATGTCTTGACGACGTCTCACGTCTCTCTGGCGTTACGTGTCTTCCGTAAGATTCTCCCGATCTCGCTCTCGAAACCGAAGCCTCTGCGATATGTTTGGAAGCTTCACGTCTGCATGACGCCTCTCGCTTCGCAGGGGGAGAGAGGACGAGACTTCTTGATTGAAGCGCAACGTCCTTCCTACGAGGCGCTAACACTCCCACCAAAGAGGCCAGTTGCTCTTGTACTGGCAAGATAATCTTCCTTGAAGCTTTTCCCACGTCATCTTCAATCGGGGGAGAGTAGGAAAAGGAAGCAGTCTATAGGAAGCCTGCGTTCGTCTTCTCACAACTCTTTCCCAATAAATGTTAAACATGTTAACAGTTATTATTGTCGATCGAGAAGGATCTCTTTGTTAACGCGAATAGGAGCGAAAAAAGAGATTCTCGATGCTCTATGTGATATGAGAGTGTCGTGGAAATGGCCTAAGTGTTTAAATGGGTAACGAAATCAGGAACGAATCTTGCCGTTACCGAGCTTGGTGTCCGAGAGTCTACTGGACTCCTAGTTAATAACTCGCTAAAACGAGAAAATCTTGGATGGTGCTCTTGGCTCACTGCGCCAGGCTGGCGCTTCTGGCGCAAATTTTTGCGCCAGGCTGGCGCTTCTGGAGCATTGCGCCAGGTTGGTACTTCTGGCGCGTTGCGCCAGACTGGCGCTTTCTTCTAATTCTTTTTATGTTATGTGCCAGAACAGCTTGTGCCTTTATGGTACCCGACATCCTTTCACATGTTAATTCCGTTCTTAGTAGGAAAAAACTTATATACGTAGTATAGTCCATTCAGGGAAACAAGTTCTGTCCCAAAGAGAATGTTTTCCCATCCGACTCATCCATCTTCTTCTGAGCAGGTACTCTAATAGCTATGCTTCGTAAGCCTGAGAGCATTACATAATATAATGTTCTGCTGCGATAGAATCCTTTAATAATGTTACCTACGGTAAACCGCATTGAAAGGTTGTACTATCTCTCTTATTGAAAGCTTCTTAGCAAAAGGCATACAATATTTATTTATGTTAGCTTAATTATCCCCTCAATCCGAGGTTAAGACCGCGATTGTAGGGGAGAGATACGAAAGTTATTCCCTCCCGCAGGAGAGAGAGAGATTCGCCCGACCGCTCATGACTGACACCTACTGGTACTGACAGTAACTGGCATAGGCGTACTGCGTTGGTCTCAGGCTCTCAGCGAAAGCAGTCCCCCGCTTACTCTTCCAGAGTTGCCAGCTACTCCAATTAATAAAGGAATTTAATAAAATTATTATCGAACTTCGGAAGTTTCTTATTAAAGCATATTTAAGCGAACAAGACTTCGATAAATCTAGAAGCTAAGTAGGTGTAGTCTTAAACAATCCCTTTAAAGCGTAGTCCTTCCTAGGAAGACGTAGAAGGATACTTGTAATTGAGTTGCACAGAAAAGAAGTAACTACGGTATGTGTTTATGAATTGACCGTATCGTATTCTCATACAGCAGAAACTCTACTACCTTCTACTATCTTCGTTCTTTTCGTTAATAGAACGATAGAAAGAGATATATATATATATATATATATATATATATATATATATATATATATATATATATATATATATATATATATATATATATATATATATATATATATATATATATATATTATATATATATATATATATATATAGTATATATATATATATATATATATATATATTATATATATATATATATATATATATATATATATATATATATATATATATATATATATATATATATATATATATATATATATATATATATATATATATACTATATATATATATATATATATATATATATATATCTCCTTAAGGAACGAAGTTAATCAAGGGAACTCTTTAAATCTTCGTGATTTCTTCATAAATCGCGGAAGAGACAGAATTCCTGTTCATCACTATGGGTTTACGGAAGGAAGTAGATATTTTTCTATCCGCCATCATACCCAAACATCGATGAGATCTTATTAAGAAAAACTCCCAAGCTCTTGCCTCCTCAAAACGAGGGAAGAGCATGGATGAAGGAGAGAGTCCGCATTGAGAGGAACTGCCTAACAAAGGAGTCTTCTGAATAATGAAAAGGGGCTTCTCTTAGTATCAGAATCCTTCTGACAAAAGCAACGGCCGCCTGTGCGGACATCTTGCACATTTGCCAGGGGAAAGTTGTTCAAGTTAAAAATTTCAAAGAGGAGTCTCGCGACTGACCTCTCTCTCTAATGAAGATTTTTGAAATCTTCTGACGCCTGGCGTCTGGATCCTTGCGCCTAGCGCCTAGCGTCTGGATAGTTCCGCGCTGCCTGGAATGTTCCGCACGCTAGAAAGGAGGACTCGCTCCTGGAACGTTCCGCTTGCGTGGAAGGTCCCGTGCGCCCTAATAGATCCGAGCGCCTCTAGTCTTGTTATACGAGCCTCTTGCCAGAAAACGTTCAATGGAAGCATCCTTCTGATTGCCATTCTACTATAAGGCTCCTTAGTTAAGCCGCCTGTTTTCTCTTTGAAGGCGCCTTGCGCCAAGAAAAAGTTCTGGAACGCGGCTCTCACTCAGTTGCTGGAACGCGCTCGCGTTTATCTGTATGAACGAGGCTCGCGCTAGTCTGATGGAACGCGGCTCGCGCTAGTCTGATGGAACGCGGCTCGCGCTAGTCTGTTGGAACGCGGCTCGCTGCTGGCTGTTGGAACGTGGCTCGCGCTAGCTTGCTGGCTGGCTCTCAGCCTCTCGCTCAGTGAGTCAGTGTTGAAGTGTTCTCTTATTCAGAGAACGAGCCAGATCGTCCGAACTTCTAACATGTACATTCTTCGTCTTTTCGGATGTAAGATGAAGAAACGGAAGAACAGACGCACTTTTTAAAGGCTGCCTTTGCAATGGCTATCCCTGGCAGTCTGGGACGTTTTACAGATCCCGCCGAGGGAACGCCCGATCGGTGGGGATTCTCCATAACCTCCGTAAGGCTTTCGACTTTCCTTCTCCTCTGGGCTTGTGAGTTTGGAAGAGGTCTAGGCCTGAGAGCGAGACAGAGCCGATCGAACGCACCCTCTACTAATTAGGACGCCTTTTCCAATGGCGAACTTGGCAGTCTGGGACGATCTACAGATCCTGCCGAGGGGACGCCTGATCGGTGGGGATTCTCCATAACCTCCGTAAGGCTTTCGACTTTCCTTCTTCCTCTGGTATGTGAGCTTGGAAGAGGTCTAGGCCTGGGAGCGAAACAGAGCCGAACAGAACGCACCCATCCACTGCACTAACAGTAAAATCACTTCTTACCTTTCAATAGCTCGTATTTAGAGCTACCTTCCTTTGTCTTCAAATTGCAATATGAATTTGAAGATTCTGTGAAGTAAGAAGGAGATGAGGATACCACACTACTAGTAATGTTAATGCTCTAACTGCTCGTTAGTACGAGAGCTATATAAACTTCTAAAGGAAGCGTAACTATTCTTTCCTTACATCGTCAAGAAGGAAGTTAGCTCAATCAATTCTAACATTTACTACACGTTATTATGAATAAATATTAAATTTTCCTTCTTGCAAACTATGTGATTGTCTACCGAAAAGTTCGGTAGTTTACACGTAAACAATTCTTCGAAATTTTCGAAGCCAAAGTTATCAAAACAAATTAATATGCGTATGCCGAACCAAAGATCCAGTACTTCCCTGCAAAAGATAGCCAAGAAGATCGATGGCGATGAAATCCAAAATCAAGTCAGGAGGAACTGCAAACGTTGTTTACATTCCAAGCGACAGAAAAAATATGCTAGAAAACAGGAATGGTTCCTAATCCTGCCACCCAGGGCAACAGGACGGTAGATCACCTGACCTACCTGCAGCGTGTGCCGCGAAATTTGAATTTCTGTCTGGGGACGACGGGAGTCTTAGCTATGTATATATCTGACAGGTAAGTTGATTGTATGAAAATAGAGGGTTTAGCCACAGGGGATAGATATACCTGGTGGCTCTGGTGGCAAGCCACTTGATGGGAGTAAAGCGAGGCTCCAGTCGATCAAGAAGGTTTTTCACCATGGGGGTGGATTCGTTGTCGTGCAGGTATAGCCAGGTGATCCTGACTGGTGCACCTAGATATGTATACTGTGTGCAGTGAGGTATAATATTCCCACCCATAATGAACTCTGGCAGGTCTCGGAGATTTCCGGGCAGAGAAGATTTCTGCTTTTTTCTGGGAGAGGTATGAGGCCACTGGAGGTACAGGACCTGTAGAAGTCTTGAAGGGACACGCTGAAGGTCTCGAGGGGTAGTGGAGTGGATGCAGACATCATCAGCATAGCTAGGTTACAGTGATTCCAGGGATAGCAGGGGAGGAGAGACAGTACACGGTTGCATAAGTATATTAAAAGAAATGGGAAAATCAATATCACCGCCCGAGGTGTGCCAACTCAAATTTTTCATAGGAGCTACATTGCACCTTTGAAAAAAAAACACGTGATTTTCTGTTACTGAGATAACCAGTTTATCCACTTCAGAAGGTTTCCTCTGATACCAAAGTCGACAAGCTGATCAAGAATGATATCCCTGTTTGGCTATATCAAAAGCACTTTTGAGGTCAAGGAAGGCAAACTACACTGTTGGAGGACAATCGGGAGTAGAGTTCAGCTAAACAGTGATGAGTACTCCCTCTGAGGAAGAAAGCCATACCATACTAAAATGGGGAGAAAGTTTTTCTTGCAACCGGTACATTAGCCTGGTTAGTAATATACGCTCAAACACTTTACTAAAACATGAGGTGAGGGAGATAGGCCGATATTTATCAGTTTCCAGGCTTTGGGATAGGAATAATTGTGCTAATGGTCCAGCCAGCAGGTACATATCCATGTTGGTAGCAAAGATTATAACAATTGTGAGAAGGATTTCCGGAACCTTCTGGAGGAGACGAAGCACTTGATAAGTAAGGCCATCATCCCCAGGAGCAGAATTTTTTTTTTCCATAACAGCACGGTCGCAGTTTCATCCTCGGTTGATCAGCTCTTTGTCCTCCTTGTCTGATTCCACAATGCAGCCATCAGACGAAGGTTGCGTAAATTGCTCTGGGAAGAAAGTGCTTCTTGGATTTGTACAGGGAGATTACTGGACCGTGGACCTGGGTTGACCAAGTAGTGATGAGATCCTGGGCATATGCTTGTGGACTGTGATGAAGTGCACATGTGGTTTTTTTCTTGACAGCCCTTTTGATGAGATGCCACATGGTCCCAACGCTAGTCTGGTGGTTAATTAGGTCAGTGTATTTATACCATGACTCAGTGGTAGACACACTTCTGGAGAGCAACTAAATCATCCCTCGCCTGCTGATACTGAAGTAGATGAGTTAGGTGTCGGTTGTTGTGTCTGAAAGGCATGGTCCAGCATCAGCTGCAACTCTTTCTGCTTGCATAATGCGTTGATCCAAGGTCCCGGCATGGGCAACAATATGATTTCTTTTAATGTGAGGGTCTGACAATATATAGTTGATAGAAGTCATGGGTAGCTTTTACCAAGAATTATACAGGTGTTTTCTGGAGAGTGTTTATCAAAGGTAGGTAGGACAGAGGAGAGGTATGAAACATTATTGGGTTCAGTACTTGTTGGGTGGAATGGTGATCCGGGTACGATGATAGGGGTCACCGTTGGATGAGTCTGTATTGTGTACTGTAGGCATAACAAGGCAACATGGTCAGAGAAAAAGAGCGAGGGAACAGAATGACAAGAGACATGTGATGCCACGAGCCGCCCAGATGTAAGGATATGATCAAGAGTGCCCCCCCGGATGTGTGGTGGCATCCACCTATATCCCAACGGGTTAAATGGTAACGATGGATGTAGTTTGAGCAGAGGAACTCCACTGCGGTGGGAATCGGAGAGACATCACCAAGATCTGGGTGTCTGGCATTGAATCACCCATGTAGATCATGCCAATGGTTTGTAGGTGTAGGAAAGTGCCGAGAGGTTAATTAGGCCAGGGGCAGAGTAAACATTGCATAAACGAATATGACCATCACCTATTCTTAACCTGAAAAGTTGGAAGGTCATGTTTAATATCTGCTTGATGAGCGAAGGAGTTGATGAGGGAGAGAAGAGTGGATGTAAGTAATAAGACCATTCCTGACATGATTGTACATATTGAAACATAACCGGAGAGTGGTTGGAGCTTCATCACCTGGCTGAGCACCGCCAGGGAAGGCTTCTTGAATAAATATTACTTGTGGGTGATGCGATAAACATATGTCCTGAGTGCAGTGAGTCTGAGTATTGTCTAATTCCAAGGGCATTCCATGAAATGGACATGTAGTTGCATGAGTCTAGCGAAGTTTACCCTTAACGCTGCGAGAGACAGGTCGAGCATGTACTGGAGAAGCACGCACTGTTAGATGGTGCACCAAGTGTAGGAGGCTGAGCTGGCAGGAGCCACTGACCCTTTCAAGACAAAGAGGCAACAGTATCTAGCTTCCTCAGTAAGTGAGGCAACAGAGGTTATGAGAACTTGTTGTGCCTTGACTAGTGTGTCGAGGTTACTTGCAGTGGTAGCCTGCTGAGCGATCAAGCTATCGAAGCGTACATCAATAGCATCAAAGCGTGTCGCTAGTGCTGTACAGTGCGATTTCAAAGGCAGCAACAGCCTTACGAAGTTTTGAAATTTCAGCTGATTCAGGAGGGCATAACGAGGAGGTTGACACTGGGTTGTGGTGGTGGTGTCAGTGGAAGTGACTGCGTGGCAGCGCGCGACCGTCTGGAACATCCATGCCAAACATTAACTCCTGCTTCACCACAACGAGGGCATTTCCAATGCCACAGTCTCTGGAGTTGATGATGATTCTGACAATGAGGTGGAAGCCTAGAATCAGTAACCAGTTTACGGTAATGGACAGTTGCGTGTGGAATGGGCTGCAGCACACCAGGCACACTTAGGTGAGGCAGAGCAATATCGGGAGATATGGCCAGTACCCCAGCAGTTGAAACAGTTGGGCTGATCATCCTTCATCCTGCATAATTCACAAGGAGGGAGGCAAGGGAGGAAGGAAAACTCATAAACAGATGGTGGTGGTTCTAGTAGACTCCATGTGATGACAATGCGATTAATAGGTTTCCCATTTTGAAGAATCTTCGTGTACTGTATACACCAGCAGTTCAAGGTTCCTTAGCAAGGTTTTAGGGTCTGCTTCAAAATAGTTTGGGTAGCGAGTAATGAGATATGTTAAATACTTACGGGTCTGTCTATTGAATCTTGAATATCCAGGCTTATGGAAACAGAAATTCACCACCCTTCACCCTGCCAATGATGTCCCTCACGACTCCTTGCAATATAATACAAATTTAGATGTGATTTGCAGACATTTTCACCTCTGCCAGCTCCTTATCAAGATTGAGGTTCTGTTTACTTCAGTCAGCCACCGTAGTTTAGTGTCAGTGCTTCCAAA
>NC_087210.1:8740405-8745405 GCF_015104395.2 Macrobrachium nipponense | reverse complement strand
AACAATTAAAAAAAACACACGACAGAAAGGAAAAAAAAAAAAAAAAGAAAGACCAATGACCGCTAACCAACCTTATGCCGAGAAGGCAAAGAGACAGAATGACAATACATAAAAAAAGTGTTAGCTCAGGTACGGTTGGGTGGAGGAGGTCTGGGTATTTAACTGGGGAACCAGTTGTTTAATAAATAATGACTCTAGGATAGATAGTTCATATGCATTGCATGTTTGGCCTATGATTCGGAAATGGCTTCTTTCTATATATATTTTACAATTTTTTGATGGTTTCTTATATTAGAATGTTCGGGTATGGAAAGCCTACAGCTAGTACGGAAACTTAATCCCCGATGAGAGTTCGATTCTGACCCGCAGTAACCTCCCCGTGGATCCGACATATGTCCCAGAGTTACATGTTATTTATTGTTTAACCAGATTCCCTGAAGATATAATAATGATATTATGAAACGTAGGAATAAAGAATTGAAATGAATTACAACGTTTCCAATGGTCCACCTTACACGCTGATTATATATATATATATATATATATATATATAGATATATATATAATATATATATATATATATATATATATATATATATATATATATATATATATATATATATATATATATATATATAAATATATATATATATATATATATATATATATATATATATAAATATATATGTTTATATATATATATATATATATATATATCATATATATATATATATATATATATATATATATATAATATAAGATATATATATATATATATAATATATATATATATATATATATATATATATATATATATATATATATATATATATATATATATATATATATATATGATAATATATATCTATATATATATATATATATATATAATATATATATATATATATATATATATATATATATATATATATATATATATATATATATATATATATCTAATAAAAGGGGGAGCCCATAAAAAACACCAAAATGTAGAGAGAAAAGTACTATATTTCAGAGACTGCTGTCTCTCTCTTCAGGTATATGAATGAGAAAAAGTTTACAGAAAAGGTGGTATTTATACCAAGAGATTCGTCCACAAGTAAGCCAATTTAGGTCACCCCCGCTGATAATCTTCCTTTAATCTTCTTAAGCGTTGGTTGAATGAACACTGCGTCGACGATGTCGGATGTCCAATTCCCTTTTGAGATGTTCATTACCTGCTTCTCTTTTATTAAGGCCGATTCCATCATTTGACTCTTGTACCGGCAGTTGCTGCTATAAATTACACGTGACATATTCCAGTTTATTCTATGGTTATGTTCATTTATATGATTGAAAATAGCCGAGTTCTGTTGTCCATACCTACTGACCGGTTTGTGTTGTATTAATCTCTGGGAAGTGATTTACCTGTAAATCCGATGTAAGATTGGTCACAGTCCGCCTGGCATGGGATCTCATATACCCCAGAGTCTTTGGGAGATGTCTTTTGTTGGACGTTAATCAGGGATTTGGCTAAGGTATTTGGGTGGGTAGGTAAATGCAAAATGGGTTGGATTTCCCAAGGGTGTGAGTTACTCTCTTAATCGTCTCCAGGTGGGGAATTTTTATCTTATTGTTGGGTGTGTCTCTGGTCTTGTCTTTAGGGGGTCTGGTAGTAAAATTACGTTTGCTTTTTGAATTGCTTTCTCAATTATATGGTCATGGATACTTTAAAGATGAAAGTTGCTTGCGAATTAGTTCAAATTCTTTTCCCAGGAAATCTGGGGAACAAATTCGTAAGGCTCTTAAGAATAGGTTGCTAGCTAGACCTATCTTGATGGTATTGTCATGATAGCTAACTAGTGAATATATGAAAGTGAGAACGTTGGTTTTCTGTATATGGTAAATTTGTATTCTGTCGTGTCTCTGATTATTAAAACATCAAGAAAAGGAATTTTGTTGTCTGTTTTTCCCATTCAACTTTAAATTTGATGCTGGGCACTAATGCGTTTTAATTTTGAGAGGAATTCATTAAAATTACCCCACTTATTATCCCAAAGAAAATGTTAGTATGTCATCCACGTATCTCATCCACAGCATGTTTTTTGGGTTTTATTGCATTTATTACTGTAGTTTCAAAGTATTCCATGTACAGATTGGCTAAAATAGGACTTAAAGGACTACCCATACTACACCCGAATTTTTGCTTGTAGAATGATTCCCGAATGAAAATACGTTATTAGATGCACATAATTCAACTAACTTTATTATTTTGTCAAGTGCCAAAGGAAATGATCTGAATAGGGGGTGGGGGGAATAATTTTTTCCCTTAAAAACTGAAGAACGTCCTGTACTGGTTACTTTTGTGAATAGGGAGTCTACGTTCAAGGCTTAAAAGTTTTATGTTGTGAAGTGGTATAGTGCTTCTCTGAGACACACCCAACAATAAAATAAAAATTCCCCACCTGAGACGAGTTAAGAGTAACTCACACCCTTGGGAAATCCAACCCTTTTGCATTTACCTACCCAAATACCTTAGCCAAATCCCTGATTAACGTCCAACAAAAGACATCGCCCAAAGACTCTGGGGTATATGAGATCCCATGCCAGGACTGTGACCAATCTTACATCGGATTTACAGGTAAATCACTTCCCCAGAGATTAATACAACACAAACGGTCAGTTAGGTATGGACAACAGAACTCGGCTATTTTCAACCATATAAATGAACATAACCATAGAAATAAACTGGAATATGTCACGTGTAATTTATAGCAGCAACTGCCGTACAAGAGTCAAATGATGGAATCGGCCTTAATAAAAGAGAAGCAGGTAATGAACATCTCAAAAGGGAATTGGACATCCGACATCGTCGACGCAGTGTTCATTCAACACGCTTAAGAAGATTAAAGGAAGATTATCAGCGGGGGTGACCTAAATTGGCTTACTTGTGGACGAATCTCTTGGTATAAATACCACCTTTTCTGTAAACTTTTTCTCATTCATATCCTGAAGAGAAGAGACAGCAGTCTCTGAATATATACTTTTCTCTCTACATTTTGGTGTTTTTATGGGCTCCTTTTATTAGATGGAATTCTGTTGTTACAGAACACTTTTACCAGTCATATATATATATATATATATATATATATATATATATATATATATATATATATATATATATATAAATTTATATATATAAATTATATATATATATATATATATATATAATATATATATATATATATATATATACTATATATATATATATATATATACACACATATATTCTTCCCTAAGAAAGCGGAGATTGAGAGGCATAAAATGCTAAGCCATGCAACCTAAAGTGTATGAAACGACCTTCAAAAAAAAAATAGGAACCATGAATTTGGTGAAATATGAATCACTATCTGTTCATTCAATGAGATGTACTACGAAAGATGACATCGAAGAAGGCTGGTAAGGGTAACAGAAAATGCACTGCCCCATTATGGAGGAAAAGGTTAAGTGTATCTTAGTTTTACCAGACCACTGAGCTGATTAACAGCTGCTCTCCTAGGCATGGCCCGAAGGATTAGATATTTTTACGTGGCTAGAAACCAATTGGTTACTTAGCAACGGGACCTACAGCTTATTGTGGGATCCGAACCACACTGAGAAAAGAATTTCTATCACCAGAAATAAATTCCTCTGATTCCTTGTTTTTGGCAGAGCGGGGAATTGAACCCGGACCCTAAGGACCCTACTGTTTGGCGAGCACGTTACCGACGTCCAACTAGGAACTTATTATGGAGGAAATTAACCCCACAAAATAAAATAAGGAATAGGTTTTCCTTTTGTTGACATTACTAGAACTTAACATAGCAAATTCAAAAGGAGGAGAGGTGGTATGGAGAATCTGACACTAACTGGAATGACAGATGGTAGGAGAGGGAGAGGAAGACCAAGACAGAAATACTTGGACGATTTGGTGAGACTGACAAACGGAAGAATGACAACCGCAACGCAGCTGATACGAGCTCCAAGAGACAGACAGGAATGGAGATCCATGGTAGCCAACGTCCTTGAGGATATGGCGCAGCTTGGTAAGGTCACGTAATACAAAAAATCCGCCTAAATTAGTGAGAAATCACAGTGGACAACAAAATAAAACGAAAAGCAATATCAGCCGCACTCTAAGCAGACATTCATTTTAGGTGTCAAAATGCCATGGAAACGAAAAGTTGTCACACCAAAAATGTTGAATTTATTGATAGCATTGGATTGTTATTGATTTTATGCCTATCAATTCATAAATTTCATATTCAATTCCAACTCCTCTGATGAAGTTTGTTATATTCCGTGAAATATGGCAGTGCTTTTATAGAATTTATATATTAAAAGATATTGAAGATATATTCACTTTTAAATTCTGCTAGTTTTCATGAGAAAATGACTTCCAAAACAAAAATAATGGACTTCCGCAATATTAACAACACGAAAGTTTATACGGTTTCCCAGTTTGATTATTTTAAGAGGTTTTATAAGACTAACAATGTTTCAATTGTTGTTTTTAGAGACTCAAGTACGCACTTGTCCACTGAAATACAGAGGACGCTATAATCATTAAAAATAACAGGCAATGTTGTAGGGTTAGATTTTCCGAATATTTCCTCATAAGTAACAGTTTATCTAATACGGGTTTGCTTGATGTCAATGAAGAATACAACCTTTCGGACGCCGACGATATGGATCTAATTTACCCATCAGTGCGAGGTCTCCAACGACTCATCGACACTTGCCGCCAATATGCAGAGGAATTTGGATATAATCTACAACAAACCAACCGACCCAGTGCATGTCGCTGCTCCCGAGATCGCTTAAGCATATTGCAGAAACCACAAATTTTCCTCGGACACCATCGGCTGGAATTTGTGCACGAATTTCCGTATTTGGGTCACATTATCACCGATGACCTAAAAGATATGGCAGACATTGAACAGA
Organism: Macrobrachium nipponense; assembly: GCF_015104395.2. Taxonomy (NCBI): domain Eukaryota; kingdom Metazoa; phylum Arthropoda; class Malacostraca; order Decapoda; family Palaemonidae; genus Macrobrachium; species Macrobrachium nipponense. The sequence goes on along the minus strand of NC_087210.1, from coordinate 8,740,440 downwards.
GGCGTCGTAAACTATGTGCAACTGGCAATATTATT
>NC_087210.1:8705119-8737619 GCF_015104395.2 Macrobrachium nipponense | reverse complement strand
ATTCACGTACTTGTTTTAGAGCGGTACAAAATTGCACAATTTTTCTCTCACCTTCGCGAAGACAACGAAAATGATTTGAAAGTGTTTGCTTCATAATGTCATGTCTTTTAGATTCTGTTGGTTAAATACCAGAAATGCGCACATGTACGACTACTACTTGAATCTTCATTTTTGCTTCAAAAAATTTGTTCAGACGAGTGTAGTGGACTTTTTCTTTTTTGTTCAGGTTAGCAGATGTTCGAATTGACCGTTCCAGATTTGGGTAATTTCTTAAAGTACCAAAATTAATGAATTTTTATTTGCATTGCGACAAAGATATTTGCATTTTAAGGAAAACGGAAGTTAATAGCATGCTTATGTATGAATTATCAAAATCCATGTAGGTTTTCCCACACAGAATATTCACCAAAATGTACGCATGCAATATCACAAACTCTTCTGTAGGGCTGTGAATGTTTGTATTCTGTCTGACAAACGATTTATCCTGCAATATATTTATTTATTTATTTATTTATTTATTTTGAGAAATCTTAAATGCAGTTCTTTGGTACAATGCTGAGCGGACAAATTTATAGTTACCTAACAGTGATGAGTACTGCCAGTTACGTTGTTGTGATGAATACAGCATAAACAATGGCATTTGCTTGCAAACCTGGAGGATTACGGAATTACTATTAACAATTTTTATCAGTTTCCTTGATACTTTTTCAGTAAAATATCTTTCATGGGTGTAACGTTTAATTAGGCAAGTTCTAAAATCTACAGTCAAATAGATCCAGGTTTCAACAACTGAAATTAAAATAAATACGCTATACTTCATAAATAATTTTTCTGCACTATTTAACATGCACATTATTCATTTTTTACATTTTCCTTCTAATTAGCAAATGAAAAATATCCTATCCTAAAATTCCTGTATCTTTAACTCAAAGTGAAACACATTTTTCAGACCTTTTTAGGCTCTTCCATAGACCTTTCCTACCCCCGCAACAGAACAACATCAACAACAAGAAAAGTATTTTTTAGGCTTATTCCCCGAGTAAGCGATAACCGGAAATGAAAACCTACTGAGAATAAAGACTAAGATAAGAAAAAGATATTCTCTCTCTCTCTCTCTCTCTCTCTCTCTCTCTCTCTCTCTCTCTCTCTCTCTCTCTCTCATAAGAAGATTAAAATACTGTAATTCAAGCAAGTAGTGTAACCGTCAGTTTTCACTTTCGTAACAAAGCTTGGTGTCTGCACAAGGACAGACATTCACTTTTGCAAAGAGATTCTTCCCTCCTTGCACAACAGAGCACCCATGATATACGTGAGGTGCTTATATAAGATGGTTTTTTACTTTCCAAGTTTCTCCATTACATTTATGAAGGGTGGATGAAGGCAGGATCTTTCCTTTAAAGGAATCGCGGAGGCGTTTAATCTTGGCTTGAAGGAAGGAAGGAAGGAAGCCTGATTTTGAATGTGAATCTCCATGGAGAAGTGTTTTGGTCTTGAAGTTAATGACTGGAAAAATAAATGAAAAATCTTGACTGTGATATTTACGATATACAATAGAGATGCTTAAGGTAATGCTGTTTGCAGTTGCTATATTTGGATTTACGCTTGGCTCTAAGAGACAGAGAGAGAGAGAGAGAGAGAGAGAGAGAGAGAGAGAGAGAGAGAGAGAGAGAGGATGGAATATGGGTAGTTTGAACATTGCTTTATTTGTAATTCATGTTTCTATTTCGAAATGTTTGCTACGACTGTTGAGCTTATTAGGTCTATTGTTACCTATATGCTGTAGAAGTAGTTACGATGATCACTTCTTGTAGCAAGTTGTGCTAGTTGACTTTGGCAGTACTGCCAACCTTGTGACACTAAGCTTTGCGTTCAGCATTGCAAAAGAAATGGTATGAGTATTGTCATTATCATGTCTATTAATTCATAGGAGATATAATATTAGCTGTGAATTCACATACGTATCAACATATATCATATTGGAATCATAAAAATGAACACTATTTACTAATTGCACAACATTTTTCATTGCATCAGAGGTTTTGGATGATACATAAAGAATCATGTTGCATGACATTTGAGCGGCTGTAAAAGTAGATAAAAAATCAGATAAAAACTTATGTTTGGAGATTAGTTTTTAAATGATACAAAGGAGATTTGACTTTTTTGCTTGCATAATCTTATAATGAGCTTTAAGTAATGCCTACAGTGCATCGCATGAGGTACACTGACGGCACTAACCCCCTACGGGGAGGCACCAAACAAGCTCTTTGTATAAAACCAAAGTGCTGTTCATAGTGACCTAAATTTCACAAAGAATTCTTATCTCTAAGTATTGATGTTCTTTTTCTATTCATTGGCATAAACAAATTATTGTGCCGTGATAGAAAAGAATTCACGTTTATTTCTCTTGTTAAAAAAGTAAATAAAGGTGTACCAAGTTCCAGTGTGTGAATAGCCTATGAGGTATACAATAAACAAACCCCTCTACATTTAGCTAAATATCTTTTTCTCTATTAACTTCTCCAAAATACTTTATTCTTACAAACAAACTGTCCATGTTTAATTTTCATTTATTTGTTTTGATTGTTTGTTTGTATGGTGCTTTTACGTTGCATGGAACCGCGGTTATTCAGCAACGGGACCAACGGCTTTACGTGACTTCCGAACCACGTCGAGAGTGAACTTCTATCATCAGAAATACACATCTCTCGCTCCTCAATTGAATGGCCGAGAATCGAACCCGCGACCACCGAGGTGGGACGCCAACACCATACCAACCACGCCACTGAGGCGCATAATTCTCATTTTGATACAAAGATTGTTTCGTATAAATTTTGGTTTTAAAAAAAACAATATTACAACTTTATATTTAGGTGTAAACTAATAGGTATTTCATCAAGGAAATAAAGTTCATTTTCTTTTTTTTCGCGCGGGTTAAATAATAAGTAAAATTCCGCTTCGTCTTTACATTTTCCGAACTTCTTGGCTCTGTTATTATTTAGGTGACTGACATATGCGTGGGAACAACAAAAATATGTTTTATCTATCGATTCTTATACAGCGTCCTGTCTTTACACGAAAAACAACTAAATTTCTTCCATCGCCTCATATTTGCTGTCCATATTCTAATTCAAGTCTGGATTATTGTTAGAATTCTTAGTTTTGGCAAAATGAATATAAATATTCTTTGGGTCGTAACAGATTGCTAAAGGTTTAAAAATATTCCCGAAAACTGAAAATATTCCAACTTCTCCAGGAGCATGCAATAAAAGCAATGAAAATAGTATTATGCAGCAAAATTACCTAGCAGTGATCACATGGGTTCTCCATTGCCTCAAAAAAGTGCAACTCGAATTTACAGATTTTCTAAACATCTGTTAAATGTCTCCAATATCCTTTTATAACTATATCCCTCTCAGCATACCATGTCAGAGAGACGAAAAGAACCTTAGGCCTTAATTAAAAGAAATTTTTGTAATGTAGTTATGCAGGCGGGCTTTCCTAATTGACCAAGCTCTTCGTTTGGCTCTCTTGTTCTGTTTCTCAGGATACTCTAGCAACCTGAGGAATTACATTCGATTTCCCATAGATAAAGAAATAAATTAGTAAATGTAACCAATATGCGGTTAGATTCCTACTAATTGTGTGGTAATGACATTAAGCAAGAAATATTGTATATAGTTTTTTTTTTTTGCAATCTTCCAAAAATACTCTGTCTTTCAAGTATCTACTTTTATATATAAGTAATATAAAGAGGGCGATTTCGCTATGATATGACTAATAATATGATATGATACGTATGAGACATTGTTGTATGTCACGTGCTTTGACATTCCTCAGAAATTGGGATTCATCGTTTTTAGCTTCCCATGGAGACAGAGAACATCTCAGCCTAGAAAATGCTAATAGGTCTTGAGGTGGTGTAACATTAAAATCCTACCTAAGCAGGTCAACGCTCGTCTGTCGTTATGGCTTTTGTCAAAGGTGACTTTGAAACTAGTTATGAGTGGTTTCAGGGCTTTTGTGTAACGATGGGTGTGAGTTTGTGTGTACGTGTGAGCCTCTTTTCTACATAATAGCAATGTAACTGAGCCATAAAGACTGTTACGGGGGAGAGAAGGCAGAGTCGGGATGGCTCTGCCAACGTTTTTCTGTTTAGTGAAGTGAAACTAGCTGAAATGGGCAATTCTGGTAGGGGGAACTATAATTGGAGAAGAGTGGGATTATGCATATGGAGAAATGGTGTTGACTAATTACTGTGATAGACTGTTAATTACGAGGGTTTCTGAGTTATTTGGACTTTGAGTTAACATTCCATCTAATCATTCTGTTAAGAAATCTGAGTATTCAGTTAATACTTTGTTTTTGAATAAATGCATATTTTGTAAGTTCACGGCTCTGATTTGATGACCTAATGAAATGGAGGGGAGGTATGACGAAAGAGAGAGAGACAGAGAGAGAGAGAGAGAGAGAGGAGAGAGAGAGGAGAGAGGGGAAGAGCTGTTTGCAGTTGCTATATTTGGATTTACGCTTGGCTCTAAGAGAGAGAGAGAGAGAGATGAGAGAGAAGAGAGAGAGAAACCTTACCTTACCTTACAGACCTTACATCTTGTTCGGGTTGCCCCAGGTCCCTCCAGTGTGAGGCACCTCTAATGTCTACCAGAGATTGCTAGTACATCTTCCGGTATATTTTTGCATCTTCCAATCTTGGATGGTCTGGGATGCAGTTTAGATATTTGTCGAGCTTATTCTTAAACACATCTACGCTCACTCCTGATATATTCCTCAGATGAGCTGGCACGCATTGAATAGACGCTGCATTATCGATGCTGGTGCGTAGGGTGATTAATGTCCTGTGTGCTTTCCTTATTTTCCTGGTATAGTTTTGGGCACTATTAATCTACCTCTGCTTGCTCTTTTCTGATATTTTTAGTTTCCATGCTATTTTCTGCTATTCCTTCTATCTGTTTCCATGCCTGAATTTATCATGTAGCGTTCTCTTCTCCTTTCTAGACTATATAATTTTAAGAATTGTAGTCTTTGCCAGTAGTCTAGGTCCTTAACTTCTTCTATTCTAGCTGTAAAGGACCTTTGTACACTCTCTATTTGTGCAAATATCCTTTTGATAGTGTGGGTACATATCATATTGCAATATTCAAGTGGACTACGAACATGATGTTTTATAAAGCATAATCATGTGTTCAGCTTTTTCTTGTTTTGAAGTGCCCGTAACAACATTCCATTTTTGCTTTACATTTTGCCAACAGAGTTGCTATTTGATCATTGCATAACATGTTCCTATTCATCATCACACCCAAGGTCTTTAACTGCTTCCTTATTTGTGATGGTCTCATTATTAGGTCCCTTATATGCATATAGCTTTCTTTCTCTGTCTCCATAATTTATTGATTCAAATTTATCAGAGTTAAATACCATCCTATTACCTCTGCCCAATCATATACTTTGTTAAGGTCTCTTTGTAGAGCGTTCCTATCTTCATCACAAGTAATTTCTCTACTTATTCTTGTGTCATCTGCGAAACTACTCACTACCGAATCCTTCACATTATTGTCTATGTCTTCAATCATAATAACAAACAGTATTGCAGCTAACACCGTACCTTGCGGCCACACCGGATATTACCTTGACTTCATCCGATTTCTCGTCGTTTGCAATAACTATCTGTTATCTGTTGTGTAAAAATTCTTTTAACCATCTTCCTACTTTATCCACGATATTGTGTTTTTCTAATTTTCTTCGCTAATATATTATGGTCTACTTTATCAAAAGCTTTTGCAAAGTCTAAATAAACCACATCTGTTTCATTTCCGCTTTTCATATTTTTGAATATGTTCTCACGGTGGACTAACAGTTGGGTTTGTGTACTTTTTTCCGGGTATGAAACCATGTTGTCCTTTATTAAACAAATTATTTTTATTAAATGTTTCATAATATTTTCTTCATTACCCTTTCATACACTTTCATAATATGTGAGTGTTAGACTCACAGGCCTATAATTACTTGCCTCTAGTCTTGATCCACTTTTGAAAGTAGGGGTGGGTAATATATGCTAATTTGTGCTCATCATAAATCTTGCCTGATCTACACTTTGTCTTAATAATATTGCAAGTGCTTTGCGATAGAATGAACTACTTTCTTTAACAAAATAGCAGGAATTCCATCAGGCCCTGCAGCAGCTCCATTTTTAATTTCATTAATAGCCTGCACCAATATCAGCTTCATTAATATCTATGTCAGCTAAATATTCACTATTTTCATCCCTTCCACTTCTATATCATTATCTTCATTATCTATTCTAGGGGGTGAATTCTCTCTTATATCGTTCTGCCAGTCATGTTGCAAATTTCCTTTTTTTCATTCGTTAATCTCCCTTCAATTTCTCAGAGGGCCTATTTCGTATTCTTCTTTTATTCATTCTCTTCGCATATGAGTATAATAGCTTGGGGTTTTGCTTGGATATTTAATAGGGTTTTTTCTTCCAAGTCCCGTTTTTTTCATTTTCTTTTGATTGTATAATCTTTTGTTCTGCATTTTCTATCTTACTTTTTTAGTTCTATAACTTTCCATGCATTTTTTTCTTTTGCAAGACCTTTTTTCCACTTTCTGATTTTCTGGAACAAGATCCTTCGTCTCTTGGTATGCATGAATGATGTTTACTTTTCTTCTTCGGTATATATTTTTCCACTATTTTCTCCAATATTTATATGAATATCTCCGTATTTACCCTTATGTCATCACTTACGAAAATGTTATCCAATCTTTGTTTAATTCTTCATTAATTTCTGACCATTTTATATTTTTTACTGTAGAAGTTGTATTTTCCATATCCTTCCCACTTTTTCATTTCTTGCTTATCTCTATTTTCACTTGCTTGGAATGAACTGTTAATTCTATGACATTATGGTCTGAAATATTCGCATTATAAAACTATTATTTTCTTTAACATAATTCAATCTCGCACAAATACTAGGTCTAAGGTATTTTCCTTTCTTGTTGGCAGGTGATTTATTTGTTGAATGTTGTATTCTAGTAGCATATCAATAGCTTTTCAAATTGCCTCTTATCTTCTGCACTACTATTACTCTCTTTTTTTTATATGTATAAGTACAACCACAATCTCCTATTCGTTCTTTCCATTCTACGAAAGGAAAGTTGAAGTCACCAGATAGGAGAATAGTCCAGTCCTTGTGATTTCTACATATATCATCAATTTTTCAATTATTAAGTCAAACTCTTTAGTATTAGGAGTGGTCTATATTACTATGTTCATCAATTTTTCAGATTCAAATTCTACCGCTATTAGTTCACATTCTGAGTTACTATATTCTCATATATTTTTCCTTGTTTTTTGTCTTTCCCATATATTGCGGTTCCCCCTTGATTCCTATTTTTTCTATCTGATCTATAAGTTTGGAACCCTTTTATTTGATCATCATTCCCAGTCTCTTGGGAATACCAGGTTTCACTTTATATTCCATTATATCTATTTTCGTTTTCATTGGTTAGTTCTTCTAAGTACTTATTTTTCTTTTTGAGTACTCGTAACTAAACCTGCACATTCATCACTATGATGGTTTGCGTGTTTTCTCCTTCATTTCATACTGGTAGTAATAAGGATTTTCCCATGTCTCTTTCCTGTTCCGGTATGTTGTTCATTTTTTTCATTTCCAGAAATTCTGACATTAAAAAATCCAACTTTTCATAATATTGATCTTCCTTCATCATAATTATTCATTTTGTGTCTGAATCTGCAATTTTCTCCGTTTCTGCAATATCCTCTTGCATAATAAATACAGTTATTATCTCGAGTAGAATTTCGGAGCTGATGCTTTGAAATTTTTTGCTGACACCTCTGCATATCTCATTGGTGGTTTGCTTTTCTCTTTTACCTGATATTCTTGATTTCTCTCTTTATTTGTTTCTTTCTTATTTTGGATTTTATTACTTGGTTGGTTATTTATTTGATTATGATTCATGGCTACAGGGTGCATATATTTTGCGTCGAACTTACATCCTTTTCCTTATTCTTTTAGGTTTTTACATATTTTTGGATGCAGATCTCTGCAATCATCCCCATATCCATCTAAGTATGCACATTTACCATATATTTCATAGTTTTGACATATCTTAGGATGTTTGTAGTAACATCTTTCTCCAAATCTGCAATTCCCTCTTTTCAAAAGGTTGCAGATTTTGTCTTTCTTGTCTATTTTTTCCTCTTTCCCGTCCCGTCATTGTGTAGATCTGGGTAGAGCCTCTTCGGGATTTGCTTTTCTGTTGTCATATCGTAATTTATTTCTTCGTAGGTATGCTGCTTTATTGCCTCATATGTAGTATCAATGAGTATTCTCTGCATCCATACTTTATCTTGTTCTTGTTTTCCTTATTTTTTTCTGTCATTTCATTTTTGTTTACTTCTCTTCCGTTTTCCTCTTCTTCTTTTTCTTCTTCTTCTTCCTCTTCCTCTTCTTCTTTTTCTTCTTCTTCTTCCTCTTCCTCTTCTTCTTCATCCTCAACTATTTGTACATTCAATCTTGATTTAATAACATTGTCTATCCATGATAGACATGTGAACAAAAAATTCTTGTATCTTTTCTCAAATCTTGTATTACCTCAGCACACGTGGATGGGTCGGAATGTTGCATGCAGCACATTTTCTGATTAGGTTTTGTGGAGGTTGACTATGCTATACCAAACCTTACACGTTTGCTGCTTTTGGCATTCTTTTTCCTAATGCATCAATTAGGATATTCACAAGATTCACCTTATTCATTTTCTTTGTCGGAATATGTTAGGTTTATGGTATATTTTCTTTATGAGTCTCTTGGACCACTTGGATTTTATTTGGAACTTCTTCAATTATTTTCAAGATGTTTTCATTAGATTTGTTCCAGTTTGAAGGATTATATCCTTCTAATATATCTATGAATGCTTTTGTATCTTTTTGGTTAGGACTGTTGCTGATTTCATAGATGAGAAATGCCAGTTCCCTTCCTGCTACCTCAATCGTATTGCGAATCTGCTAGACACGCCAAATTACGCCACCTCTTCCCGCAGTTGGAACTTACTGCCATCTTGTTCTGATTTATATTATTACACTTGATAAACTAACTTAGAAGACGCTTTATCCTACTATTTTCACACTAATCTTATCACCGATAGTTCACGAACACTTCTAGATATTTCTCAAATTCTAGTCGTATGTTAAAACTTGTGATATCTGTTGATTAATCTGACTTCACGCGGGTACGACTCACCAAGCAAGATGGCTACTTACGAGAGAGAGAGAGGATGGAATATGGGTAGTTTGAACATTGCTTTATTTGTAATTCATGTTTCTATTTCGAAATGTTTGCTACGACTGTTGAGCTTATTAGGTCTATTGTTACCTATATGCTGTAGAAGTAGTTACGATGAGCACTTCTTGTAGCAAGTTGTGCTAGTTGACTTTGGCAGTACTGCCAACCTTGTGACACTAAGCTTTGCGTTCAGCATTGCAAAAGAAATGGTATGAGTATTGTCATTATCATGTCTATTAATTCATAGGAGATATATTAGCTGTGAATTCACATACTTATCAACATATATCATATTGGAATCATAAAAATGAACACTATTTACTAATTGCACAACATTTTCATTGCATCAGAGGTTTTGGATGATACATAAAGAATCATGTTGCATGACATTTGAGCGGCTGTAAAAGTAGATAAAAAATCAGATAAAAACTTATGTTTGGAGATAATTTTTAAATAATACAAAGGAGATTTGACTTTTTTTGCTTGCATAATCTTATAATGAGCTTTAAGTAATGTCTACAGTGCATCGCATGAGGTACACTGACGGCACTAACCCCTACGGGGACGGCACCAAACAAGCTCTTTGTATAAAAACCAAAGTGCTGTTCATAGTGACCTAAATTTCAAACAAAGAATTCTTATCTCTAAGTATTGATGTTCTTTTTCTATTCTTCGGCATAAACAAATTATTGTGCAGTGATAGAAAAGAATTCACGTTTATTTCTCTGTTAAAAAAGTAAATAAAGGTGTACCAAGTTCCAGTGTGTGAATAGCCTATGAGGTATACAATAAACAAACCCCTCTACATTTAGCTAAATATCTTTTCTCTATTAACTTCTCCAAAATACTTTTATTCTTACAATCAACTGTCATGTTTAATTTTCATTTTGTTTGTTTTGATTGTTTGTTTGTATGGTGCTTTTACGTTGCATGGAACCGCGGTTATTCAGCAACGGGACCAACGGCTTTACGTGACTTCCGAACCACGTCGAGAGTGAACTTCTATCATCAGAAATACACATCTCTCGCTCCTCAATTGAATGGCCGAGAATCGAACCCGCGACACCGAGGTGGGACGACAACACCATACCAACCCACGCCACTGAGGGCGCATAATTTTTCATTTTGATACAAAGATTGTTTCGATAAATGGTTTTGGTTTAAAAAAAAAACAATATTGCAACTTTATATTTAGGTGTAAACTAATAGGTATTTCATCAAGGAAAAAATAAATTTCATTTTCTTTTTTTTCGCGCGGGGTTAAATAATAAGTAAAATTCCGCTTCGTCTTTACATTTTCCGAACTTCTTGGCTCTGTTATTATTTAGGTGACTGACATATGCGTGGGAACAACAAAAATATGTTTTATCTATCGATTCTATCAGCGTCCTGTCTTTACATGAAAAACAACTAAATTTCTTCCATCGCCTCATATTGCTGTCCATATTCTAATTCAAGCCTGGATTATTGTTAGAATTCTTTAGTTTTGACAAAATGAATATAAATTATTCTTTGGGTCGTAACAGATTGCTAAAGGTTAAAAAATATTCCCGAAAAACTGAAAATATTCCAACTTCTCTAGGAGCATGCAATAAAAGCCAATGAAAATTAGTATTATGCAGCAAAATTACCTAGCAGTGATCACATGGGTTCTCCATTGCCTCAAAAAAGTGCAACTCGAATTTACAGATTTTCTAAACATCTGTTAAAAGTCTCCAATGTCCTTTTATAACTATATCCCTCTCAGCATACCATGTCAGAGAGATGAAAAGAACCTTAGGCCTTAATTAAAAGAAATTTTTGTAATGTAGTTAGCGGGCTTCCTAATTGACCAAGCTCTTCGTTTGTCTCTCTTGTTCTGTTTCTCATGATACTCTAGCACCCTGAGGAATTACATTCGATTTCCCTTAGATAAAGAAATAAAATTAGTAAATGTAACCAATATGCGGTTAGATTCCTACTAATTGTGTGGTAATGACATTAAGCAAGAAATATTGTATATAGTTTTTTTTTTTTTTGCAATCTTCCAAAATACTCTCTGTCTTTCAAGTATCTACTTTTTATATATAAGTAATATAAAGAGGGCGATTTCGCTATGATATGACTAATAATATGATATGATATGTATGAGACATTGTTGTATGTCACGGTGCTTTGACATTCCTCAGAAATTGGGATTCATCGATTTAGCTTCCCATGGAGACAGAGAACATCTCAGCCTAGAAAATGCTAATAGGTCTTGAGGTGGTGTGACATTAAAATCCTTACCTAAGCAGGTCAACGCTCGTCTGTCGTTATGGGCTTTTGTCAAAGGTGACTTTGAAACTAGTTATGAGTGGTTTCAGGGCGTGAACGATGGGTGTGAGTTTGTGTGTACGTGTGAGTGGCCTTTTCTACATAATAGCAATGTAACTGAGCCATAGAGACTGTTAGGGGCGAGAGAAGCAGAGTCGGGATGGCTCTACCAACGTTTTTCTGTTTAGTGAGTGAAACTAGCTGAAATGGGCGATTCTGGTAGGGGGAAAAACTATAATTGGAGAAGAGTGGGATTATGCATATGGAGAAATGGTGTTGACTAATTACTGTGTAGACTGTTAAATACCGAGGGTTTTCTGAGTTAACATTCCATCTAATCATTCTGTTAAGAATCTGAGTTATTCAGTTAATACTTTGTTTTTGGAATAAATGCATATTTTTGTAAGTTCACGGCTCTGATTTGATGACCTAATGAAATGGAGGGGAGGTATGACGAAAGAGAGAGAGAGACAGAGAGAGAGAGAGAGAGTAGTGAGAGAGAGAGAGAGAGAGAGGGGAAGAGCTGTTGGGTATCGAGAGAGAGAGAGAGGGGGGAGAGAAAGTATTGCCAACTACCAGTTATCTTCCGCTATGGCCATTCGCTACCAAAATGAATAACGAGATAATGCCGTCTCCGTTATTATATATTCCCATTGTATTTTCAGTTTTTTCTCACTTTCTTTCACAATGTTTTTCGTTTTGTCTGGAATCTTAGCAGATATTTCCAGTCTACCCTTAAATTTCGATTGTATTGTTCACTTTTCGCTAAATCATAATTATCTTTATATCAGTGAAGTCGCTCTAAAATTTCATTTTTCCAGCGTCCTTCTTCAGTGACAAATATTTACATAATATTCAAGAAAACTTGCTTTCTTTGTTTTTTTATATGGAGGTCTTAGAGTCTATAAAGTAAGGGTCTCTGGAAAAAAAAAAAACCAGTTAACAGATATTCTCGCTGCTCTAATCATTATGAAAGAACAAAAGGAACTTTATGCTGAGAAAGAAATAATGAGGAAAAGGAAGAGAGGAGGAAGTAACCTGAGAGAATGGAAATAAGATGTCATTTAAACAACGAGAGAGAGAGAGAGAGAGAGAGATAAAAAATTGTTAAGTAGACAGTGGTCTTGTCGGCCTCCACTTGGCCAGAAAAGAATGGACTACCCGCTTATGTGCTTTTCCTTTATTGCCAGGGAAGATTTGACTGTTAAAAAGGCTCCCAGGGATTGAAGCTTCGGCCGCGTCTCACACATAAATGAAGTTTTCCAGATACCGTAAATTCGGTGCTATTTCGGTTTCTTATCTACGCGTTCCCTACTCCGAGGTGCTAGTACTAAACATGGCTGAAACTCCATTGGTTGACGCCGTGTTTAGTAATAATCGTTTATAAATATAATCTGTCGGCCACTCAATATAGAAATGGGTGTATGTAAAACTCTGATCCCCGATGGACTAGTACTAAACACAACGTCCCAAGGAGCTTCCTCCAAGTTTAGTACTATAGTAGATTCACTTCAACCGTGCATTTGATGTCTAGGCCAGTCCCTTACGACACTCCTGATTGACTGTTGATAAGCCAATCATAGGGCTGGAAACTCTCGGTCTCTCGAGAGAGTTCACATGGGTAGGATCCATGTTCCACCTCTCCTGAGGTATACGTCTTTCAAAAGTATTCCTCGGGAGATGTGGAACATAAATCCTGCCTATGTTAACTCTCGAGAGACAGAGTTTTCAGCCCTGTGATTGGCTTATGAACAGCCAATCAGGAGCGTCATCAGGGACTGGCCTAGACGGGAAATGCACGGTCGATTTGAATCAACTATAGTACTAAACACAGCGTCCTAAGGAGCTTCCTCCAAGTTTAGTACTAGCACCTATAATCCTATATCATGTTATAGGAGTAGGTGACGCGTAGATAACAAGCCAAAGTGGTAGCGTAAATTTTATAATTATGTACGTGTGGTTGACGCTTTGCAAAACGACTTACGTGTATGCATGTATGTAAATTCACAATATATGCTTACAGTGATTAACTGATAACTTTCTGAACTGGTATACGTTTGCATGTATTCACAGATTTCCTTTTTTTCTTTACTGTGGCTTTAGCATTTGTCATGTGTACGCTTCATTGGTATTATTTTAATCTTAATTTGTTTCACAACTCAATAATATCAGCCAACTTTAGGTAAATACCAACGGTGGTCATCCATTCATCTTAATATTCGATTTATTGCAACAGTATCGCCTTCTTTCTCTTTCATTCACCTCTGCGATAAAGTTTCCTATATCTCTTCACCTAACCTTTGTGTGTGTAAGAGAGAGAGAGAGAGAGAGAGAGAGAGAAAGAAGCTTACATCTGAATCACCTGCAAGTATCGAATAATTATTAATGAAAATTGCATTAATTTTCCTTCAGGTTTTACCCATGAAGATAAATGATAAAGGAAACGGGAGAAGTGTGTTGTCTTAACATTGTAGACGCAAATTGTCTTAGTGGTAGATTGAGCCTCAGAAGTATATTTCGAAGTGGATGAACGTGTAGAAGCTCCTCCATCGTAGAAAGAAGGAAACCGCAGTGAGACTGCAACTCCTAACTGGTGAAAAATAACGTCATTGAGAAACTTTCGCTCGCGTTTGAGTTAATTGCCATTGCAGAACTAGCGAAGCTATGGTGTTAGACAGTAAGTAATTGCTAAAACAGCTATTGGTGTCTAGAAATAAGAAATGGAACCACACTGCAATGATTCTCATCATTTCCTTCGGATTATTATACTTGAAAAAAGGAGATGCTATAGGAAGTTAAAAAAGCGCTATCTTTAAACAACAACTTACCACATACATATTCATATTCAATGAAAATTACCTATGGATGAACACACGCAAAGTTTAGTTCCATCAACAGGGTCAACACAAAGTACTTAATTAAATAAGTTAGATTTGCAAATCTAAAGGGGAGTGACGTCATGTCCCTTACACGAGAGATAGTTAATTGAAAAATCTATTTTGCGAATGAAGTTCCGTAGTGGCTGATACTTTCAATGGCTAAATCATGTTCAGCGTAGCAAGTCATTGGTGCTGTGATTCAGTTTACTACTACACACCTCTGTAGGTGTGAATATCCCACACCTGTTTCCATAATTGCTAAATGATTCGGTACTTGGGAGATTTGAATTGTAAACAGTACGGTTTGACGACTTTCCGTATGTGACAATATAAAACTGGAAAAACAGTGTAAATATCTTTTAATGTTTGTGGATTCCAATAGACCATTGTAATGCGCCAGACCATTGTATTAAGAAAAACTGAATATCACGCAGAAGTCACCTGACTCGAGCGATGATTTCTGACTCTCAACTTTCGAGAAATGAAAATGATTCAAAAGTATGCAGAGGAATAAACTATGAACAAACTTTTTTGACGTGGAGACTAGCAGTTAACTTCATAAATACTACGCAGTGGGGAGTTCCAGTAGATATAGGTAGAATCCAGTAGTTCGCTCAGGAAGCCTTATTTGTTTACAAACGCCCCTTGGAAGGCTCCTCATTATTCTGGTTTTTTAGGCCGTATTTTGAGGTCTCTCTCGTGATTTTGGACTACAACTTGTGAGTAAGATGGCAGTGAACTAGGTAGTGCTTCAAGTTAACTGTTTGTTGCATAGACTCTTTATTTAGAATTTTTTTGCCCTCAGACCCTCTAGGCGTTCTCAGGCCCGGGGTTTCGGGTCGCCTCAGGCGATGTGACGTCATCATAGAAAACGGACCGTTCTCTTCCTGATGGCGATGGCAAACTACACCCCTATACCTATGAAACTTAAAACCAAAGACTTCTATCGGTTTAAAGTTTTCCTGTTCCCCTAATTACGACTCCGCATGTGATGTCATTTTCAATAAGTTGAAAATAAATGAAAAAGACATACGAGGATTTCAGAATATACCCAATAACAGAGTTTGCTGTGAAATTTCTTGAGGCCAATGTTTTTGACGTCTTTATACGAGAGTATGAAGACAAAGTGATTAATTTTGGTGATGGGGAAAAGGCCCTAGTAATTAATTTGAGCAGTGTATATACTTATGTATCAGTACGTTATGCACCCTTTGATTTGGAAGACTCCCTTTTAACTAGTGTCCTCAGCCAGTATGGAAAAGTCCTCCATCTAAGACATAAACACTTTTTCTCATGGGAGGCGCGTGGTCTGCTAAATGGAACACGCACTGTGAAAATGGAAATAAAGAAAAAAAACATCCCATCCTCCATAAATATCTGTGGTTATAATGTTGTTTTTCTGTACAATGGACAAAAAAAAGACTGTTACAAATGCGGAAGAGACTCTCACATGGCAGTTAATTGTAACATGGATAGTGAACCGAAGTTAAATATTTTCAATTTGAATGACTTTCCAGCAATGCCTGGTAAGGATTCTGGTTAAGGGTGATGTTCCTGACGGAAATGGAACTAATGACATATTCAGCATGCGAAAAATAATGAAGGAAATGCGGAGCCACCATCTGATGAAATTAATGCTGGCAATGACAAAGCGAAATCTAGCATCCTTGATAAAGACCAGATGAGTAATGTATGCGAAGTAGTAGAACAACTTGTAACTTTTCCTTTATCCGAAAGTGTTGCTGATGTTATTGGAGACCCAATTGAATAGAAGATAAATCACAAGACTTGGACTGTAATGTTTCAACTAATAATGATGATATAAAGGATACTGACAGTGACAGTGATATCTTTGCAATAAAAAGTGCACCCGAACGGAAGGTGCTTCTCAAGTAATGGAAATAACTGATGATGAAGGACCTCGCTCACAAGACGAACCTCGTGTTCCTTACACTATTGGGAGTCTCTCTCCCGTTGATGATGATAAAAATGAAGAACTGGACAGTCTTGAAGAAATTGTTGTAGCGGCTTCAGTGTATAGGAATGATGAATCTGTGGATGATATGCCAGAAGAATGTAATATGGATTCAGAGGTAAATAAAGAAAGTGATATTGAAGATGATTTGGAAAATGATGATAAAGGTTCAAACATGATGTCAGAAAGTCAGTGGAATTTAGACCTAGAAAACTGTATGGTAAATTAAGGTTCACTAAAGGAAAATCCACCAAAGAAAAAAGGAGGGAAGCAAAAATGAATGGGAAGGTAGGTTGTCAAAGAAAAAGAAAATTTAATTGTTTAATTTTCGGTGATATAATGGCTCTTTCTGTTGCCACTTTAAATATTAATGGTTAAATGAGGTAAATAAGCAAATGAGGTTGTGTCTCTTATCATGTACTATAAAATTGATATCCTGTTAATTCAAGAGCATAATGTTAAAGATTTTTCAGTTTGAGTTATCTCGCTCATTTTACAAGTATAGTGTTTAATCATCAATCAATTTAAAAGGACCGGTACAATGATATGTATAAATAAAATAAAACAAGTGTAAAACTTTTACTAAGGAAATGGACACTAATGGAAGAATTGTGGGTTGTAAGAATATGTTACAATAAATGTATTATACCTGTCCTAAATGTGTATGCTCCGTCTGGTACAAGTAAATCTGCAGAAGGGAAGACTTCTTTAGAAATGAAATTTTGTACTACCTGAGACATGATAATGATTATTAATAATCTTTGGGGGTGACTTCAACTGCATAACAAGCACAAGAGATTGCAGTAATAATAACAAAGCCTTGTTGTCTAAGTCTATGAGTACTCTTGTGAAAAACCTTGCCTTGAAAGATAATTACAAATTCTCAAACAGATACCAGAGTACACTTATATACGTGAAAACTATGGATCAAGGATAGATAGGATGTATACTGTCAAGTTATTTGATAATATAATATCTGCTGACACTGTTCCAATAAGTTTTTTCAGACACAGTATGGTTGTTTTGAGGCTAAGAATTAACACGCATGTAATTTGCACAGGGTATTGGAAGTTAAATGTGAAAGTTTTAGATTCTGATGAAACTGATGGAAATTTTATGCATGTATGGCAGTGTATAAAGCAGAAAAAAAGGTACATTTGATAACATACTTGTATGGTGGGACTGGGCAAAATTACAGTGTAAAAACATTCTTTGTCAAATTATGTAAAAGATATCACAAGAAAAGTATGGCTTGCTGAACTGCTACAAACAAGATTACGGCATCTTTATGACATAAACTACAAAACTAGTGTAAATTATGACAATATTAAGCTTCTCAAAAATAGGATTTGTGACATCCAGAATGAAATTTAGAGGGTATAAAGATAAGAGCCAAACTAAATGATCTACAATGGGTGAAAAATGTCTGCACATACTTGGTGCTGAAAAAAAGAAAAATCATACTAGCATTACCAGCATAAAACAACCAGATGGTTCCATTATAGAAAAGTACAGAGGGAATATCTGCTTTTATCAAGAGCATTTTGAAAGATTATTTAGTATGGTCTCAGGTCAGGAAAAAAAGTCAAGACTATTTTCTTAGCTTCTGTAATTCTAGTTTGGACCAAGATGATGTACATTTGTTGAGCAGAGATTTAGAGGAAGCTGAGGTTTTCGATGCTGTCAAGAGTATGTGTAAAGGTAAATCACCAGGATATGACGGGCTTCTATAGAATTCTACAAAAAGTTTTGGTGTATAATAAAATCTGATATAATGGAGGTGTTCAAATTCATTGCAACTATGAAATGCATGTCAGATAGTCAATCCTTAGGTATCATAAAATTATTAGCTAAAACAGGAGATTTATCCGTGGTGGAAAACTGGAGACCTATAACCCTACTGAATGTGGACTATAAAAAATCTTTGCTAAAGTTTTAGCAAACAGATTGAGATGTGTTACTGAGAAGATTATCTCCCCGGAACAATATTGTGCAGTGAAAGGAAGGTCAATGTGAATTGTAATAATACGATTCTAGATTTTGTAATTTTTCATGCAAAACAAAAAACTGTCTAGATTTGGCAATCTTAAGCTTAGATTGGTCTAAAGCCTTTGATAGGGTAAATATGGATTTTGTTTTTAAAATAATGAAGAAATTTGGTTTACCAGAGGAATTTGTGGACCTAGTTCGAGTTTTGTTAATAAGGATTGTAAAAGTCGTATTTTTGTAAATGGGTTTATTGGTTCCCCTTTAGTATTAAAAGATCTGTAAGACAGGGCTGCCCGATGTCAATGCTGTTATATTGTATATCTTTCAAGAACCTTATATAGGGCAATGAAGAGTAACAACAAGATAATAGGGCCAAGCCTACCTAAACAGTGTAAATATATGTCTGCAGGGTTATGCAGATGATTTTCTATGATTTTGTCAACTGATGATTCAGTTAGAGAGTGCTATGAAGAAATACAATTGTTTGAAATTGCGACAGGTGCACAGCTAAACAAGGACAAAACCTAGTATAATTGGGTTTGGTAAATGGGAGGGAGAACTGAAACACCTGGCCTCTCAGTTGGTTAAAAACTGTTGAAAGTATAAAAATTCTTGGTATGGTTTATTATAATGATTTTGAGATGAACGTGTGAAGAGAATTGGTCTCGCCTTGCTAAAAATATTGAAATATCAGTAGCTATGCTTAGTCCAAGACAACTGTCTATTTCCAGAAGGCTATTATTATTAATTCTCTAGTTTTGTCCAAAGTTTGGTATATTTCTCACACCTTGCCTCCATCATACATTGCTCAAATAAATATGCATATTTTCCGGTATGTCTGGAGGGGTACTTACCATCCTGTAAGCAGAGAGATCTTTGTTTGTCTAAAGAAAAAGGTGGATTGGGAATAATAAATGTTTTTTTTTTAAATCATTAGCGATTTTCAGTTCGACAGCTTTGAGTGATATTAAAAAAAAAGGATATAGGTTTGAGCAATTTCTATTGCAAGATGAGAATAAGCTTCTTGTTAGATTTGAAGGAAGGAAATTAATGAAATTTCATTTTTTATCAACATCATTTTACTCAGTAGCAATTGATGTCATCAGGAAAGTTTCTCGGCATGAAAAATTCCCAAACTTGAATAGTAAAGACTGCTATAAATTATAAGGCCAGAAATGCACCAAAAATTGAAGAGAGTTATCCACTTTTGGACTGGGAAATGGTATGGGAGAGCATAAACAAACCTTTCATTGGTATCATGGAAAGGGAGTTTGCCTTTAAATATGCACATGGAACCTTGGCGACCAACAACAGGCTAAAAATGTTTTAAAATATCAAAAACAGTGATAGATGTGATCATTGTGAAGATGTTGAATACACCTTGCATATTTTTTACTTTTGTAGTCACATAAAAACATCATTGGAGTATTTCAAAAGTGTGCTATTCAATACTTGTAAAATAAATAGAGATAATGTTTTGAAAACATTAATGTTTAGTTTCAATTATAGGACTAAAAAGGATCTTAATAGTGCCACTGTATTAATTGTAGGGTATTTATATGCTGTTTGGGTTAGTAAAAAGAAACATTACACAAAAGAGGAAACAGATGCCTTTATTAAAAGCAAATTTTGTTATGATAGGTGGCTATTAAAGAACAATTACAAAGAAAGAATAAAAAATATTTTCACAATAGAGTACATTAATTACTGTTTTAAATAGCCAGTATTAATTTTGTAAGTAATATCACAATTAATATATAGTGTTAAGGAAAAAAAGTTTTTAAAGTCTAGTTAATAATAAAAAATAAAATCCAGTAAATTGTAAATATTGTAGGTGTACAATTGTAATATTTTGTAATACCTTACTTATGTCCCTCCCAAATGACATGTAATATTTTTTCTAATAAAAGTTAAAAAAAAAAACAAAAAAGTAGTTCGTCTAGAAATACAATGAAAGAGACTTCATCTAATCAATCTAGGAACCACCGAAAACAATGCTTACGATTATAGCTTTGTGACGAGCGAGAGGGCTAGTTATGTAGTAAGTTTATTTCCATTCCAAATATACCGTACAAATGTTTATAAAGGAAGGTTCGTCCTCTTCTCTCTCTCTCTCTCTCTCTCTCTCTCTCACACACACACACATACACACAGAGCCTTTATGATTTAAAGGACTATCTCATGTTTCCAAGAATGCAAGAACCCTAATATCTCAAATAAAACTGAATATTATTGTTTTTTTTTTAAGAAGCAGGAATTATTTGCTATTTCCCATGGGGTAGAAAGATAAGGATATTGGTTCCCCTTTCCAAAACTAGCCTAATGGAAGAGGTAGGAGCCGGGTCTCGCTTTTATGGTGGGAATCGTCACCTGTGCAATGAAATATGAATCCAAGGGCACCAAATTTCACATAGCCTAAAAGGAAACAGAAAAATGGAAAGACGCGAAGACAAATGCCCCTCATTTGGTTAATAAAATATGATTTTGCTCTTACGTAAGAATGTAACGCAGAACTTTATCTGTATGACCTTTTTTTGTGAAAGTAGTCCAAAAATAGCAGGAACTCTCAATTGCGACTATTTAGATATAGTTATCATTTAATATATTTTCTTTACAATGTTGGAAATCCAATGTGGATGTATTACTTTTAAACATGTGATTCTTTCAAAACAAATATCTTTTCAAAACAAATATCTAGAAGACGAAAAAAGAAGGCATAGTAAAACTAATGATGTTCATTTATCATATTTAAAGACAATTGACAAAAGCTCGTCGCTGTACTGGGGATGGAGCTATGGTATTCATTCATCAAAATAGGCGTGTGTTATTACTTATGCACCCAGAAATCTTCTAATAAAAATAATAACAAATTAGAAAAACAAAGAGAGGACAGGTGTTCATTTATCATATTTAAAGACAATTGACAAAAGCTCGTCGCTGTACTGGGATGGAGCTATGGTATATTCATTCATCAAATAGGCGTGTGTTATTACTTATGCACCCAGAAATCTTCTAATAAAAATAATAATAAATTAGAAAAACAAAGAGAGGACAGGTGTTGTGAAACAACGAAAAAATTAAATTGTGTTTTAGATAAAGCCTGCTTTAACTGATTGTTCGGAACTACTCGTTCACTCCTGGAAAATGTAACCTAACACTAAAAAAAAAAATTGGCCTTGAATGGAGGAATGAGAGGCCACAACAAAGAAAACAGAAAAAAAAACTATGGCAGAAGGCTGATTTTACTCATAAAGGGGGAATTTACACAAAAGCTGGACTTTAGTTTAAATGTACTATATTTACATTAATTTACAGAGGTCCAGGAACTAATAAGGTAGTTGATTGTCGATCCACCGGAAACACGTGGCCGGGCAACCAGACATGGAGTTCAGAATTTTGCACAAACGTTATTGTAATGCAAGACTTATACCAAGGGGTTCCCAATGTCTCCCACAATCAGGCACGGTGTTTGTCTGCAAAGAGATTGCATCCTAGC
Organism: Macrobrachium nipponense; assembly: GCF_015104395.2. NCBI lineage: Eukaryota > Metazoa > Arthropoda > Malacostraca > Decapoda > Palaemonidae > Macrobrachium > Macrobrachium nipponense. The sequence continues at coordinate 8,715,665 of NC_087210.1, read as the reverse complement.
ATGAGTACTGAGGCGAGGGAACACGTGGGGGAGTGTTGCACACTACTTTTTTTCTATAAAAAAATTTACAACCCACACAGAGGGAATGGAAATAACTGGGAGTTCACAGAAGGAACTATTATGTTGCTTGAATTAACTAAGGGATGTTTGCTAGCATTACAAGGGGAGTAATTACAGCACTGAACCAAGATTGGGGGGAGTGAGAAGCTAAGCAAAGGAAGGGGAAAGTCGCCTTGGAAGAATGGAAATGAAATACAGACAAAAGGCAAAACAGTTACCTGGCTGAACTGGAATTTACTCTCACAGTACCTGGAAATCCTAGGCTCGGTAGTCTTCTTATCTGCTGATATTCCTATTCACTATGGAAGTATAAAAGTACTTTGGATTTCCCCAGAGGAGGCAGGGGGAGTAGAATGGGGTGAAGTGGTGTCTGCAGGGCGAGGTAAAGGGAGCTTCTGAGCTCTCCTAGTTCTGAGGTGCTTCTGAGAGCGAGCCACTGGGTCCCTGCCCTTTTTAAAATTTCTCCTGGTAAGCTCTGCCAAATCCGGGATTTTCCCTGGTGGAGGGTAAATCCAGGACAGCCAATGGGGAGCAAAGATAATTTTTTGTAGAGAATGGACGCTTTCAGTTCAAAGGGGCAAGGGCAATTATATACACAAGGATGAATGAGTTTTGTTATGAGAAATCTTAACTTTCCTTGGTTCTGGCTTAAAATTTTGAACATGAACAAGGGCATCTGATTCCATATCGAATTGGCTCAAAGAACTGTTATACATTTAGCGTTTGATAGAAGAAAATATGATACAAAATCTACAAATTGACTTGCTCACTAATCCTCTTAAAAATAACAGCGAGAGAAAATATTCACATAGGCTATGGTTGAAAACATCTGCATGTAGACCTTTATTAGATTAGGTTTCTGAACCATGACATTATATATAGAAAATAAAAAAAGAAAGCAAAATCATCAGGTCAATCCTAATAACTCTCACAAAACAATAAAAATAAATGTATTTAATATGCACTGTTGTCCGCATCTTTTCTCTGGTAAAGACTGTCTTCTGCAATATGTCAACAAGAAAAATGCACCGAAGAATCGAGTTTCTGTACAGCATGTAAAGCTGTATGATACTCTCAGACACGGCCCATGAAACTCTCAGTCGCCACCCATGAAATTTTCCCCCACGGTCTGATGGTGGCCAGTGTTGTTGTCTAGCGGTGCCAGACGCACGATCGTAGCTAACTTTAACCTTAAGTAAAAAAAACTAATGAGGTTAGAGGGCCGTAATTTGATATCTTTGATGATTGGTGGGTGGATGAACAACATACCACTTTGCAGCCCTCTAGCCTAAGGAGTTTTTAAGATCTGAGGGCGGACAGAAACAGTGCAGACGGACAGACAAATAGCCGTCTCAATTAAGGAAAAATAAAAACCTGCATAAAAGTTTTGACAAACTGACCACCCCCGGTTACAGCAGACTGACAAAAAGAGAAAGGTTGACCTCGTTTGTGGTCAAATTACAGACCATTTGAAAACAAACGCGGAATTGTTGTAACCACGGTAAAATAAAGGATTAAATAGAGAGCATTAACATCAAAATCTGTTTGTGTAGCCTTTCAATTTAGTAGTCGGAAAGAGTAACCATCTACGTGGAAAAGACTGGGGTATCCCTGTTAATTGCTGCAGTGAAACTAAATGAAAGCCAATTAAACAGAATGCTCGTGAAGCAGGACACCTGTATAGGTTGTGGAGAATAAATAAAAGTGTAGTATAGAACTTTTCAAATTATAAAAGAAAATTTGGCTATTCTTATGATAGGTACAGCATTATATCAACTTGACATTACATACAGCAGAAGTATATATAATATATATATATATATATATATATATATATATATATGTATATATATATATATATATATATATATATATATATATATATATGTGTGTGTGTGTGTGTGTGTATCTGTGTGTGTGAGTTTATTTGTATGTGTGTGTACTTTCGAGCTTCCATCTATATGTCACAGCCAGTATGGAAAATTCATAGATCATTTCATCGCTAGTCAACAAAAGAGATTAAATTTTTTAAATATTTTCCAGATTCTAGTATTTCAGTCTGACGTAAAAAGTATTTATTACATTAAAGCTAGAATTAATTTTCTTGTAAAATTATAAGTAAATTATCCTCAGAGAATCAAAAAGGAGTAATCAGTGGAAACTCGAAATTATATAAAGTCGGAAACCAGGAATATTAAAAATAAAGCACAACATACTACTTTTGCGTTGTCACAGTCAGAATCAAAAGACTTCTTATCCATCCCTTTTGATATGATGACATTTAATTCCGTAAACGAATCACAACACCAATGAGAGAAGACTACCAGGAACTAACTGAAAGAGAGGAAGAGAGAAAGAAATATGAAACAATTTCACTGCCGGGGCGCGGCCCAGAGACAATGGGGTGACTGGCTGGGAACCGACCGGGATCGGGGACGGTGGGAAGGCGGTCTGGGAACCGCCGGGGTGTGGGGACGGTGGCAGGGAAGGTGGGGAGACGGGCTGGGTACCACCCAGGCGTGGGGAAGGTGGGGAGACGGCTGGGACCGCCGGGGCATGGGGAAGGTGGGGAGGCGGGTTGGGAACCACCGGGATCGAGGCCGGTGAGGAGCGGGCTGGGAACCGCTAGGGCACTGGGATGTTTGGGAGGCAGGCTGGGAACTGCCAGGGGGTGCAGGGATGGTGGGAAGGTGGGCTGTTACCGATTAGGCACGGGACGGTGGGAGGCCGGTTGGGAACCACCCGTGCACAGGGAAGGTGGCTGGGTACTGCCCGGGCGTGGGGACGGGGTGGTGGAAAGCCGGTCTGGAAACTGCCAGGCGCGGAGATGGTTGGAAGGCAGGTTGGAACTGCTTGGATAGGGGACGGTGGGGAGGTGGGCTGGGAACTGCCCGGATCGAGGACGGTGTGGAGGAGGGCTGGGATCCACCAGGGTGTGTGAGAGTTGGGAACCAGGCTGGAACTACCAGGGTGCAGGGATGGTGGGCAGGTGGCCAGGGACTGTGGGGTGGCAGGCTGGAAACCGCCCGGGATCAGGGATGGTGGGTGGGCGTAGGAAAATAAGGAGGTGGGCTGGGAACTGCCTGGGTGCGGGGACGGTGGGAAGGCGGGCTGGGAACTGTCCAGGATCAGGGAAGGTTGGGAGGCGAGATGGACCGCCCGGACGCGGGGACGAAGGGGAGGCGGGCTGGGAACCACCTGGGATTAGGGATGGTGGGGAGGCAGTCTGGGAACTGCCCGGGATCATGGATGGTGGGGAATTGGGCTGGGAAATGCCTGGGCGCTGGGACAGTGGGTAGTCAGGCTGGGAACCGCCCGGGCATGGGAGAGTGGGGAGGTGGGCTGAGAACCGCCTGGCCACAGTGACGGTGTGGAGGTGGGCTGGGAACCGCCCGGGATCTGGGACAGTGGGGAGGCGGACTAGGAACTGCCCCGGGATGAAGGATGATGGGGAGGTGGGCGGGAACTGCCAGGGCGCGGGGACGGTGGGGTGGCGGCTGGGCTTGTTAACTGAGTAGGTGTGGGGATGGTGGGGAGGCAGGCTGGGAACCAACCACCTGGGCGCAGGGAAGGTGGGGAGACGGGCTGGGTACCGCCCGGGCGTGGGGAAGGTGGGGATGGTGGGCCTGGTACTACCTGGCCCTACCAACATCCCTATATTACGGAGGTGGGCTGGGATGGTGGAGAGGTGGGCTAGGAAACCCCCGGGGATGAGGACAGTGGGGAGGTGTGCTGGTTACCGGAGGACCCAGGCGCAGGAACAGTGGGGATGCGGGCTGGGAACCCTGGGCACGGGGACAGTGGGGGAAGGCAGATTGGGAACTGCCATGGCGCGGGGGACTCTGGGGAGGTGTACTGGGAACCACCAGGGCGCAGGGATGGTGGGGAGGCGGACTGGGAAACCGCCTGGGCGGGCCCATCGACGGTGGGCAGGCATCGATGGTTGTGGGGAGGATGGAGAGGCAGGCTGGGAACAAACCCGGGCGCGGGAAAGGTGGGGAGGTGGGCTGGGAACCGCCCGGGCACGGGGATGGTGGGGAGACAGGCTGAGAACCGCCGGGGTGAGGGTATGGTGGGAAGGGGCTGGCTGGGAATCGCTGGGGTGCGGGGACAGTGGGGAGGCTTGCTGGGTACCACCAGGGCACTGGGATGGTGGAGATGGACTGAGAACTAATACTACTAATAGAGGTGATGCTGCTACATTGCTAGAAATTACCTTGATAAAAATAATGACTACAATGGAGAACATCAAGACTACATTCCTCTTACAAATGTTAATTAAAATTGATAGTTTTTAAAAGAGAATAGAATTAACTAGACAATACCGTATTTAACATGCAGCAAGAAACTCTAATTATATATTGTTTGAAGACTACATGTATATCCTGTGAATCTATCATAGCACTTGAAATGTATGGAATGATTGTCGTTGCATATGTCATGCAGGAGTGGATAAAATTTAATTATTGTACGTTAAACCAGGTTTCTCCTCCTTTCTTTACTCTACCCATTTCAAACTTGGAAGAGAGGAGATCGGCTGCTCTAAGTTTACCCTTGTGGTGGTGAGACTAGCACCATCTATGTACTAGTAAAACCCCGACCAGAGTGTCGATGGCGTTTTGGACTTGACTGTACATGGTAGACTTCGAGGAAAGAACCTTCAATGTCCATTTTAAACAGAAAATATATGCCCATTTTATATTTATATAAACGATTTCTTCGTTGCCATCGATACTTGAGAATAAGACAACAGCCTATAACATACCTTGAAGAAGAACTTTAGCCTAACTGCACTAATGAATATGGTATCGAAAGCCGACTTCCCTTCTTAGATATTAATATGAGAAAGAGGATACATGTGCAAAACTACCATGTACCAAAAGGCAACTGATGTGGTCGGTGCCTTAACATCTGTGTCAATTGTCCTAACATTTACTATTGCTCTGTGGTAGCCACATATGTAAGACGTGCAATGATGAACTGCTCCTCATGGAAAGCTACTCGTGTAGAAATTGAACGTGTTAGGCAGCTCCAAGCAAATAATAGCTATGGCATCAACCTAGTAGAAGGTTCCATACGTAAACAGATAGACGTGTATGTCTGCACACCAGTGACAACACCCATCTCACCAGGAAACAAAACTGCTTATTGCAAGTGGTTCAAGGATAAGATTAAGATTATGAAAAGGATAATTTCCAACAGTAACAATCCATGAGCCATGGCTACATGGGCCGCACCTATTCCATTCTACACAAGCAGAATTATTAGTGAGAACAGAGATTGTGCACTGAGAAGCCCAGTTCCACAGATTGCCAATAGTAGAAGCTGTATAAATAAAAAAAAATGGCTGCTATTAAACATACAGAGGAACAAGGAACTCATCCTACCCTTCTCAAGGAAACAACAGGAGAACCGGAGAATCCAAAGGGGGACACAAGTTTCAGAACATAACAACCCTCAACGAGGTAATCCAACTATATCGAACCTGGGACAGGAATCAACACTCCACCCTCCCCGTGCCCTTTGCTGCAAGCTGCGGTATAGAGGGCGTCCTACTGAGCACCAGGAATGCCATTCCTTCAGCAAAGACCACCAGCTAGACAATTGAGACCTGCCGACCGACCAATAGTAAATTCAGTGACCCAATAATGTCAAATTTTGAACTTTAGGTGTAGCCACTAATTCAGCAAGTAGTAATAAAAGCCTTGTATGTCAAGTTTGTGATTTACGGCCTCCTGAAGACGTCGCCGATGAGCGAGGAAAACGGTCCGACAACTAAATTAATCAAAAGGAGTGGAATACACACACACACACACACACACACACACACACACACACACACACACACACACACACATATATATATATATATATATATATATATATATATATAATATTCACACAGAGAGAGAGAGAGAGAGAGAGAGAGAGAGAGAGAGAGAGAATTTTCCTAATGTATAAAAGCCACTGCAACCCGCTCGTAAGAGTCACAAGAAAAGATGGGGATAAAGGACTGAGACTGGTAGAAAGGAAAAGAATAAGTGAAACGATTAAGAGGTTATGAAGCTGAGAGTTAGAGGTTTCAGTATTCCACTGATAACCGACTCTATCTAATTGTTAACGTGGAGTTCATACATAAGTTATCTATGAAGCATGTAATTTATCAACCATATTCATTCCACGTCAATTTTACTTTAACGCTCAGTCATTGACTTCTAATAACTTTTACAAGTGAGTGTGTCTGTTTAAATATAAAATTACACAACAGTCATTTATGGAATGCAACTCTCCTAATGTTATGTCTTTCATCTTAATATTTTATTCAGTGGTAAACTTCTGCAAGCCGATTTCGCATAATTTGTAGGCCTCAATAAATTCCCTTCTGATACTCTTTTGTTACCGTTGTAGGCATCCTATCTCCTTGTAGGCAGAGATAATGATATTCTCCAGTTTATCGAAAATTACTCTAATTTGGTTGAGCCTGCATCTGACATACAATTCTACTAAATGTTGCTTCTTTTTATACTTTTTCAAACCAGAAACTCATGGAATATGATTGTTGTTCATTTACTATATTCAGACATTTGTAAATTGAGTGACAAGGTTGGAGGTATGGGGAAATTATTATGGTATATATATTATATATATATATATATAGATATATATATACATATATATATATATATATATATATATATATATATATATATATATATATATATATATATATATATGCACAGAACCAGGTGGTTTAAAAGGATACTTAAGGCTATTTGTTTATTTGAAAATATTTATTAATTGCATTCTGGTTGGAATGTGACTAAGCAAAATTACGAAATGGTGATGAAGCTTAGAGTATAATTATAGTAGGTTTTTGAATTTCACCATGTCAAAGGATGTAGAAGCATAAAAAAAACTCGGAATAGGAAGCAAAAAATTTAAAATTTCATAAAAGTGGACATCTACAAACTGATCGTCCTGGACGGAATTAAAGGTATTCCGGGAAAAGGTACAGGAAACAAGAGGTCGCTCCTTTCAGTTGGAATAAGCCTGTTTCTTTTTCCTTTTTTTCTTTGTTTCCGGGAAGAAGTTTTTTCTTATATTATACTTTCAAAATAGTTCTATGAAGAGAGAGACAGAGTGGGAAGTGTTTAAGATAAAGGTCCAGTGCTTTAAAAAAGTTTAAATGTTTTCAGCATAATTTACATTGAATCTGGATTTAAAATTAATAAAATAATATTAATAATTAATTAATAATAATAATGGTAATAAGAAGAAGAAAAGAAGGAGAAGAAGAAGAAAGCGGAAGAAGAAGAAGAACGAAGAAGAAAGAAACCATGAGCAATGTTTTTTTTTGTTGTCAGGATATAATTCATAAAACATCCACACCAGCATATATTTCCATTGTAATGAACCCTGAAGAATATATTTATTATTACACAAGTTTATTAGAAATACAGCTGGAAAAATGCCCCGCTCTCCTTCCTTTTAAACATGCTGCCACTCGGCCCAATGCACTTCAGTTAAAAGTATACATTGAAAACATTTCTGCCTTTTATAAGTTTTATGTGTGCATACTTTTTTTTTGTCGGATTCTGCTCTAGTGAAGCAGAAAACTGATACAAAAGAGAAAGTAATCCACTTTCCACTGAACTAGGGGATAATGAAGAGGTTTCAGCGGAATGTTTTTATAACATACAAATTTACTCATTGTTTCATTCGCCTCAGAAAACAAATGTGAGTTAAAAATTACATTTCCCGTTCTCTTCGCTTTCTCCCTCAGTCAGTGAAACATATCATTCTATAAATAACTATATTTCTTCGGACCCTAATCATGAATCATGTAACATTTTTCTTGTTGCTTTTTATTTTTTTATAATTTTTATATTCCGTTATCATCTTTCTTAAATATCTGTTTTTCATTATTATATCACATATAATAAACCGAACCCATTACGAGAGAGAGAGAGAGAGAGAGAGAGAGAGAGGAGAGAGAGAGGAGAGAGAGAGAAAGAATGAGAGAGAAATAGAGAGAGAGACCTTACTTGATAGACCTTACATCTTGTTTGGGTTGCCCCAGGTCCCTCAGTGCTAATGCATCTTCCGGTAGTATTTTTGCTCTTCCAATCATGGATGGTCTGGGATGCAGCTTAGATATTTGTCGAGCTTATTCTTAAACACATCTAAACTCATTCCTGATAAATTCCTCAGATGAGCTGGCAACGCACTGAATAGACGCTGCATTGTCGATGCTGGTGCATAGTGGATTAATGTCCTGTGTGCTTTCCTTAGTTTTCCTCGTATAGTTTTGGGCACTATTAATCTACATCTGCTTGCTCTTTCTGATATTTTCAGTTCAACGATGTTTTCGGCAATTCCTTCTATCTGTTTCCATGCCTGTATTATCATGTAGCATTCTCTTCTCCTTTCTAGACTATATAATTTTTAAAAATTGTAGTCTTTTCCAGTAGTCAAGATCCTTAACTTCTTCTATTCTAGCTGTAAAGGACCTTTGTACACTCTATTTGTGCAATATCCTTTTGGTAGTGTGGGTACCATATCTTATTGCAATTCGTTCTTTCTAATCTATGAAAGGAAAGTTAAAGTCTCCGGATAGGAGAATAGTTCAGTGTTTGTGATTTCTACATATATCATCCAATTTTTCTATTATTGTGTCAAACTCATTAGTATTAGGGGGTCTATATATTACTATGTTCATTAATTTTTCAGATTCAAATTCTACTGCTATTAATTCACATTCTGAGTTACTATATTTCTCATATAATTTTCCTTGTTTTGTCTCTCCCATATATCACTGTTCCCCCTTGATTCCCATTTTTTCTATTTGATCTATAAGTTTGGAACCCCTTTATCTGATCACCATTACCAGTCTATTGGGAATACCAGGTTTCACTTATATTCATTATATCAATTTTTTTTTTAGTTTGGGTTAGTTCTTCCAAGAACTCTATTTTGCTTTTTGAGTTACTTGTAATTAAACCCTGTACATTCATCACTATGATGGTTTGCGTGTTATCCCTTTCATTTGATAAGGGTAATATAAGGATTTTCCCATGCCTCTTTCCTGTTCTGGTATGTTGTTCTTTTCTTCATTTCCAGAAATTCTGACATTAAAAAATCCAACTTTTCCAATATATTTGATCTTCCTTCATCATAATTATTCATTTTGTGTACGAATCTGCAATTTTCTCCGTATCTGCACCATCACCTGGCATTGCATATACAGTGCTTGTTTCTTGCATTGTATCTTGGAACTGATGCTTGCATTCTCGATGCCGATATTCCATAGCGCGGTGATAGCGTGCTTTTTCCATTCACCTCATATTCTTTCTTCCTTTCTTTATTTGCTTTTTGTTTATTTTGGATTTTATTATTTAACTGATTTTGATTCATGGCAGCAGGTGCATATATTTACGTTTTTGGTTGAACTTACATCCATTTCCTTATTTAAGTTTTTGCATATTTTTGGATGTAGATCTCTGCATTCATCCCCATAGCCGTCTAGGTATCCCCATTTTCCATAAATCTCATAATTGTGACATACCTTGAGATGTTTGACGTAACATCTTTCACCGAATCTGCAATTCCCTCTTTTCAAAAGGGTGCAGACTTTGTCTTTCTTTTCTATTTTTTTCTAGCTCTTTCCTATCAGTATGAAGATCTGGGTTAAAGCCTCTTCGGTATTTTATTTTTGCGTTGTCATGTCGAGAGAGAGATAGGTAATACTATAACTAAATAATTGTATTCCTAATGAAAATATCAATAAAATAGGAAAAATGGAGGAATTTCTGAACTTTCTTCCTTCAGCGAAATAGATTATAAAATATGAGTAATTCTCATTGCCAATACAAACCCCTACTCTTAGTAATTATTATTAGCTAGCCCGAAGCCCTTAGTAAATATTCAAGAGGAAATTTTCCATTTCAGGATTTCTCATGGCTGTCAACCTGATGTTGCATCTCAAGGGAAGGTAGCGCTATCCAAGCAGCAAAGAATAGGGGCCATTTTTTGTCTCCCCTACGTCCAAGTAAATTTAGCCTTATTGGTCGTCAAGACCTTGGAAAGACTGCCAGTTTCGACGAATAAAAATACGTCTTTATGTCCCACTTAGTACACATGAATCACAATCTTAGAATACATGGATTAGGAGTTCTGTTATGCATATAAAGTCAATGCATTTATCAAAGGCATATAAGCCTCTTATTGCAAATTATCAATGAGTGTAAACTTCCTAAAGTTTGATACTGAGAGGATGTAAAATATAATAAGAATGATATCCTTACAATTACAGAAATTTCTTTACCCAGTCAGCCACTTTGCTAAAAGTGACAAGTTTTTACATGGTGAGGTTATGTCTTCCGGCAATGAAAAAATATAAAGAATCTACAAAGAACTACGAGAAATGTCAGGAAAAGGACACTAAGAATATTTAAAATTTTGACTGCTAATTCCTGACAAAAAATGT
>NC_087210.1:8682619-8700119 GCF_015104395.2 Macrobrachium nipponense | reverse complement strand
GACAGAATCTAAGATTTTCCAGCTCACTTACAAACTGCGTATTATAATCACTGCCTGAAATTACTGATAAACCCTTGAACAAAAATATTATTTTTTTTAATATGACTGGGCTAAAAAACAACTATTTTTGTACTTACTGTTGATGAATAATTTTGACAATCGAAGAAAACGTATTCAGAGTTTCATCCCAACCTGAAAGAAATGTTATAATATTAATATAAATAGACTAGAAAGAATTTCGTTGAATGAACTAGTAGCAAATTCCCTGAAATGGCTTAACAATAATAATCCCTGTGCTCAATAAAATGGACATTCAACATAACATGATAGTCAGCTCAAACTGTCAAGAGAATTTAAAACGATTCGAATATGTAGGAGGGGTTGTAGCTCTTTTAACATCCTAGGAGGGAGAGAGAGAGAGAGAGAGAGAGATAGAGAGACCGACGAGATGAGGACAGAGAGAGAGAGAGATTGTTATCCAACACCCTTCCCAACAGGAAACAAGCTTTATCATATGGAAAGAGCTCTTCTTACATAGTATGATCTCAAGTTTATATGACGTCAGTCTCTGACTATGTTTGTCCGCGTTATGTAACGGTCACCAGTGTTTAGATCACTAAGCTTAGATGCGGTCTTTATCTAGTTATTGTATAATTGTATAATAACCAGCTTCTATCATGTTTGTTGCATGCATGCATGTACGCATACATACATACATAAATACTTCGCGATCATCAATTTCCACTTGCCATTTATGGTATCTGATCTTCACAATGATTTCATCTTGTAAAGAAACATGAAAGTCGGTTAGTAAATATTTTGAAACTAAATACTGTTTTGTATCGTTAAAACATAGCAGTGTGTTAAGCTCATGTTTAATGTAGGACATAATTTGGCCGTCATGGTCCACATTGTGAAAAACCGAGAGCTAAGAAGCATGAAGGATACTTTGGTTTTATTTAATTATTTTTTTTTAATTTTTTTTTTTCAAACAAGAATCTCATTTTTGAGTGAAATTTTAGATGAACGTGATACACTGATTAAGTGTTGTTATAAAGTGAACTAATAGAAAGCTCATGAACGTACTAATGAAATTCCATGAGATAAGGAAAAGGGGTCCACAGGTATAACTTGATAATTTTAAATAATGAATGGCAGATGAATCAGTTTAACTGGATTATGCAGATACTGAAGTTAAAATTATTGCAAGTAAGGTGGCTCCTTCTCCGTAGTAAATAAGTTAAAAAAATAACAAATAGTAATGGCTCCAAAATACAAAAAAAAGTACCAAGCATTAAAATACTCCCAGGGACTCTTGAAAGGATGAATAGATTTTTCCTTTGCGAATTATTATAGCTCTTTTGATAATAAATTAAGAAACCCCGGGTATTCCAACCGTTATACCATTAACACCTGTATGGACTGATATCTTGTGTCTCCTACATGCAGAATGGCCCAGCAAAAGTCTGTTGCCCAACGCAAACCCCTTTTATAACCAAAATATGGTTCTATTAACACTCCATCACCCAGAGTAAATTGTATTCTAACAAAAACCAGGGTGTTTAATCTATGGGCTTGCACATCACGCACCGTCTCCGTTGAGGGTTTCAAAGGGTAATGGGAGAACATGGATTGATACAGATTATGGTCCATTAGATTCACTGAGCTCCAGTGTCTATGGAAAATTGGATATCCATATCCTACACTGTTCCATATACTATCGGCCTGGGCTCTGGGGCATCCCCTACGAGACTAAAGTGCCAATATAAATCATCTGTATCCCTTTTGTTGATCTGTTTTCCAGAAATTTCGCCGACCCCTTTGCCCTTTTAAGTGACCTGTCTATGAAGCTCTCGTATTATAACTAGCGAATTTCTGAGGTGTAGGTCTTGCATCCCTCCGTATCTGAGACAGACAAGCCTCCAACAGTGATCCAAACTTTTGCACATTCCCCAATATTTGACTACATACTTTCTTTGTGTGCCCTGGTTTATTACAAATGTAGCAATGCAAACTGTTGTTGTCTTGATCGATCGATCCTCCACTATATTCCACTTTTGCACACAAACGGGGAGAAGGAAAATCTGAGTCTCTTGCGTCGTATTTCTTGGAACGGTCCCATTTTGGTCCCATTAAAAAATGTACTATCCACCGTGGGACATTTGAAGAACATATGTTTCTGAATGGGTCATAAATTGATTCCTTCTCTGATGTAGGTTCAATCTTTTCATCAAAAACTATCTACGGTGGCATCTGGGACATAGTGTAGAGCAATTGCGAAGGGCAGCACTTTATGTAAATTGTTGAGTGAGACATTATTCCCATTTAACCATTTGGAATTTCTCAATTTCTGTATCCATTCTCCTGCTGACGTCAAAAAGTTTTGAGCTATGCTCAAAATAAGGCTGTTGTGCCTTATTTAATTTCGTACAGCCCACTCTTAAATTTCTTACCATATCTCCGTGTTCTTTTGAGCCATAATGCCACTCTTAAAAATGCTTGTAATTCGGTCCATGACCGACATTTTGTGTACTGAAAACTATGGCATCTAAATGACAAATTCCCTTTAATGAAATTTAAACAAGGCTTTTGTCTCTGTGAATGCCTCTGTATCATCCTTAATTCCCTTGGCTTTTAAATAGTTATTCACTCCCTTAATAAAAATTTGCACTGGTTGGGACAGAACGCCATCAACAATGCCTCGAAAAGGGCTAACTCCTGCATTTATATTTGTTATCTTATGCACTAAAGTCTGGCTTGTACTTGCTTCTGTCATTTTGCCTTCTTTATGGTAACTCTTATGCTTTAGGATTCACCCGACCTTAATAACATTGATATATTTATGCACAAACAAACCACCAACCCCAAGTAATAACATATCTCATTCACTGATAAAAGATAAAATAAACATGCACCAATCCAATAATCCGCTATTTGCATCTAGCTGCTTCTCAGATTCAGGGTCAATCAGCTGATTGAACTGTTACAAGGTCAAGAGATCATCTATAAAAAACGGCAAGAAGCTAGCAAGAGAAAGAAAATGTATCTCTAACCATCTGCTGAGCCAGCGCAAGCCTTTTCCCAGCAGCACAGCCCCTCTCTCTCTCTCTCTCTTTCTTTTCTCTCTCTCTCTCTCTCTCTCATGCCATGCACAAAAACTAAAACTTATCGTACCACTTTTTCTAATATTCATTTCATTACAAACAAACCCCTAATGTCCACTGAATCCCGAGGGACATCAAAATAAAATACACTTGTGAGCAAATTAAACACCAATAAAGAAAAAAATAAAAAAATAACTTATACACTCACGTCTTCATAGGTCCGATGGTCATTAGCACTCATCTTAGGGCGTAGTACCCAGTTACACTTGCGACCGCACATAATTATTCCCGTTATCATAGTATATCCACTTTCCCCCCAGAAACAGGAGGAACATCTTTCACTAAACAGCATTTAAGATCACTGCCCGCAGTAGCTACCTGGCTTAATTCCTGACTATTGGATAAGTTCCCCTCAAATCAGCAAAAGAGTCAGTTGCCCAATACATAATTATAACCACTTTCCCCAAAACATGCCTAACCTATCTAATTCTAGTCTCTTTAGAAACTTTACCTACAGGCTTGAATGTATACCTTTTAACCGCTGCCACCAAAATCTCTAACGAGGTCAAATGACACTCGTTTAAACAAATGAAAAAAACACCTAACCGGTTACGTGGCCTACCTTATCATGTTGAATGCCATCTCTGAAGTTAGCAGAAAATCAAAGTTTCAAACTAGGCTAATACTAAACTTTCGCTGTTACAAAAATATACTTTATATTTCCCAAAACCAAAAATTAGCTAACATGAAAATGGAATAAAATTAGTTACGAATGACCCCAAAAAAGAAACGTTAAAAACTATCATATACCTCTCAAAATCATATTTAAGTAAGTACCCCCCTTTCTTCCTTCTGTCCAAACATTCATAGTTTATCAAAGTCAAAAAATAGTCTAGAGAAAACCCATTTTTTCTATATGGTGACTTCGAATCGATCACAAATAAAGAGACCATAGTTATCGAAACCATAAAACATTAAAGTTCGTCAATAAAAAAAGTATGTCGCACCTCACTACCCTTTCTCTAGAACTGAAGTAATTGTCGCTTCAAATGTTAACTTTTCCAAAGTTTTTTCACTTTTACTTTACTTTGCTCGATAGACCTCCAGCGTAACGAACTCACACTCAGCATAGATGGACAGACATACCGCACGCTACATACATGAAGCTCGTGACCAATTCATGCCTTTGGAATGCGTCAATGACCAGTTTGGTTTTTCATTTCAGCGTGTTCGAGGAATCCAGCGTTTTGCGTCTGATCTAACCTTCAAGAGCTAAGGTTAACACCCCATTATTTAATATTATAATGTTGTTACTATTGCCTTTAAGATATTTATAAATATATCTATATATATATATATATATAATATATATATATATACTATATATATATATATATAATATATATATATAATCTTGAAACCATTTCTCTTAAGGAGTGGATTCAGAGACAAAACAAGTCAGTGGTTACTGCTAAATTCCTACTTTACTCTTTACTCTTGACATAAACGAAGCCCTTCTGCAAGAACTTCAACAACAGTATCTCGCTTTGTCCACGCAACAATGAGGGTTTTAAGAATAAATGAACAGCTTTTAAATGTAGAAATAAGTAGACGTAGTAAAAAAAAAAAAAGTTTGTTAAGATAGGTAAAATAATGGAGCAGAGTGTTTTGCTGATGGACAGTGTAATAAATAATTCTAAAATTGTACTTCCTGGATACATAGAAGAGGGTTTTAGAATGAAAGGTCTTCATAACCAGGAGAACATTCCGATTCCCTGTTGTTTGCTAAATTGTATAAATTGAAACTCTAAACCACCAAATGATCTTGCGCACCCTACGTTTCTCTCACTTTGTGTGTAACATCATGTAAAAATATTGTAATATTTTCACGACTGATTTGGTACCGCACCTCAGTATGATACATATAATCATATAAACATCGAAAACATACACACAAATCTCTAAATTCATCATACTTTTTGTCAACACTGTAACTGAAATTATCAAGAGATAAATGGTAGAATATGACATGAAAATAGGACTGGGTTTTGGCACTCAAAATACTTTTACGATTTCATCCATAATTAATTCAAAAGCGCCGCATTAATGAAATTAGTACTTTAATAAATTGTCAGACCTACTCTGAAAACGGCCGACGTTTTCATTTCAAATGCCATAAAAAAGCCTATTTAAATCATCGAGGTTTCCGAGCAATAAAAATAGAATGATTAATACATACAGCATTTAATCATTAAATATTTCATATACGTATTCTCTGTGTAAGATCTATTGATTCATGTACTACCATTATTAATGCTGCTATTGTTGATCAGTTACTTTGGTAATCCTCGTCATCGACGTCATAATTGGAAATATTCTTATAATCACAACCACTTTTCGACAGTAGGGATGATAATCTAATAATAAATAATAATAATAATAATAATAATAATAATAATAATAATAATAATAATAATAAAGGGGAAAAATTGGATAAGTATCAAGACCTGATATTAGAAATAAGTAAGATATGTGATATGCAAGTGGAAATTGTACCATAATCTAGAACACTAGGCACGATCCCTAGATCCCTGTAAAGGAATCTGGAAAAACTAGAGGCGGATGTAACTACAGGACTCATGCAGAAGAGTGTACTCCTAGAAACAGTGATGGACTCCTAAGGAAGCAGGATGCAACCGGAGCCTCACTTTATAAATACCACCCAGTGGAATTGGAGGACTTTTTATAGACAAAAAAAAAAAAAAAAAAAAAAGATAACAATAACTAATTGGACGCTCCCCCATCATTGAGAACGACTTTTGTTTAGTTTATAACGGAATATAAATAAAACTATTACTCTTATTACTGGATACAAAATTAGTCTTTTATCTCTTTTGTTATAAAAAAAACTTTTAGATTAGAGTTGCATTCCCACATTCTCACTCTTTTCCTTCAGCTTACATCTACATCCATCATCTTGCCTCGCCCATGTACTCTACACTGCATATAACTTATATTACGTGTATATATATATATATATATATATATATATATATATATATATATATATATATGTAGTGTGTGTGTGTGTGTGTGTGTGTGTGTGTGTGTGTGTTCGTGCGTAACGTGTGTGTGGGCAATGCATATAGTGTTCCTGCTTAGAGTAAGACATATTCTTAAAATCTCCGACGATACTGGTTTTAAATCCTAGGCGAAGATGGAGAGATTATTTCTTTATTTTTAGCTGATGTTCTTCCTCTCTGATCTGATGACGGGTAGCTATCATGTTCAAAATGTAGTATAATATGTGGCGGACAGGAAATAGACTAGTTTGTTTTTACTTCACATGCTCATATAGCTTTCACATTTTTTTATTTTGCCGTGTGTGTGCGGGGATGGGGCGGTAATTGGTTATACTTCAGTCGATCACTAGCGAGTGTCGACAGTATGTAAGTGACAGGAGTATTATGTAGAATATATAAAGGCGTGGAACAACGACTTTTGTAGCATGACAGATGGTCGTTTGGCCTTACTGATCCTGTCATGAAAGTGGTAAAGACACTGTCATGCATTTAGTCATAGTTAGCTGCCGCCTTGGCCAAATCTGACGGTCGGAAGGAATCACCCTCTTGAATAAGTGGCAGTGAAACTCATCATCCCTGAAGTCAGATTTCTATGTACTCCTTTTTTTCGTAAGCAAGAAAAAGGGCCAAGTTCTTGTAGAAAAAAAAAAAGAGAAAAAAAACGGCTAGTTGCTGTTAAAAAGAAAAAAAAAAAAACCGGTTTGGCCTCAAAGGTAAAAAAATCCCAGAGGTCTCTGAACCATATCTTAACAATCGTTTGTGCTCACCTAACAACTGCGGAATGGATTATCATTCTTCCTTGCATAAATTTCCCCCTCCCCCACAGGTATTGTGGTGATGTTTTGTAAACATAGCTGTTAAAGTTTTTTTCTTTTATGTATACAACACTGATGATATTAAGATAAAGAAAAATAAACTGCAATTAAGAACATTTTTTTTTTTTCATCATAATTTAGCTTTCGCTGGTTATTAAGGTTTAATAACCTCTCATATAGAATTCGTTGCATTTTTTCTATGAACTGCTCGATGGTATATGCCGTAATGAAAATCCATGTGGACGGAGGTGTTTTTTGGAAACAAATCTTCCGAAAACTTGACGCGAGATCTGAGCACTCAAGATAAAAAGATGAATTTCCAAGCCACTGATTAACGTGAGAGTTATTAACAGTTCACATTTCTGCATCCAAATGATGCCAAATTAAAAAAATAAAAGACCATGCGATGTCTTATTAAGGCAAGCGCATAATCCGGTTTGCATCATTTCCTGAATTATATTTAGGAAAGTTTTCTATGCAATGTATCAACCTTTTTCTAATGTCCTCTTAAATTCCATAAGAATTCCATAAACATTCAATATTAAAAACTATTCAGCCACGCAACTGGCAACCAGAAATTTCTGGAAAAAATTGGCAAGGTGCACCAGTTCGCTTTGCTAGCTGCACTGAATAAATATGGCTTATGAAAGCACATTTTCAATACTCTGTGAGCAGCACAAAAATAACAAATAAACAGACAAAAAGACGCACATCAAAAAAGTAAAGCAGAAATAAGCGCTGAAGCAATAGATGAATTATTTCATATCTCAGTTCAACGAGGATCCCACACTTGAAGAGGAGAGTAAAAGGCTTCAGATGAAAATAAATATTCATAAAAAATTATCGTAAAATAAAGCCGCTGGTCTGATCGCTATCTATGTAGAGAGAGAGAGAGAGAGAGAGAGAGGAGAGAGAGAGAGAGAAAAGAGAGAGAGAGAGAGAGAAGAACGAATAAAGGTGTATCTAGTAATTGTTAAGTTTTTTAGTTACACATCGGAATGGCAAATTAATGAGTTTTCTTTCTGTATATACATTACAGAGTATATATTTGTAATTATATTCGTAAGCAAGTGAAGCGGTAAGCTAATTTTGTGGAGATATACATTAATATGAATGAAATCCAATTTTTATTAAAATAAAATCCACATTTAATGTTAAAGTTAAAATTTACATGAAAAGATAATTGCCATAAAGAGTTGGAGAAATATGCATCTTACAACAGTGTGCCTGACGCGAATAAAAATTCGATAAAATAATGAAATCTGATAAAAGAACAAAATTAATTACTTTGGACATGTTTGATCCCCTACGTTGGAAACCTTGTTGGTTACAAGGAAACACCCCGAATATTCATTCACGTCGGAAAACAGGCAATAATATACAGGTGATTAAAATGTCAAAAGCAATTCTGGGCATTAATTGGGCAGCAGAAGAATTTTTTCTTGTTCATTGCCGCTACTAACTGGCCACACATAAAGTATTAACCTGAACATATTATAACTAGTTTTTTCTACAGTAACAATTAACCTACAACAACGGAACCCTAAAAATGAAAATTTGTTCAAAGAAAATTATGTTTACATTTTAACAGACATATCATAGCATATAACTTTGCAGTGATTTTGATTGTGTGTTCGTATGTAACTATGTCATTCTGATTGTATGTTTCATATGTTTTTTTTTTTTTTTTTGTTTTTTCGAGCTACTATCTGCTTCCTTCATAACTTGTAACAGAGATGGTAGACAAGCAGAAACAGAGTTAGCTATCGTCATTAGAAGACCTGTATCTTTTTACCTAAGCTTTATCATGTAGAGAGAATAGAATTAGCCATCATCATTGGCAGAAGCGATCAAGCTATCGTTATTAGAAGACTTAGTACAATCATACCTGATCTTCACCTTGTAAACTAAGAAGAATATATATATTTTTATACTTCGTGTTTTCTACAAGAACCTCCTCACCGAATCATCATGAGTTTAAAACACATCGTCGTACAACAAGAAGATAATCCCGACTTCGTAAGTGATCTACAAACCCCAAGACACTCCCACGAATATGGAAGTGCAATACCAACGACTTAGCGTAAGATTATCGCAAGTCTAACATTACCTCATAGGGCGCCTTATATCATACGAGGCAACAGCCCTAAAAGCATATATATATATATATATATGTATATATATATATATATATATATATATATCATATATATATATATATATATATATATATATATATATATATATATATATTTATACATATAATATATACATATATATATATATATATATATATATATATATATATATATATATATATATATATATATATATATATATATATAATATATATATATATATGTATATATTATATGTATAAATATATATATATATATATATATATATATATATATATATATATATATATATATATATATATATATATATATATATATGTTTTAGGGCTGTTGCCTCGTATGATAAGGCGCCTATGAGGTAATGTTAGACTTGCGATAATCTTACGCTAAGTCGGTTGGTATTGCACTTCCATATTCGTGGGAGTGTCTGGGGTTTGTAGATCACTTACGAAGTCGGGATTATCTTCTTGTTATGACGACGATGTGTTAAACTCATGATGATTTCGGTGAGGAGGTTTCTTGTAGAAAACACGAAGTATATATATATATTCTTCTTAGTTTACAAGGTGAAGATCAGGTATGATTGTACAAGTCTTCTAATAACGATAGCTTGATCGCTTCTGCCAATGATGATGGCTAATTCTATTCTCTCTACATGATAAAGCTTAGGTAAAGAGATCAGGTCTTCTAATGACGATAGCTAACTCTGTTCTGCTTGTCTACCATCTCTGTTACAAGTATGAAGGAAGCAGATAGTAGCTCGAACATATGAACATACAATCAGATGACATAGTTACATACGAACACACTCAAAATGAGACACGCTACAGATCACGTAGGCCGTTTGAATTATAGGTCGCGGTAGTTGTCTCAAGCAGGGAGCTTAGACTAATATAAACAATTGAATGACTACAGGTGACGGCATGTCAACTTAGCCTACATACTTATTGTATACGTCATCTTTAGCGTCTCTAGTCTGATCACATTCCTGCAAGCAATCTGGTTGACCTCTTTAGTTTTAGTCTTTTATATATGGACTAACATTCCATATTTTTATTATGTAACACTTACATTAGCTCGGTCAGCTACCAAAACCAACTACTGAATATTACTCAAACTTGACTTGCATTTGACTTATAGGATTGTGATACAGACACTATGTAATATATATATATATATATATATATATATATATATTATATATATATATATATATATATATATATATATATATATATATAAGTAAATAAAAATTCATTGTGTACATGAATTGATTCAAGTAATAAAATATAAAACAATGATATTGGTAAATAATAGTGATCACGGGATATAATGATACAGTTTTTCACTTCATCTCATTAAGATACATATGCTACAGAAAATACTAATGTACTCTGACAATTGCATAGAATGAAGATTAACATGATAAAAATCATATTTAACTGATAAAAAATTTCGTATATGAATTGATAAAATTATTAATGTTTATGCTGATTGATTGATTCGTTGATTTTTATGCTAAATGTTATATCTCTGATTCATTAATCCATATACTAACTCATATATAACTGCAGATATTGGTAGGATGGAAAGGTGACAGATTGATTATAGGCTACCTGATTTGTTTATACATATGTATATGGATTCATATAATTATGATTAATATATGTGCACTTAAATAGATTCCTATTGCGTACACGCAAAGATATATTTTGATTCCGTTATTTATGATTATTTATATATAGATTCCTAGTGCGTACACGCAAAAAAAATATATTTCGATTCTGTTATTATGATCATTTATATATATAGGATACATGACCGAGGTTATACTACTTCACATTAACTAGCTTTCAAACAACTTTTCGTCCATTACACAGTTCCAGACAACCACCTATAGCCAAATGAAAGGGCCAATTTCACAGGGTTAAAACAAGGGGAAAATTTGCCTGGGCGGGTGTCCAACGTTCTATTTTGCGCTCATACTTATTCTCTGAATCCTAAGCTATACGATTACGTTCGCAATGAATTAAAATCATCCCCAGCACGAGTCCTTCGCCAGCAAAGTAGAGTTGAAATATCCTTCGGGTCGTAATTGTCGGAAGTATGTCCCTTTTGTAGTCGATTTCAGACAGCCGCTGGAGCATTCCGCATTAAAACGAGATTAACGACGGGATACGGGTGTCGGTCGAAGAAGTCCATGATGGTGCTTATTCCTTTCACATTGTAGGCGGTTGTTACTCGACTGCCGTCGTCCGCAGCGACGAACGATTTTTTGAAGTTGCGATGTGAAACTCTCGTACTGCACAGGATACTGTAACAGGTTCCATTAATCAGCCTGCAAGTGAAATTATACTTGTCACAAGGGCAAAGTAAATTCAGACAACATCCAAATACAGGGAGGGGAGAGAGCCATTTAGACCAGACTTAACCACATGAATTCGCTGATATTTTGGAATTCAAAGAGTCAGCTGTACAAACTTTTTTTATCCATGGCATTAACAATGAGTGAACCTATCCAGGTCTATGATGACTGTAAAAATATCCATAATTATAAAAAATAAACAGATATCAATACGAATCCCCAGAAAATTCGATATTACTGGTAGTAAGTTACTAGACAAAGAAGTGGAAAACGGAGCTATGTGTAAGATTGATAGGCAACATAAGAGTCAAAGAGAATATTAATCATGATTCTGTATTCTCTATGCTAACTGAAATTAAGTTGTGATAAAATCTGATCCTATGTGCCCTAACAAAAGTTTCATATTCAACTCTCGCGCCCATCCTCTGAGGTTAATTTTTAAAACTTTATTATAGGCAGGCGATGCAACGAAAGAACCCACTATGTAACTAATTTCTATATAAACTTTGGTTTTTTCAAGAAAATGTGACATTTCCCCTCCCCATGAATGTTTTACTTGAATTGTAATAGGCTAATGTTGCAAGTAAATATTTCATATACATATCTTGATACTTCTAAATGTCTATGAGGTTCAGAAAAAATTAATTCATTTTGTTGTTATAGAAATTCTATTTGCTTATTTTGTTATTAATTTTAAAATGATTGCAACCTCCTTAACTAAAGATGCATTGCGCATACGGATAGACATGTCTGCCTTGCCCATGAGAAGTTCGGGCTAAGCATTCCTTTCTCCCAGTCAATCTGCTTTGCAAGCGCGAGATGAAGCCTGTGCAAGCAGATATTTGAGGTTAAAGGAATCAATGCTGATACGGCAATGATGGCGTCGTCACTTGGCAGGAGATTGCTCTCAGCCAGCTAAGAGTTACGTTTACTGCTGTAAGAGATACGACTTTAGGATAAATTTTTTGTTTTTTTAATACTCGACCCACATGAGAAGAATGTCTGAAAAAAAAAAACAGTACCAAAATTGAACAATATATTAGTTTCATGTTGGAATTATGTTAAATTAAATATTCCTTATTCAAACTAATGAAAAAGGTTTCCATACAAATTCTATATATATTATTAGCCCTGTATAAGATTCATATAGGATTATTCCATAGATAAGATTTTCACTTCTAGACTTCCTGACTTTAAAATCTCTGTTATTTTATTTTATTTTATTTATTTATTATTTATTTTATTTATTTATTTTTTTTTTTTTCATTGACTACGAATATAAATTACCGGACAGACAATATGTCAGTAGGTTTTGATATGTATTTGAACTTTTAGCTTATTTGTCATTACTTAAGCGTTAAGTTAGAGTTCAAATCTTTACGCTATATATTTGGATATTTAATTAACCTATGGTTACGTTTTGCTTATTGATTTTATCGTGATTCCTTTTTTATTATAATTTGTAACCCTTCCGACTTCTTACGGAGTGTATTATATTGACTCCACTTGTATCCATATTTATTTATATTTTTTATATATATATATATTTGATAAATTAATGGTTGGCTTGAATATGTGGAAAAGTGTTCTAGCGGCGTACCGTATAAGGCTACTTGCGGCATCATTTCTACGATACGAGATATGAATGATAAAGGATAATTTAAACCGCGAGAACCGCTATAATCCAGTTCGGATCCAATATCACGAGTTGTACTCGTTAGACATTGACACTTTTTTATTTATTCTCTTATTCTACCAAACCGATTGACTCTGGGTGATAAAATATATTATTGGTTTCTTAATGGAAAGGAATTCACACGAGTTAAGGAGATTATTGATTTACACCACCCAGAGTCCGATTATCATGTGTTGAATTCCATGTTTACTGAAATAGCACTCATAAATATTCCTAACGCACTCAATTGCGGTGTGTTTTTAGTGCTATTAATTCTATATAACGTGTCAAGGAACTATTAACACTAAGAAGTGTTTATTCCTCTGTCAGACTCGTAATCTGTTAATAATTCTACGTATATTCTTTCAAGGATTGATTTGGCACAGGATAGGCCCTTAACTGACAGGTGTCTTAGTGTGTCCCTTGTTTTCATGACACGTGTTACAATCAGTTATGTGCTTTTTATATCTGTAAGCATTGTAGGCCAGTAAAATAGTGATTTGGCTTTCTGTGACATAGTAGGGAACCCTGGATGACGGAATGCAACCAGTTTAGGACGATTGGTATGAAAGAGATTATTACTACTACCTGGTCGTTAGTCACCTGCTGTGTTCTTCGGGTTTTCCTCGTCACAGACCCACATTATATTACATTTGATTACATTATTCTGATACACTTACTTTAAATATACTTTTGCTTTAGGGTTTCTGCTCGAAGTGTTATTGTTTTTGCTTAGCCGCTGACCCGTGTTTCCGTTCGAAGTGTTTATTGTTTGGTGTTTATTGCTGCTGACTCTGTTTCCGTTCGAAGTGTTTATTGTTTGGGTATGTCTGTTGACTCTTGCTTTGTTTCAGTTGTAACAGTCTGCGCTCCAACCCAGATATCAATGCTCGCGATCTCTTGGGTTAAGGAATTTTCTTGTTTAGATACGGTTTTAACAATAGGCACGGATGTTTCTATATCTTTTAGTCCAATTAATGGTTCTTTGCAGTATGGTGCGGGATTGCGGGATAATGCGTCAGCTATGATATTTGCTTTCCCAGGTAGATATCTTATCTTGGCTCGAAAGACCTGAATAATCATTTGTCACCGAGTTCCTTTTGGACTGTGATTAAAGCCTTTGAAAAACTCGGTAAGTGACTTATGCTCAGTGAGGACTTTAACAGGATAGCCGTAGATTATGAACTTGAAATGTACTAGTGAGTTAACGATACCTAGCCCTTCCTTGCCTATTACTGCATATTTACTTTCAGAGGGCTTTAGTTTACGTGAATAAAAAAGCTATAGGAGAAGAACTGTTTATCATATTACTGAAGTAGTACCCCTCTACCCCTTGGTCTGAGGCGTCTGTTGCAATAAAAAAAAAATTCCTTATTTCAAATCAGGGATTTTTAAGTTAGTGAGCTGCATTATTCCGCTTTTAAGATATCAAACAAACGCCTGTTGATGCTTTTAGACCATAATCAATCTACGCTCTTCTTCGTAAGATCTGTTAAAGGAGCTGTCATGATTGAAGAGTTACATATTTACATACGATTGTAATACCCGCTACAGCGCCAAAATGCTGTATCCCCTTTACGTTAATAGGTACCGGAAAGTTATGAATAGCCGACACCTTACCATGGACTACTTTAAGACCTTGACTAGACACATAAAACCTAGATAAACATGTTCGGTTTTTTTAAAAAAAAACTCACATTTAGATAGTTTTACTCGAGATTATTTGTCTTTGTGTCTGTAGCACTAGCTCTAGTTTATGTGAATGTACTTCTAAGGTATTAGAAAAGATTACAAGATCATCCATATAGGCATGTAGGTATCCCCTAAAAGTCTCCAAACACTATATTGTAATTAGGGCGCAACGTAGCCGGAGGCATACGTTAAAAATCTGATAATGTCCCCTGAGTGCTGAAAACGGAGTATGAGGTACAATCACTTAGGTAATGGTATCTGGTTAAAAGCTTTTAAGTAAGTCCAAGCTGGTGAAAAATTATTCTAAACCTAAACAGAGATAAGATGTCGTCGGTACATCGCACTGGAAACTATCGGGAGTCGTTTCCTTGTTTAAGCGACAGAATCTACGCAGATACGCAAGTCTGATCTTTTATGGCATGACATTGAGGAAAAATTATATGGGCTATTTGATTCCTAATGACTCCTATACTAACATTTTTCAACTGCGTCATTTACCTCTATTTTGAAATTTCAGTGAGAGTCTATACGAAGGTACGATATAGCTTCATGTTTGTCCTTAGACCGTATTTTGTGTTAAATACATCCGTTTTTTTTCTCCCAGAGATCACTCGCTAGTGGAGAAACTTCCTGGTATTCAGGTAAAAGATAAAAAAATTTCTGCTGAATCACCTCTGCTTGAATGACTTTACGGATATTACTTTAGATAGATTATCAGAGAGATTCATCTACGACTGGTTGGGCGGGATTAAAAAATAGCAACAATAAAAAAAAATGCGATATTTATATGATAAGGTTTTTGTGGATTACTATATTAACTTGTTGCTGCGAGTCAACCATGTCTAGGGCTTGTTCGCGGAAATCGTTATATTTCAGAGTGTCAGGAAGGATTAAAATTTCATTTCCCAGCAAAGTCTTTTTACACGCACTAAGACATTCGAGGGTGCATGCTTCTCGAGATTTTGCGTGCAAACTACGACTGCGGTTGTGGGAGAATCTGTTGGGTCATTTGAACAATGTTACGATTTATGAGACAAATGTATAGTTCCTTTATATAAGTTATAATTTGATTAATTGTCTCTTTTTTTTTTTTTTTTCAAAACTGATTTTAATATGTTTGAAGGTTTATAGGATTTTCCTTTGATAAACACGCCTTATTTTGCAGGATGTAAGATAATATTTTGTTTATAACCCTAGATGGATCTTACAATTACACTGGATACAGATCAATGTTTTTTATAACTATAGAGGTATCTGTAAGCGCTCGCTTATCCGGACTTCTCATTAGGGAAGTTCGAACAACAGACGGTGAGTCCGTAAATACAGGATATACGTGTACTAAAAATAATAAAACAAGATATTCTAATTTTACGGCGCGTACAGTCGGGCTTTATCCACCACTACTTATAATAACTTACGTATTAAAAAAACGAAAAACCTGCTCTGATTACTTGATACAGTCATGTGATGCATAGGGAAATTCCTTTTAATTTTTTCAACATCGCTCTCCCTTTCCGCTGAAGTCGCTTAAATGGAATGTGCTTTGCTTTGAAAAACTCGGCAGATTTAACTAACCTTGACCGCTTGACTATGGGACACAGTAACAGAGTTTGCTTGTTTGATTCTGAAAGGGCTACTGTTTCTATTTCTTTTTTGTAATAATTAGGATCCTTCTCTTTATTACCATCGGCAACGTATTGTGTGTTTTTAGCATTATGTTGCTGGTTACGTATAAAGAACATAACGTATGAATGACGAACTATTAGGAATTGAGCGATTACTATAAGACACGTCATCTCTACTGCATTCAATAATAACTGTTGTACTTTCTGTTGTTTACTTCATTCTTTGCTAAAATTTGAAATAGTGAGGGATCCTGGTCAGCGATTTAGCCTGATGAAAGTTTTTTACAGACATGTTATTCCTTGCAATCCAGCCATATTTTAAAGTTAAGTTGAGTCATGAGGTTCGATATTTTATATAATCATAAAACTCAAGGCTAAAACTGCGATCGGGACTTGCAAAGGAGCCTTTATGTCATGACCCGAAATAGTGTTACCTCTAAATTTATATAGATTTGTACGGGTGTTCCACTTATTTTTTGTGTGTTTTCTAATCACTACGGTGCTTAACGACCCTATCCATGCGTCTGTATAAATACAGACGTCCACTGCGTAAAACGCATATTCACTGTTTAATATGATTTATTACGTAAGGGATTAATAATCACCCAAAACGATAAAATTAACATAGTATATGATTATGATATTTCAGTAGAACTTCTGGAAACAGACACTCAAAGACAAAAACTCGCAGTAGCGAAATCTCAATGATGTAGATAATTTCTGTAAAAAAGTAAGATAAGAATGTCTCGTAACTTCAGCCACAGGAATAACGAAATTCGACCTGTAAAGGAAACACTCAAAGTTACTCCAAATGAATACAAAATTGTACTTAGCTTGCTTTTGTGGGAAGTCACGGTGTTCCGATAACGACACACGGCCTTGGTCCTCCTTCTCTATTTAGCGGATGACTGGTTTGGCTTCAGTTTCCCCGTGCGTGTTGTTTCGATGATTCGAGCCCTTGAAAGATCCGATGCTGCAGACGAGTTCGGTTTGTTTCTTGAAG
>NC_087210.1:8672619-8675119 GCF_015104395.2 Macrobrachium nipponense | reverse complement strand
ACCTATTCTTAAGAGCCTTACGAATTTGTTCCCAGATTTCCTGGAAAAAGAATTTGAACTAATTCGCAAGCAACTTTCATCTTTAAAGTATCCTGACCATATAATTGAGAAAGCAATTCAAAAAGCACGCTAATTTTCTACCAACCCCCTAAAGACAAGACCAGAGACACACCCAACTAAAATAAAAATCCTCACCTGGAGACGATTAAGAGAGTAACTCACACCCTAGGGAAATCCAACCTTTTGCATTTACCTAGCGAAATACCTTAGCCAAATCCCTGATTAACGTCCAACAAAAGACATCTCCCAAAGACTCTGGGGTATATGAAATCCCATGCCAGGACTGTAACCAATCTTACATCGGATTTACAGGTAAATCATTCCCCAGAGATTAATACAACAGAGCGTCAGTTAGGTAGGACAACGGAACTCGGCTATTTTCAACCATATAAATGAACATAACAATAGAATAAACTGGAATATGTCACGTGTAATTTTATAGCAGCAACTGCGGTACAAGAGTCAAATGATGGAATCGGCCTTAATAAAAGAGAAGCAGGGGGTAATGAACATCTCAAAAGGGGCGTGGATCTCAGATGTCGTCGACGCAGTGTTCATTCAACCAACGCTAAGAAGATTAAAGGACTATTATCAGCGGGGGGGGTGACCTAAATTGGCTTACTTGTGGACGGATCTCTTGGTATAAATACCACCTTTTCTGTAAACTTTTCTCATTCATATACCTAAGAGAGAGACAGCAGTCTCTGAAATATAGTACTTTTTTCTCTACATTTTTGGTGTTTTTATGGGCTCCTTTTATTAGATGGAATTCTGTTGTTACAGAACATTTTTACCAGTCATATATATATATATATATATATATATATATATATATATATATATAGTATACATATATACATATTACACACACACACGCACCACACAAATAATATATATATATATATATGTATATATATATATATATATATATATATATATATATATAATACGATTGTTTTAATATGATAATGTGTCCGAATGTTAAGTATGAGGCACAATACCCTCCATTAAATCTGGTACGTTCTTCCAATATTAGATTGATTCCCTCTGTGTTCGAGATACGCACGAGATGCAGCGACCTTCATGGGATTCAGGCCACATCGTCTTCCACGTGATGTGTTTAAAACAAGGTACAAGAGGAGGAATCCTGTTTAGGGTAGCAATAAGTGACAGTCGTCGTACCATTACTTGCTGGGTACGACCACGTCACGATGTGGAATTTAGGCAATTTTACCCTTGTTTAAGTCACACACACAAACACGCACACACACACACACACACACACACACACACACAGAAAGAGAGAGAGAGAGAGAGACGAGAGAGAGGAGAGAGAGAGAGAAGAGAGAGATGAGAGAGACGAGAGAGAGGAAAAGCAATAAACTAAGACATGTGACTGTATAATTATTCCTTTAAGCACCCTTAAAAAAAAAATTTATTTTCCCTGTAGTCTTAGGACTTAAGTCTACAAAAAAAATCGGTTGCTCATCTCTCAGTCTCTTTTAAACCGATTTAATTGTCGTGTCATTCTTTTTTTATGCCTGAGATAAAAAGTTAATCCCCCGTTATGATTGTATGTCCATCAGTGTTGGTTTGTTACCTTGAACTGTCATCATTACGGGATAAAAACTTGCAGTTCACAAAGCCAAAGACTAGGTCAGTTAAAGACGCTGTGAGGCGGAAGGTAAAGTTATGCGCATGAGATCAATATCCGGCTCATACTTAGAAAATATAGATTAATATTTACCGAATCATAACTAAAACTATTCAAAACCAGAAGTTGTTATGGAAGTAGTGGTGTGTGTGTGTGGCAATTTTAGTCAACTACACATCCCTTTAAAAATGCCTTCAATAAGATTTTAATTGGGAGGAATCTTTAATAAAGCAATTGAGATAACGTGCAGTTCGAGACACCAAAAATGTGAAATTCATTTTACAGGAACATTATTTTTTTGAATAAAAATTCAGACTTGAACATCTTAACATACGATGTAGAATGGATTACTCGGGAGTCTTCATTTCAAAAGTATAATGAAATACGAAATCTTTTAATGAAAAGCGCTGCCAACATTTGTAATCTGAAGACTCGGAACCTTGGGAATAACGTTAACAGAAATGGTGAGGGCGTAAGAGGTCTCTCTGATGGGTCAGTTAAAACCGGTATTAAAAACAAATGTCATATTATATTGTATGACTGTCACCATTGTTTATTCTTTTAAGGTAATTCTAGTCAAATAATAATTTATATACATTACCAACTAAGTGTTGATCATATCTTAGTCAACTCGGAACTGAGCTCTACAAGGATTGGGTAATCCTTCCGTGAATTTAGTCAGGGAATCCTTTGTAGCATCTACCACAATACTGATAAGTTTGGTAGTAAGGGGAATCGTTTTTACAAACATAAAGAAACAAAATTCTTATTTACTACCTCAACCAT
>NC_087210.1:8647619-8667619 GCF_015104395.2 Macrobrachium nipponense | reverse complement strand
TGATATATTCCTCAGATGAGGTGGCAACGCATTGAATAGACGTTGCATTGTCGATGCTGGCGTAGTGGATTAATGTCCTGTGTGCTTTCCTTATTTTTCCTGGTATAGTTTTGGGCACTATTAATCTACCTCTGCTTGCTCTTTCTGATATTTTTAGCTCCATGATGTTTTCGGCAATTCCTTCTATCTGTTCCCATGCCTGAATTATATGTAGCGTTGTCTTCTCCTTTCTAGACTATATAATTTTAAAAATTGTAGTCTTTCCCAGTAGTCAAGACCCTTAACTTCTTCTATTCTAGCTGTAAAGGACCTTTGTACACTCTCTATTTGTGCAATATCCTTTTGATAGTTTGGGTACTATATCATATTGCAATATTCAAGTGGTACGAACATACGTTTTATAAAGCATAATCATGTGTTCAGCTTTTCTTGTTTTGAAGTGCCATAACAACATTCCCATTTTTGCTTCACACTTTGCATATAGAATTGCTATTTGATCATTGCATAACATGTTCCATATTCAACATCACACCAAGGTCCTTAACTGCTTCCTTATTAGTGATTGTCTCTTATTAGGTCCCCATTATGCATATAGCTTTCCTTCTCTGTCTCCATAATTTATTGATTCAAATTTATCAGAGTTAAATACCATCCTATTACCTACTGCCCAATCAATCATACTTTGTTAAGGTCTCTTTGTAGCGAGTTCCTATCTTCATCACAAGTAATCATGTGTTCAGCTTTTCTTCCTTGAAGTGCCGCCCGTAACAACATTCCCCATTTGCTTTTACACTTTGCCAATAGAATTGCTATTTGATCATTGCATAACATGTTTCCTATTCAACATCACACCAAGGTCCTTAACTGCTTCCTTATTAGTGATTGTCTCATTATTAAGTCCCCATTATGCATATAGCTTTCCTTCTCTGTCTCCTATGTACCTCTGCCCAATCATATACTTTGTTAAGGTCTCTTTGTAGCGAGTTCCTATCTTAATCACAAGTAATTTCTCTACTTATTCTCGTGTCATCTGTGAAAATAATCACTACCGAGTCTTTAACATTACTGTCTATGTCTGCAATCATAATAATAAACAGTAATGCAGCTATCACGGTGATCCTTGTGGCACACCTCAGATATTACCTTAGCTTCATCCGATTTCTCATCGTTTGCAATAACTATCTGTTTTCTGTTGTGTAAAAATTCTTTTAACTATCTTCCTACTTTATCCACTATATTATGTTTACTAATTTTCTTCGCTAATACATTATGATCTGCCTTGTCAAAAGCTTTTGCAAGTCTAGATAAACCACATCTGTTTTTCATTTCCGTTTTTCATAATTTTGTATATGTTCTCACGGTGGACTAACAGTTGGGTCTGTGTACTTTTTGCCGGGTACAAAACCATGTTGTCCTATATTAATCAAATTATTTTTCATTAAATGTTTCATAATATTTTTCTTCATTACCCTTTCATACACTTTCATAAATATGTGATGTTAGACTCACAGGCCTATAATTACTTGCCTCTAGTCTTGATCCACTTTTGAAAGTAGGGGTAATATATGCTAATTTGTGCTCATCATAAATCTTGCCTGTATCTACACTTTGTCTTAATAATATTGCAAGTGGCTTTGCGATAGAATGAACTACTTTCTTTAACAAAATAGCAGGGATACCATCAGGCCCAGCTGCAGCTCAATTTTTAATTTAATTAATAGCCAGCAAAATATCAGCTTCATTAACATCTATGTCTGCTAAATATTCACAATTTTCTTCCCTTACTTCTGTATCATTATCTTCATTATCAATTCTAGGGGTGAATTCTCTCTTATATCTTTCTGCAATGTGTTGCATATTTCCTTTTTTCATTTGTTAATCTCCTTCAATTCTTAGAGGGACTATTTCTATTCTATTAATTAAATCTTTTGTTCACATACGAGTACAATAGTTTGGGGTTTTGTTGCTTGATATTTACTAGGGTCCCGTTTTTCATTTTCTTTAGATTGTATAAATCTTTTGTTCTGCATTTCTATCTTACTTTTTAGTTCCATCATTTTCCATGCATTTTTCTTTTGAAAGACCTTTTTTTTTCATTTTTCTGATTTTCTGGAACAAGATCCTTGGTATGCATGACTGATGTTTACTTTTCTTCTTCGGTATATATTTATCCACTATTTTCTCTAATATTTTATATAATATCTCCGTATTTACCTTTTTATCATCACTTACGAAAAGTTATCCCAATCTTTGTTTAGTTCTTCATTTATTTCTGACCATTTTATATTTTTACTGTAGAAGTTGGATTTTCCATATCCTTCCAACTTTTCCATTTCTTGCTTATCTCTGTTGTCACTTGCTTTGAAATGGATGTTTGATTCTATGACATTATGGTCTGAAATACTAGCATCATAAACTATTATTTCTTTAACATAATTCACCTCGTTCACAAATACTAGGTCTAGAGTATTTTCTCTTTATATGTATAGATACAACCACAATCTCATATTCGTTCTTTCCAGTCTACGAAAGGAAAGTTAAAGAGTCCGGATAGGAGAATAGTCCAGTCCTTGTGATTTTCTACATATATCATCCAATTTTTCTTTATTACTGTGTCAAAATCTTTAGTATTAGGTGGTCTATATATTACTATGTTCATTAATTTTTCAGATTCAAATTTTACCGCTATTAGTTCACATGCTGAGTTACTATATTTCTCATATATTTTGCATATTTTTGTCTTCCCATATATCACAGTTCCCCCTTCATTCCTATTTTTTCTATCTGATCTATAAGTTTGGAACCCACTTTTATTTGATCATCATTACCAGTCTCTTGGGAATACCAGGTTTTACTTATATTCATTATATCTATTTTCTTATCAATTTGGATTAGTTCTGCTAAGTACTCTATTTTTCTTTTTGAATTACTCGTAACTAAACCCTGCGCATTCATCACTATGCTGGTTTGCATGTTATCTCCTCATTTAATAATGGGTAATAATAGGGTTTTCCCATGTCTCTTTCCTGTTCTGGTATGTTGTTCTTTTTTTTAATTTCCAGAAATTCTGACATTAAAAAAATACAACTTTTCCATAATATTTGATCTTCCTTCTTCATAATTATTCATTTTGTGTCTGCATCTGCAATTTTCTCCGTATCTGCAACATCCCCTAGCATCGTATATACAGTATATATCTCTTGAGCTGTATTATCTGGGAGCTGATGCTTGAAATTCTTTGCTGACACTCCCTATATCATGGTGATAGCTTGCTTTTTTTCTTCACCTCATGTTCTTTGTTCCTCTCTTTATTTTTTTGTTTCTTTTTTCTATTTTGATTTTATCTTTTAATTGATTATTTAATTGATTTTGATTCATGGCTACAGGGGTCCAGCAATATATTTACATTTTTTGTCGAAACTTACATCCTTTTCCTTCTTTTAGATTTTTGCATATTTTGGATGTAGATCTCTGCAATCATCCTCATAGCCATCTAGGTATGCACATTTACCATAGATTTCATAGTTGTGACATACCTTTTTTGGGCGGATGTTTGTAGTAACATCTTTCACTGAATCTGCAATTCCCTCTTTTCAAAAGGGTGCAGACTTTGTCATTCTTGTCTATTTTTTCCTCATTCCCATGAGTGTGCAGATCTGGGTAGAGCCTCTTCGGGATTTTATTTTGTGTTGTCATGTCGTAATCTATTTCTTCGTACGTATGCTGCTTGATTGCCTCATATGTACGTAGTATCAATGAGTATCTCTGCATCCATACTCTTGTCTTGTTCTTTGTTTTCATTATTTTTTTTCTGTCATTTCAGTTTTGTATTTTCTCTTCTGCTTTCCTCTTCTTCTTCCTCTCCGTCTTTTCTTCTTCATCCTCTACTATTTGCACATTAAGTCTTGATTTAATAACATTGTTTATCCATGATAGACATGTTGAGCAAAATATTCTGGTATCCCTTACTCATATTTTTGTTCGCATTACTTCAGACACTTGAGGATGCATTTGGAATGAGATGAGAGAGAGAGAGAGCCGAGAGAGAGAGAGATGAGAGAAGAGATGAGAGAGAGAGAGAGAGAGATTATTTATATAATATTATGGTTTATGACTGAAAATGAAAATCTAAAAAAAGAGAGGGGTAAAGAGTTGTTATTAGAAAAATACTAACATAAGTGAGAGAGAGAGAGAGAGAGAGAGAGAGATGACGGAGGAGAGAGACCGAGAGAGAGAGAGGAGATTATATTTACTAATAATTAATAAGGTAGGTGACTCATAAAAATCTGTAAAAAAAAGAGTCCAAAGAGTGCTTATAAAATTAAAATTACCTAACGCAAGTAACCGCAGCATTCTTACGGACAAACTGGACGCGACTAAACCTACACCTTAAGTGGTAATTACCGAGGGGTTATTTACCAAATTTTTAATCAAGGACATTTTTCAGAGATAATACTAAAGATGGAAGGCCATGACAGTCATTTCTTTTCAAGGCCGACAAGACATGAAAGATGATTATTTCTATGAGGCAAGAAACCAAATACATCATTACCGTGTCTACCATCGTAGTCTCCTATATTTGTTCATGCCTATCTAAAGAAATAGAGACCGGAAATCCCAAAGAAAAAAATTATTAATGGATGGTGTCAAATACCAAAGCGATCTTGAAGTATATAAACGCATCAGGCGGACAAATTTGTATCTAAATGATTTCTGATCTAATTA
Organism: Macrobrachium nipponense; assembly: GCF_015104395.2. NCBI lineage: Eukaryota > Metazoa > Arthropoda > Malacostraca > Decapoda > Palaemonidae > Macrobrachium > Macrobrachium nipponense. The sequence continues at coordinate 8,662,894 of NC_087210.1, read as the reverse complement.
GCTATTGCATTTCCGTACTTAAAAATAAAAATTCAACAAAAACCCTGCTTCTTGATATTTCTTCGCTGTCTAATTCTCTCACTATTGATGTAAAAACTTTTGTTGATGATACTTGTTAAATTAACATCAAAGCGAACAGAAGGGACGAGACTTTGGACCTCTGGTTACTTTTACAACCAAAATACATAATGACATTAAAGCCTTAAGAAAAATGTGTGCAAAGGTACTCGTATGATCTAACAAGACAAATTTTTTAAGAACTATAGTTTTTCAATGGTTTTGTATTATATACAACATTGTTCTAAAAGCAGGTGAAGCTGATTTTGTTTTTTGCAAAGAGAATGATTAGGGCTCTTTAGGGGAATGAGGAAGGAACTTGGTAACAGAGAGAAACGACTAAAAGAGAGTTGCCATTGATGATGGCCTTCCTATTAGAGATAATGAGTTCGGAAATTATCCAACGAGGAACGGTATAATGGTAGACAACTTACTCCTCTGCAGCCTTTCAAGAACTACTGTGATAATTTCTATAGATACTATTCGCTATCAAAGAAAATTAATGACCCTATGAAGGAAGGGGAAAGATTGTTGACGAAAGGGTAATGAGAAATGGGGAAATTTATGCCATTAAAGGATATATTCATCAGAGGATAGTAGAGTAAAGGCTTAATCTGAGAGTTAATTTGCTGTTTGTTTTATTTCTTTGATAGAAATAATGTATGTTTATTAAAGGGGGGAAATACCATTCTACTGACCACATGAAAACAATGCTTTACTTTTACTGCCTCTACCTCTGCAGTACTACGAAGGATATTGCTTGTAATAGTTGTAATTAGATGAATCATTTGTTTTTTATATAAATTTAATTTTACAATTAAGCAGCAAAAACAGTGGAAGAAACAGTGAGTACAAGGAAAAATAATGAATTAGCAAAATCCTAGCACCATTAACAGAAAAACGACAGAAAAAACGAAACATAATAACTTTCAACTACAAGTTACAATTAAGCAGCAAAAAACAGTGGAAGAAACAGTGAGTACAAGGAAAAATAATGAATTAGCAAAATCCTAGCACCATTAACAGAAAAACGACAGAAAACCGAAACCATAATAACTTTCAACTACAAGTTACTTCATAAAAAAACGTAATACTTGTCAAAGTGTGACTATTCAACATCTAATAAAATGCTTTATAAATCATAAGGCCATATCATGTTTAAAAATAAAGATGAATAATCCATAAATGGCGTAATATTCTGATTAAGAGAGTGGATTTACCTTTCGGTGGAATAGGTTGATACATTTAATGAGGATCAGTCGTGCAATGAGCGTCAACGTGAACTGGGGGCCTTACATAAACTTCAAAAGTTACTGTATACAAAAATGAATTACTCACTGTTTCTTTTGCCACTAAATTATGGACATCGAGAGGCCAGTAGATGAGCGAAAGAACCTGACTTTCTTTATTATAACCTAGATGCATCACTTTCTGTCGCCAGCTAGTTTCCTTCCTATACTCTGTTTTTTTCCATCTGTCCATCCGCCTGTGGTGTTTGCGCATGGTAACACTGCGTCCCGGGCTTTAAATAATATCGTATTTCGAATATTAACGGTGTAGTTCACATAAACTAAATTATTAAAACACTTTTCAGTTGCAAATGCACACCAAGATATCCTTTTATTTACCTAAAACTTACACATAGCATAAACTATTAAAGCCCGGACGCAGTGCTACCATGCGCGACCACCACAGCCGGATGTTATTAGCTGCCATTGCAAACAGGTGGGTGAGTGACTCATTTTCTCTCTCAGCAGCAAGTTCGACAAGTTAGAGGGATTCTCATTATGTCTGAATATCGTTGTTTATTAATTAAGTGATACAAGAGCAGCTCTCTCAAGACATATTCATGAAGGATGATATTATACTCAAGTTACGCACTTTCAGTTGAAATAATACAATCCTCCAAATTTGCATTTGATACTTTAGCTCTGGATGAAATACATCTTGTAAATCTAACTCCTCCCAAAATGAAAATTTTATGCTGCATCTGATATTTCCACTGTTACAAATTACTGTTCATATGATCTTACGAACGCAGCTGCTTAATTGCTTTCAGAAATCGGAACATTAACAAATGAAATATTCAAATGTCATTGAAAAACTAATTTATTTGGTTGACGTCGCTTCTTTAGTGATCAGATTTGTGTAGCAGAGTTATTCTTAGTTATTTGGGCAAACTGCTTTTTATTTTAAGAAAACACATCTCTCATTTCTGGGCAAAAGAGGAAACGCTCAAACCATATTTGCAGCCTTATCATCATGATATATCCTCATGCACAAAACATGAAGTAAATTGTGAAAATCAGTCAAAATTAAATCAGAAGTTGAGACATTAATTAACTTTTGTACTTACTAGAGGTAAAATTATTATCACTAAAAGTAAAAAGTATAATAAATCGAAAAACTATCCCCTGGAAATATTTCCTCTCTCTCTCTCTCTCTCTCTCTCTCTCTCTCTCTCTCTCTCTCTCTATCTCTCTCTCTCTCTCTCTCTCCTTCTCAGATTAACAGATTAATCTGCAAATTTCTTACCTATCATAGGGTTTCTCGCCACATCTTCCTTATACAGTCGACTATTCCACAATGATATATAGTAGATGACAAAGAAAATAAAACAAATTAACAGAAAGCAGGTTTTAAAATATGAGAATCTCTGACTGTATTTTTGTCAAGTCATTATGAGATTTTACATACAGTGGAACAGCCCTCTATTTAATTTTTAATGAACTTTGGATAGACAATATTAAATCATTGAACTTTGGACAGACAATATTAAATCATTGAACTTTGGAACAGACAATATTAAATCATTGAACTTGGAACAGACAATATTAAATAATTGAACTTTGACAGACAATATAAATCATTGAACTTTGGAACAGACAATATTAAATCATTGAACTTTGGACAGACAATATTAAATCATATGTGTATGCATATTAATTAATATACTAATGATGCAAAACTGCATTTATAATAATATTCATATATGATTTGTTTTAAAATATCACTTAGGAATTTTGATGGCTTTACATACTAACACTATTCTCAGTTTCTGGAACTACGGAGACCCACTTACTATTATTATTATATTATATTATTATTATTTATTATTATATTATTATTATTATTCATTATATTATTATTATATTATTATTTTTTTTTTTGTTTTTTCTTGCTCTATCACAGTCCTCCAATTCGACTGGGTGGTATTTATAGTGTGGGGTTCCGGGTTGCATCCTGCCTCCTTAGGAGTCCATCACTTTTTTTTACTATGTGTGCCGTTTATAGGATCACACTCTTCTGCATGAGGCCCGGAGCTACTTCAGCCTGTAGTTTTCTAGATTCCTTTTCAGGGATCGTTGGGATTGTGCCTAGTGCTCCTATGATTATGGGTACGATTCCCACTGGCATATCCCATATCCTTCTTATTTCTATTTTCAGATCTTGATACTTATCCATTTTTTCCCTCTCTTTCTCTTCAACTCTGGTGTCCCATGGTATTGCGACATCAATGAGTGATACTTTCTTCTTGACTTTGTCAATCAACGTCACGTCTGGAGTCTGTTTGCACGTATCACCCTATCCGTCCTGATGACCATAGTCCCAGAGGATCTTTGCCTGATCGTTTTCTAATCACTCATCAGGTTGGTGCTCGTACCACTTATTACTGCAAGGTAGTGATGTTTCTTGCACAGGCTCCAGTGGAGGGCTTTTGCCACTGAATCATGCCTCCTTTTGTTTTATTGGTTCTGTGCAAGTGCCGGGCATTCGCTTGCTATGTGGTTTATGGTTTCATTTTTCGTATTGCACTTCCTACATATGGGAGAGATGTTATTCCATCTATCGTTCTTTGAACATTATGGGTCTTAGGGCCATGATCTTGTGCCGCTGTTATCATTCCTTCAGTTTCCTTCTTTGAGCTCTCCCCTCAGTAGCCATTGCCATGTGTCATCGTCTGGTTAGTTCTTTAGTCTGTCTCATGTATTGTCCGTGCATTGGTTTGTTGTGCCAGTCCTCTGTTCTGTCTGTCATTCTCCATGTCTCTGTATATTTCTGGGTCTTCGTCTACTTTTATTAGTCCTTCTTCCCATGCACTTTTTAGCCAATCGTCTTCACTGGTTTTCAGATATTGCCCAGTGCTCTGGTTTCGGTGTTGACGCAGTCCTCTATACTTAGTAGTCCCCTCTCCCTCCTTCCTTTCGTGTTATGTATAGTCTGTCCGTATTTGCTCTTGGGGTGTAGTGCTTTGTGTATTGTCATATGTTTCCTGGTTTTCTGATCTATGCTGCGGAGTTCTGCCTTCGTCCATTCCACTATTCCTGCGCTGTATCTGATTACTGGCACTGCCCATGTATTTATGGCTTTTATCATATTTCCGGCGTTGAGTTTTGACTTGAGTATCGCCTTGAGTCTCTTGCATATATTCTTCCTGATCGTGTCCTTCATCTCTTGGTGTTTTATATCCCCTCCTTCCATTATTCCCAGGTATTTGTATCCTGTCTCATCTATGTGTTTGATGTTGCTCCCATCTGGTAGCTTTATCCTTCAGTTTCGTTACTTTGCCTTTTTTGAATGTTGACTAAGGCGCATTTTTCTATTCCAAACTCCATCCTGATGTCCCCAGATACAATCCTTACAGTCTGGATTAGGGTATTATTATTATTATTATTATTATATTATGGTTATTATTGATTAGTATTATTATTATTATTATTACTGGCATTTCATGTCACTAATATTGTAAATTTTTAGATTAGCCGTTAAATTCCTTATCCACGAAGTCAGTATTAAAAACTTAACGAAAAGGTGTTTTAAGCATCATATTTTTATTTTTATTTTAGAGAGTAAATAAAAGCACTAGAATAATCGAAGTGAAAGTATCAGTACCATGCCAGCTTTATCTTAAACAGTAATTTAAGATCATAACGAATGAATAGAAAAAAAGTGCGGTGGCTTTTGTAATATCTTTTGCGCTGCATAACATAAACTGTTTAAATGAATGGAATGACCAACTCCTCGATCGGTCTAAGCAAGAGAAACTCTGATAACTTTGTTAATTGATCTTTCAAATTCTCTCACTTGACATCAATTTAATTCGACTACAATATTAGACTGTAAAATCTCGCTTGAGATATGAATGATAGAATGTAAAAAGGTAACTTTTTTCTCGCTCTCAGAGATTTTTATCAAATATTCCGGTGAGCTCCTCGATTTTTTAATTTAATTTAATTTAATTTAATCTAATTTATCTTTTTTTTGTGAAATGGTAAAATGAAGGCAATTGTAACAAGGGCCGATTATTGCAATAATGCAATCCACTCAGTGCACGTGCTCTCTCTCTCTCTACTCTCTCTCTCTCTCTCTCTCTCCTCTCTCTCTCTCCCCCTCTGTCTGTCTCATGTAAATGTGTAACGCATACACTATCTTATAAAAAACCTTATTTACGTTCAGTATCATACAGGTTGATATGAGTGGCCAAAGGTAACTAGCCTACAAGAGGTTTTACAAATTACTGAAAGACCGGCCACAGATAATCATAACTGGCTGCTGGATGACGTTGCATTTAGAATTTATATATATATATATATATATATATATATATATATATATATATATATATATATATATTAGTACGTATATATATATATATATATATATATATATATATATATATATATATATATATATATAAATTCTAAATGCAAGGTCATTCATTCTGGTGTCACTCCAAAATTTATCGCCCTAGGCCATATTTTAGTGTATGGGCACCACACCTCTGGTGGATTCGAAAAAATAACGGTGCAGACTTGCTGAGAATACGAAAGTCAATCATTTTTTAGCGCAGCCATCAAAAGAAAAAAAAGAAAAATAAATAAATAAATAAATAAATAAGTAAATAAATAAATAAATAACAGAAAACATCCCCGAAATCTATTCCTAACAAATAATAATATCACCTTTGTGAGAGACTGTAACACCCTGTTTATTCTAGTGAAGGAGATTGATACTTTTTTTTTCTAAATGAACAACAACTTAGATGAAAAACAGGCAAATAAAAAACGGAAAAAAGGCCTGCTAGACTAGACATCTTACCAGACCCTGGTTCGTCTGTTTGTTGCTCTACCTATTTCATGGGAGCATCTTTTAACATCGCCTAAATTCGGCTGGTTTCGCGCTGTGATTTCTAAAACTGTTATCATTATCATTCATTTATGTCTAATGTGATGATTTTCTATGTAAAAATGACAATAATGCTTTATAAGTGAGTATTGAGAAACACTGTTTATTAAAATGAATAATAAATTCCTGTTAATGCATTGAAGTGGGTTTTCAAATTCAACCAAAAAATGTAAGTTTTACAGAAAATACTCGAATGTGGAATCGAAAGATACAGTGGAATGCATCTAAACTTTGAATTGCAACATATTCTGCTATTTTATAAAATAAAAATGATGCGATCATATTTTCGAAATGCGAAAACGTAAAGTGTTTTATGCGAAGTATACTTGTGCCTAGTTTACATAAAGGAAACCTTTCTTGAACATGTAATAAATGAGAATGACCAGGTTATCAATATAGCAATTTGGGTTGAATAACAGTAAACGTTATATATATATATATATATATATATATATATATATATCATATATATATATATATATATATATATTGTGACGTGTATAGATCGTTCGTCTACCCAAATATCAAATTAAATAATTTGAATTTGATTTGGAAAACGGCAGCCATTTCTTTAGAATATCGGCTGATTTTTAGGAAAACGCGGGAACCAAACCCGCCAGCCAGAGATAGGGGATTCCCCAGTTGGGGGAAAAGAGTCTTTTATCAGCTGTAGGGAGTATCTCAAAAGGGAAGGGTGTAGGCAGATTGGTACTTCTTAGACCTATACCTTAAGCTCTCTTTCCTGTGACCCCTCTGCTGGCTGTATGCTTGTTTTCCAGGATTTGCCTTGATCGTGGGGGGTTAAGCTGACCTCCAACCCCCAAGCAACCCCCACCTGAATTCTGCCTCAGTCGGCTGCGAGACGTGATCTCGGACAGAGGTCAAAATTACCTGCCTTCCTGTTAGGCCTACCCAAGGGTGTGAGTGGCGCGCCGATGACCCAGGCCTCAGACAAAGGGGCCCCCATGCTTTTCTACAAAGAGCCACATTTTCTACAAAGGCCCACACTGCAACAGACATCCAGGTACGTCTTGTGGAACAGCATATTGCCAGTCTCTCCCTTATCACCTATTATCATTTTGATCCTCATTCTCCCAATTCAATTTCCAGCAACAAAAGGAATTCATCCCTTTGTTCCCTCTCACTGCCTCATGGCCGCATGCTTCCCCTTGTGTGATCGTCCCAGACCAATGGAGTCATTGCATACTTCAGTGAAACCTTAAAAGTTCCTTCTCCCCAGTATCAGAGAATAATTAATCAAAGCAAGAAGTCATTTTTCCTTTTATCTTGTTAATCTGGGATTCTTTTCCAGATTCCATGAGTCACGTGCCGTCTCTCTGCCCGCAAGTATGCATTACCCCAAGTGTATGAAAAACCAGCTATAACAGCTCCAGTGGAGCCATCATTTACCTTTTCTCCAGGCCAGCACGGGCCTTTTTGTAAATAAATAGCTGTAAAGTAACGAGCTGAGTTTTCTGGCGACCTTCCCTCTAAAGTATTCATTAATAACTATCAGTTTACGGTAAGTTAAAGCAATTCCCTCTTGAAATCCCTCAATTACTTCCGTTTACGTATCTAGCCTTTCTCAAGGCCGGCTATAATACGTAAAATTGGCGAATCTTGCCAGCACGAATCTGGGCTTGCTTAAAAAAAGCTTGTAAATCGCGTTATCCGTTGTAAAACGTAAACTGTAAATGTTTTACAAAGCGTAATCAAGCACACTTGCAGGGAAAGAAGACACACTGACTCACGGTAAGGTATTCCATTCATTAATATGATTATTTCTATAACAATGTTAGCTTAAGGTACGTTAAGTATTTTTATTGTTGAAGTGGTCAAAAGAGCGTAGGTAGAATCTTATTATTGTAACGGCGAACGCGCCAGTGCTTTATTTTAGCGGCAAGCAAACAATTTGCCCCGCGAATTCTCTGTTACTTTGTGCTGTCCTCGTAGGAGCTTACACTAACACGTGTGCAGATAGATGCCAGAAAGGACCAGATCAAACTAGGAAGTGCTTTGCCAGGGTTTATTGCTGTATTAGAAAGCCTAGCTAGTCAGGAGTGTTTTACTAATAGTTACGGCAAAAGAAGTGTACAATTCTTTGTCTGTGTATGTTAGGGAATCCATTTTTAACTTAGTTTTCATTCCAAGTGTTGGTAACCGCCACCTCTCAGCTAATTCAGCTTAGCGCACTTTCGCGCCTGCGCGGTCTCAACCAGCCTTCGTTTTCGCTCACAGCGGCAGCCATGTTGTTACCCATTTAAGAATTACCTAAACAATTTAAGGAAAGTAACGTTAAGTCTCGAAGTTTTAACGTAAAATAATATCGATCTCGGTACTAGTATCTATCGTTCTGCCAGAGAAATAACGTAATTCGCCTTTAATAAGAAACTAAAAGTTCGTGTTGTAAATTACCTTCGCATTTACAGAGAATCAGCTGTTTTGAACATGCTGTGCGCTAGCAGCGCTACCCAGCTCCCTCACGTGTTTCACCTCGCATCGCTCACTCGCGCGCTGAGCGAAAATTCATTTCACTTCGTACTTAACATAACCTCATTCACAAGTGTTTGCTAACATTTTCATTTTTAAATCCTTACCGTCATTTCACTGTTCACAGGGACCTAGTAATCTTACGTAAAGTTAACGTAAATCTTAAGAGTAGAGTAAATTACAAGAATTGTTAACGTAAAACGCGTCTTTGTAAAATTCATATTGAAACGCAAATTCATACTTCCAGACAGGAAAGTCGTTACCAGTTTAGGACTGGCCACCACCAGTGCACGTCAGGTCTTACCATTTCACAGTGCCACTAATTCTTGACACTGTCCATCGACTGGCTGCTGAAGTACTCCCACCTTTTACTTTCTCTCCTCCGCTATTACTCTCTGCCATGAGCAGTGCCATTTCACTTCAGATATTTAAGTATACTGCATGTAGTGTCCGGGACACACCAGCACGATACCAGTGCTCAAAGGGAACGCCTCCCGAAGCGCCACAATACCAGCCCTAAGTGCTGACAAACCTGCGTGTCCGTCCTTACGGAACGCCCAAATAACTAGTGTGTCCATGTACGAGGATCAGTGATCTTTCGGAACATTCCAAGGGAACGCCTCCCAAAGTGCCGCAATACCAGCCCTAAGTGCTGTTAAACCTGCGTGTCCGTCCTTACGGAACGCCCTATTTCTTTAGTGTGTCCATGTACGAGGATCAGTGATCCTTCGGACCAATCAAGGGAACGCCTCCCGAAGTGCCGCAATACCAGCACTACTAGTGCTGCCCAAGGAACGCCTCCTCATAAGTGCCGTGCACCTGTATTGGACCTACAGGTAGCCCATTCCAATGTCTCCCAAGTTGGGAACGCCCGTAAGTGTGACGTACGCCGCACGCTGCATTCTATTTTTTCACCTCATCAGAAGGTGCCATTCACAAAGTGCCACCGAGCACCCAGTCTTTTCAGACTTTTCCTTACCACGTCGCAGAACACATTTCCAAGTGAGTGCCACTTTTCCACAGTAGGCACTCCATTCCATCCATTACCCTTCCTGGCCATTATTTTCATTTTCCTCCGAGCCTCTACTGCAGCCTAAGGGAAATGTCTTCCCTTGCCTTCCCGCGACTTCTTTGCCAGAGAGCTAGAGAAGCTCGGAGCCCTCATAACTCTGGGCAGGGAGGCTGGTTACACTGGACCAGCACTTGACCAGTGGATAAAGACGCAGCAGGCTGCTGCGCGCCTGCAAGAAAAGGAAGAAAGAGAAGCAGAGGAGAAAGCCAGAGAAGCAGAGAGAAAGGAAAGAGAAGAAGAGAGAAAGCATGAGCTAGCTCTCATAGATAACGCAATCTCTCTGCTAGTTTCTAAGCCCCAGACCATGAGCTGGACTCCCGGTAAGAGGTGGTTGCGGAGGTTCTGCACACTTGTTGTGTGCGTGGGCATGCTGTGGATTCCGACCAGTGCCCAAGTCGGTCTCTACCTTGGGAGGAGAGCTTCCAGGGTGAGCTTCTCCAAGGCTACCATGTAGCCCTGCCTGATGAACAGTCTCCTACGGCCTATCAGTGGGTACAAGTCATGGCCAACACCGAAGCCCAGGTCTCCCTTATTTCCAGAAAGGCATTGCCTAGGGGTGCCAAAATCCAGACGAATGAAGAAATTCAGTTTGAATGGATTGACGGTAACCTCTATTCTGTTCCTTCGGTCCTTCTGAATGTGGAAATGCCCTTTCTGGACCAGGAGACCCGGGAAATCACATTGTGCCGCCTGGGCGTAGTTGACCAATTTCATGATGTTTATCAGGTGATATTGGGCTGAGATCTACTTAAGCCGTATCTCCCCTGGACGCAGCTCCCACTACCAGATGCACCGGATCCCTGCAGCATGCCTCATAAATCAACCATCAGTTTTAGATTCAGAGGCTAGTGCCTCCGATGTCCCAGACATCCCTTTTATGTGAATCTGTCCCTGACCCAGTGTCAGAGCCCAAAGTTTCCTGCCGCATCATCTCAGCCTCTTACCATTTTATGCCTACCTCATCCACCTTGGAAGAGGTAAGCCCACCAGTTAAACCCCGGACTTGCTTCCGAGGATGATTCAACGGAGGTTTCCTTAACCTCCCTACCTCAAATCACTGCCAGAGAGGACTCTTCACCTGTGCCAGAGCACACGCCAGCCTTGGTGACTCCACAGATTCGCAACCTGTGGGGCCATCTCGGCCTTACGTTCCAGTGCCACGAAAGAGGTTCTGGAACACGTTCTGCCGAGACTGTGGCCGCAAGGGTCACATGTCTGCCAACTACGGAGGGTGCGCGAACCACAATATTCCTACCATCGCAATGGCCGTCACCAATCCTTCTTCACTAGGACCCCCAGCTAAGGGCCCTATAACAGTCGCACCCCTCCAAAGCCATTATCCGCCAAGCCATGTCAGAGCCTACGACGACTCTGGCGCTCAAATCTCCCTAATACGGGAAGATCGAATCCCCCGAGGGGCTAACGTCGATAGACGTCACTTAATAACCATAGAAGGTATCAACATATCAAGCTGATCCTTCCGACCGTCCAATTGAGGGTCACCAGACCTCATTTTCCAGAATTTGTACCCTTGCAGTTGCAAGCTACATTCCAGGAGGTACGACTCCTCCTAGGGCAAGACATGAAGTCTCCCTCACCGTTCAAGAAGCCTAGGGGTCCTAACCCCACAACAAATCACTCCAAGGCAAGGAGTCATCGAAATTCTACTTCCTCCAGGAAAGTATGTCCACCAACAGTCTCCCCCGTACCAAGGAGGGAGATTGACCATTCACAGTTCCGTTGCAAAACCTGCAACGTAATAGGGCACTCCACGAATTGGCCTAGGTGCCCTAGCCGACTACCAGCAGCGGACAATGTCCATTTTCCACAAGGCTTAGCCTTCAACAAGAGACAGGAGCCTCTGTCTCCCATTTCCAAGGGCACGCTGAGAGGTATTGCACCTCCGGTACCCGCCACAGGTCCAGTCGACCTCAACTCTCTGCCAGTGCCACTTGGCAGCACTGGGCAGTGCCAAGCTCCGTCCAGCCTGCGCGTAGAGCCACCACCGAACTTGACCCTCTGCGCCTGGCCTGAGCTAGCGCCGGCGCCTAACCTAACCAACGATCCTCCTACAGGAGATCCTAACAACAGGCATGGAGCTTACCGCAGCCCATGGCCACCCAAAGTCCATGAGTCTTCTTCACCCTCACCACTGTCGCGCGAGGATGAACCTCCGGCAGACCTAACCTCCATACCTCCTCTGGAAAACCAGGGAACTGCCCGACCAGGAGTCAGCCTGGAGTTTTCCCCTTACGACGGCTGTCGCAGCAGCCGAAGTGAGGGCCTCCCCTGCAGTAGGTTCCACCTCTACGACGGTTGATGCAGATACCGAAGTAGGGTGTTCTCCTGAAATCCCTCAGGCTACCACTGCCTCTGCTCCTGCCGGCGTTTCTGGCCTTTCCCCAGAGTCTGTGCCTCCGTCATACTCCTAGGACTGGTATAGCCAGGTCCTGGAGGAATAAGAAGAAGAAGAAGAAGGGACGTAACCAATCATTAACATATTAACAAAAGAGCCACATGCTCTCCTTGACACCTGTGCCCGAGGTACAGTGTCGCATTCAATTGCAGAGTGATCCTGGCACCTACCCAGAGAAGGTAGCCAGCCTGATCTCTGCCAGTAGAACTAACCCTCTAACCCCTAGAAATTGTGATACTAACACTCATGTAAATGGCATAATTACCTCATTACATTTCCATCCTGGTAATGCGCTAACCACTCATCATCCCCACGCGTCATTACCTCTCATGTATTTTAACAATTCCGTCGCTGAACTACTGCTGTGCGTACCACACTCTGGAATGATTGCGTCTTCATTTAACTGTATTGAGTAGGTTAGGCTAATGATTTAGTACCAGGGCATTAGGTTAGTAGCAAGTAGAATTTTCAAGTAACCTTATCTAGGGGTAGAGTAGACTGTCGTCACAAGACAACCCGTAGTTATTACTTAGGCTAGACTACATTACTCCATTAAGTTAGTACACTTAGCATCTCCGCCTATACGTTAGGTAGGCCACTGTAGTTAGCGTATCGCCGCTCTACGACTTCAAGTTTAGAGTAGGGGAACTGGTAGTCGAGACGATCAATCTATTTAAGCCAAGACCTTCACGCCCGAAAGGGAGTGAATGCCTTCTTAACAGGGGAGCTGTGACGTGTATAGATCGTTAGTCTACCCAAATATCAATTAAATATTTGATTTGGAAAACGGCAGCCATTTCTTTAGAATATCAGCTGATTTTTAGGAAACGCGGGAACCAAAACCCGCCAGCCAGAGATAGGGGATTCCCCAGTTGGGGGAAAAGAGTCTTTTATCAGCTGTAGGGACGTATCTCAAAAGGGAAGGGTGTAGGCAGATTGGTACTTCTTAGACCTATACCTTAAGCTCTCTTTCCTGTGACCCCTCTGCTGGCTGTATGCTTGTTTTCCAGGATTTGCCTTGATCGTGGGGGGTTAAGCTGACCTCCAACCCCAAGCAACCCACCTGAATTCTGCCTCAGTCGGCTGCGAGACGTGATCTCGGACAGAGGTCAAATTACCTGCCTTCCTGTTAGGCCTACCCAGGGTGTGAGTGGCGCGCCGATGACCCAGGCCTCAGACAAAGGGGCCCCATGCTTTTCTACAAAGAGCCACATTTTCTACAAAGGCCCACACTGAACACGACATCCAGGTACGTCTTGTGGAACAGCATATTGCCAGTCTCTCCCTTATCACCTATTATCATTTTGATCCTCATTCTCCCAATTCAATTTCCAGCAACAAAAGGAATTCATCCCTAGTTCCCTCTCACTGCCTCATGGCCGCATGCTTCCCCTTGTGTGATCGTCCCAGACCAATGGAGTCATTGCATACTTCAGTGAAACCTTAAAAGTTCCTTCTCCCCAGGTATCAGAGAATTAATTAATCAAAGCAGAAGTCATTTTTCCTTTTATCTTGTTTAATCTGGGATTCTTTTCCAGATTCCATGAGTCACGTGCCGTCTCTCTGCCCGCAAGTATGCATTACCCCAAGTGTATGAAAACCAGCTATAACAGCTCCAGTGGAGCCATCATTTACCTTTTCTCCAGGCCAGCCCGGGCCTTTTTGTAAATAAATAAAGCTGTAAAGTAACGAGCTGAGTTTTTCTGGCGACCTTCCCTCTAAAGTATTCATTAATAACTATCAGTTTACGGTAAGTTAAAGCAATTCCCTCTTGAAATCCCTCAATTACTTCCGTTTACGTATCTAGCCTCTCTCAAGGCCAGCTATACGTAAAAATATATATACATATACATATATCTATATATATATATATATATATATCTATATATATATATATATATAGATTATATATATATAATATATATATATATATATATATATATATATGTATGTATATATATATAACATATATATATATATATATATATATATATATATATATATATATATATATATATATATATATATATATATATATATATATATATGTATGTAAGTTATATATACATACTTTATTTATATAGGTATATATATATATATATATATATATATATATATGATATATATATATATATATGAATTTCTTGAAGTTCATATTCAAGACTCTGCGTAGATGTAACAATTTTACAGGAGATATAATTCAGCAGATAATACGAAAGGTAACCAGGTTTTGGTTCAATACTTTATGATTTTTGAAAGGTCCAATTGTTTTTTTTTTTTGTACCATGTGCATTAGTGTTTCTTACTGGTTTATATTGTAATAGTTACTGTGGAATAAATCTGATCTTTAAATTAGAAAGAAACAAAAAGTTTTCTTTTACATAGATCATTTTTTTATACCAAAATGGTCGAAAAAAAACTGGGACATAACACTGAAAATACATCACATTCATTCTGAAAATTTGGAAAACCACTGGGCTCCGTATAAACGAAATGGGCGAGAATGTCGAATCTTGGAGAAAGGCACCGAAGTAGCTGAAGTCTGCTGCCATAGAATCACTGAAACAGGTCACTTCCAATGTCAATAATGTAAAATATATACTTGACAAGGCGTTTTAGTAGTTCAATGTGTAATTTATCTTAACGGCAGGTGCTATGTAATGAACCCTAACTATATCACTAAAAGATCTGTAAGTAATGAAAGGTTCCAGGCTTTACCGAAAGCAATTCTACGAAATGGTCGTAACAGCACTAGAGATAAATGAAGTAAATGAGAATCCAACTCCTTGCTTCTTCCTGGAAACTCAAAAGAAAATGTAACAAAAAATTGTATTTGTCACTGTTCTTTAGGCAAACGCTAATCCTTCTCTCAATCTCTCTCTCTCCTCTCTCTCTCTCTCTCTCTCGCTCTCTCTCTCTCTCTCATTCTCTCTCTCTCTCTCTTGAGACGAATGTATAACGATAAAGAAAAAAAAATGCTGTATTTCTCTGGAGTAGGAATCCATCTTCGACGAGAGCGAAGGCGCCCAGCAGTAGAGGGTCATCTATCATTAC
>NC_087210.1:8643487-8647119 GCF_015104395.2 Macrobrachium nipponense | reverse complement strand
TTATTCTGTTCTACAGGAACTTTGAACAGATAGTTTATAATAACTACGGCAACTCTTTTTCAAAATAGTTAGTTTGTTCTTTCATTAACTATGTCTACAATCTAAGGTGTAATCATATCCTACATGCAATCAAAAGCATATCATGCAGACTCATTTCAACAACTTATCACCTACTGTCACTGAGATAATAAAATGCTGAAATCATCGAAGCAAACAGGAACTACATGTTGGTGCTTTTCTCAATTGAGAGGATTTGAATTGTCTCTTTTTACTACGAATATCAACAACGAGGAACCAAAACCTTGGAGCAGTATACCATAATCATTCATCCGACGGAAAAATGATAAACCTCAGACTGCAATCAATGTTTAGAGTATAAATTTACAAGTGAAATATAGCGACGGTTTAAGACGGGAAAGAAAGTCCCGCTTTAGCTATTGTTATGAATTTATTGCCTTCATATATCAACTCGTGTTCGTTCATGTTCTGGGCGGTTTCTGGTTCCTCTGGCGTGGATGTGATATCGTTTGTCCCTTCCGGAGACAAGACGTGTACAAAATGTATAAGTACAAACCATGCTTGGGTTACTCCAGATTTGCAAAGCCTATTCATTCAAGTTAATAGTTTCGACGGCGACTTTACATAATTTTCGTGTATTCTATAATATGCTTTCAGTAAGCCATTCCGATGGAATGTGTTCATTATACGAGGCATTCACAACAAATGTAGCCAGGAGTGTCTTGGGATGGAAAGTCTTCAGATGATGAATGAATACTGAAGACTACCTATTCTGAAATACCCTGTAACAAGTCTCAGGTTTGTCTTTTTGGTTACTGATTGCTATCCATCATTCACTAGTTAGAAGAGCAAAGTTAATTGACAAGATCTAAATAGTGTTTTTTTTTTTTATTTCAAACTACAAGCACAACCCCTCCCTTCATAGTACTGATACATCATCTTGGTGCAAAGTTATTTTGTTATATGAAGTTGTTTCGTTTCTTATGGCATGATTACTAAGACTAAGGTTGATCGCATAGTGCAGATATTTGAACGGCTGTGATCCCTTCTAAGAGAGACTTAATAACAAGAATTAAAAAAAGCAGCGTATAAAACTTCGGACAAGGTATCAAATGAAAAGTAATAATTTAGACTGGAAGCCACAATGTCCACTGACCCTCTACGCTTTTTAATTAGACTTCTCTGATCTAATTATGAGCCTGAATGATATCTTAAAAGTACTTCTAATATATGTATATGTATATGTATATGTATATATATATTATATATATATATATTTATATATATATATATATATATACGTATATATATATGCGAATATATATATATATATATTATATATATATATTATATTATATAAATAACTATTATATATATATATACGTATATATATTATATATTATATATATATATATATTATATAATATATATATATATATAATATATACGAATATATATATATATATATATATATATATATATATACTATATATTTATATATATTAATATATATATATATATAGAATCTACTGGTCTTTTTTACCAGATACATAGATACATATGAAATTGGTATATATATATGAGAGAGAGAGAGAGAGAGAGAGAGAGAGAGAGAGATATTTTCTTTCGGATTTTGCTTTAAATTAGCGGTTCCAAAACTGGGGGCCATAATCTGAGGATATGTAAGTATAAAACCATGGGTTTTACACATACACGGGTTATGCTTAATTCGAAAGGAAATATATCCCTAAAAAGTCATGTCAGTAACAAAAATCCATGCTTCCACTAAACAACCTTATTATAGCGTAATGGTAATTTTATTACCATGGAGTAATGAAAACTCAACATTAGTGTATAACGTTTCAAAACGCACTGAATAAATGTGTGGCAATGCATACTAACCCACATGACAAATTGGAAGTCCACTCCAAAATAGAAGGAAATTTGGTATAATGAAAGATGATCGGAATATCCAAATGACAATGACCTGCGTGACAAAGTGCAAACGGTTACAATAGCGTATATGTGACTCAGAGACACATTATTTTCATTATAATAAATTTAACAGACTGCAGCCAGAGAAATTCATGCTAATTGCTTTGAGCAGCCTACATTATGTCGAGTTAATTAAGCAGATAGCTGGTGTCATAATTACATCTACATTAGTGACTGCATTTAAATAAGTGGTGGAGGTCTTTCGCTAATAACATATGATGAAGCATGCACACTGTAATGCCGAGACAGAATATATTTTGACCTATAAATTCAAACTGTCATTAACAAACCATGAAGTAACGCTTATTGGAATTATCGACCAACTGGAGGAAAATCCAAATAAAGTATTTCACCTCCTAAAGCCAAGTTCCTTATGGTTATGACCAATTATAAAATATCGGTCTAATAATAAAATCTAAAAATGAGTAGGAAAAAGGATCCACGTTTGTAAATCAAAATCAGAAGTATTTGACAGACAGAATACCAATTCCAGAGAAGTTTATTTAATCCACAAACACAAAGGAAATGACAATGAAAGGAAGAAATGACGTAGGCTCTTTGTCTTGCAAGCATCGTCTGGGCTTGAAAAGCGTGCAATGTCTTTTGAGGGCATAAAATACGAAAGATAAAGTTAGACTTGGAACAAGAACAGAAACAACGAGAGGCTCATACGTAATAAATGGGAAATGAACATACAATGGTTTAGGTGTTCATATCAGACTGTAAATAAAACTCGAAGGACTTACATCTGAACGGATAGAAAAGAAACCAAACACAATGAACCACAAAAACTTTCAGGGGCCTTGGTGTCAACAAGCATTTCCACGACAAGAGAAATGAATGACGTACATGAGGGATGGGGCATAACGGGATGCAAATCAGTATGAAAAAGGGCTTAAATAGTACCTAAGAAAAAATCTAGCGAAAAACAGAGTATGAAGCATAATGATACATACGCATAAATCCATTTCTACAGATACCAGCAGTATACAAAGACAGCATGAAATCGAAAAATATCATTGCTCTATACGTAGAGTATAGACAAACGAAAATATGACTTGACCTTTAATATTTTCAAACTGAGGACAAATGGTAGAAAATGTATAAAAGATAAATAATTTTCTGGACAGGAAAAGTAAAGGACAATACGTTTCGCAAAAATTGCTGGGCTATACTCAGATATTCAAGAGGACTTTGAAAGTGAAGTAAAATTACTTAAAAGAATGGAAAATACAACAAACTACAAAATAACATGATGAATTCTGGATTGAAGGATTCAGCATTGACTGGATGCAAACTAAATATACTGTTGTAAATGAATAAAAGTTCAAGAGATCCAAGAAAGCAGATAAATCCTAAACGTCAGTCTTCTGGGGTTAAAGCCTGAAATAGCTGAAGTTAAGACCTAGATTATCAATCAGAAAACCTTACAATTTGGCACATACTGAAGCATTTTATTGGTTTTATCGTAAGATTTACCAACAGACCATTTCAATGGAATTTATTCTGAAGAATGTTATGTAAACAAAGCTGGACTTTGGTAGTCAAGCGCATTAGTTATAAGTAGCACGTTTATTACGGTTTAAGTATCTATTTTCTCTCCTTTCTACCTTTTGTTT
>NC_087210.1:8623487-8638487 GCF_015104395.2 Macrobrachium nipponense | reverse complement strand
TTCTGCTCAACTGAAAAAATATTTGTGTGCAAAACGGTTTTACAAGTTCATGTATTCGCACAATTACATCCCTTTTGACTCCCAAAATATAGCTCTCTCTCTCTCTTCTCTCTATCTCTCTCTCTCTCCTCTTCTCTCTCCTCTCCCTCCTCTTTATTCTCTCTCTCTCTTTCTCTCTTTTCTCCTCGCTTCCTCGTCTCTCTCTCTCTCTCTCTCTTTTCTCTCTCTCTCTCTCTTCTCTCTTCTTTCTTTCTTTCCTCTCTCTCTCTCTCTCCTCTTTCTTTCTTTCTCTCTCTCTTTTTCCTATCTGTCTATCTCTCTCTCTCTCTCTCTCTCTCTCTCTCTCTCTTGTAAACACACACACACAAACAATGGATGGCTCACTCCTGTTCGTTCTGTAACCTTACTGATATTGTTTCCCGTTTCAGTAAGAATTTGAAGAGATGAAGCGTAATTGCCCAATTAACATCAAAAGGATAATTCTTCAGTGGCACCTAGCATCACAGAACGAATCAATTATGTCTTTTTATTTTATGAATTCATGAATTAAACTCTAAAATATCATTTTTCGAATTAGACAAAGTCCACAACTATAATTTGACTGACTGGAAAATTGACTCGCAGTTGCATCAGTAATTCAGTCATTCTTTCATTCATGTCAAAGTGTCTCAGAATATTACAAGAACCGTGAATGGAAGTTTTTATAGAAAAGGATATATTATGATTAATCTCATTCCAGTCTATAGTCAGGGAAAATGAGCGTATCCATCTTCCTTCACCAGGAAAGATTGTTGCTTGTATCATACACTGAATAGTACTCATACAATAGGATCAGGACATTTCATGGATAGAAATACGGAAAAATAGTTGTGTTATTATTAAGATAATTATTCAGTGTGGGAAATTATTCATTACAAAGAAACTTAATTGGTATGAAAAATATAATGTTGATAGCAACTCGAAACTGAAACTGCATATTCCTGGGCAGCAGTATCTTATTTGAAAATAAACAAGTATATCAGCTGTTATTGATGACGGACATATTTTGTAATGAACGTTCATAAACATACGAGTTCAAAGAACTCAGTCTCTGCCTACCACTTTCACTAACGCGCGGTGAAACCTTAATTTAATCTCACTAACCAGTGAGTTCTCCATGATTTTCGGAAACAATTAATTAAGAAATAGTGTTATTATCTCGCAACCCAGTGAGCGTGGCCCTCCTGATGATGCAACCCTCATCAAATTATGCTTTTTGACGGGAATCTGCTTGAAATTAGTATAAGCAAGTATTCTGATGATACCCTAGTAACGTTTATTTCGTCAGTTAATGAGTACTCTGTTTAAATTTTTATGGTGAAGTAAACCCACGTACATTCAGCCTTAATGCGAGATTCAAAGGACATCTATGAGGTACATTCTGTCCTATTTCTCTCTCGCCTTCTATCACCCACGTTTATGCGGGTACGTTTCCATATTATTCGTATGCACTAATTTCATACGATTCCCGTAATTTAGTATTAGGTATTATAATCTGGTAAAATCCCATTGGACGTTTTATCCCAGTGAAATGTGAAAGGGATTATATGTAGCGAGATTCATATATACATCACCGTGATTCATATATACATATTAAGCTACAAATATGTCCTTTAATATCTCATTTGCTCTACCTCGGAATTAATATATTTTCATATTATTTTAACCGAAGGGGAATTTTTTAGCTGACAACAAATTCGTCGGCTCATGGGCGCGAACCACGGAACCAAGAAATCAGGACGTACAGTCTTTCTTATCGACTAAAAAATTCCCCTTCGTTTAACATATATGAAAATATATTAATTCCAAGGAAGAGCGAATTAAAAATTAAAGGACATTTGTAGCTTAAAGCGTGTATATATATAATATATATATATATATATATATATATATATATATATATATATATATATGTGTGTGTGTGTGTGTGTGTGTGTGTGTGTGTGTGTATGTATGTATATCATGAATGACTAGAAATATGGATATTTATGTAATGGGCATGGGCGCGGACTAATGTCTGCACTGTGTATTATTTACATGAAGAGAACCCAAAGGCAAGTACTAAGATACAATGTAAAATGCAAAGGAAATACAAAAGCTAATTATGAAAAAGATCATTCGACCCTTAATGCAAAACAGAAGTCTGTACTGTACTCATAATTCCGCGAATTCATTTTCGTAATGGAGAATGCATTATAGTAGAACTTACAAGATCCTGGTTATTCTCGTGCGAGACCTTTTGAGATCTAAAGCCAAAAGTGAGTGGCACTGAAATTATTACAAAATCTATTATCAGCCATTTTTATTAGCTCAGTAAATTTCTTTTTACTTTTCCTCTTTTATCGGGTCAGTTACGATCCAAACAAGTCACCCGCGTATTTACTTATTATCCTGTCTTCTCTTTCCAAGAGTTCACTAGTCATACTCGGTTTATCCAGTAACATTCTTTACTAAAAATAATTAGTCCCTCTTTCTCTCTGTCTATCTTTATTTAAATCTTTAGGTAAGCCCACGACAGCTCTGCTATGGTATGCACACAGAGAGCTCTCATGGTGAAAACGAATACGGAATTTCAGAGTTTAGAGATATGACTTCTTTTTTTTTTGTCTCTTATTTTTCTTTATTTTTTGCGGTATCTGGCACCAGTATGGTCCTACTTCCCACATAGAATATATATATATATATATATATATATATATATATATATATATATATATACATATATATATATATATATATATACATACACCCTCATGCATTATTGTCATTGGTTTAAAAAAATTCATGTTAAAATATAGAATAGCTTCCAAACCTTCCTAACGTCGATATCAAATTACTTTTTCTTTTCCTGAAACTGTCTGTTACCTTACTCCTGTAATTCACATGCCCGAATTTAAAAGAAAAAACTTTTATTCGCACTTGTAAATCAGGATATCTTTTTATTTACCTACAGTGAGATGAAGCATAGTTGAGAGTCCATCGTTCGCTTGTGTTTGATCTGCATGGATAATGAAACACGTTCGTCTTTCGTGTACTTGTTTTGTTATATTATCAATATGAATCGGCATTTTTATAATCTATATTAGAATGTGAGATGGCTCTTTGTAAATATAAGCATTCAGATAAATTACTGAAGAAATAGCTGCATCTTTAATCGCAGTGAGACTACGATAATGAAAACACCGTTTTCAGCCAATCACGAGCTAGATATGCGTAAAGAATGAAACAGACTATAGTATACGGATGACATCGGTTATCATTGACCCTCTATGGAGACAATGCATTTTGCTATAAATCAAAGTCCGACAATCTATGCCTAACAGCCTAAGATCCATATATTATATATATTCCTCACTAGTGATATTTATGTGCTATATGATCTTAGGAAACAACTTCTATCTATTTAATTTAAAAAGAAATATCCCTCAAACTCTGACAGGAACCATGTAAACTGTGCTGTCGTCTAAGCTTGGGGATCCACACTGTCACTCCGAATGCAGTTAATTTGGTAGATTTTACTACCATTTATATTTTTCCCTCAACCCCCTTGTTAAAAACAACAAAAAGATTGAAATGGTTCCTACCATGGACCTCTGAAATTGTTCTTAAGGAAAACTAGGCATTTAACTGATACTGACATTGAGTCCCTGGTGATCAGGCAGCATCGCCATTTGCAGAATTCTATGATAAATATTGACTCAGAAGAGAAAGTAATCTATCCTTGTCACTGGAGTTGAGGTGAAACCTAGCGCAGGTCGGTTCACGTCCAAGTAGGGATAATTAGGAAGTGTAGTTGTCGGGATGATCCGTTCATAAAACATCTGCAAAAACCAATTATGGAATGAGCTGTTAAAGATAGAAATGGTTTCAGTAGGACATTAGAAACAGTGACCCCTACTAGGGATCAAGGTAGGGAGAAAAACAGAAAGCAATCTTTCACGAAACTAATTAGAAACAAAAGAGAATTACAGAAGGGAAAGTGGGGTGGGGTGCAGATGGCTTACTGCTAGCAAAACAGGGGAATTTCACACTAGTGTTCTTAATTGATGGACAAAATTCTTTTGTTAAGTCGTACATGTTATCAATTTTTCAAAGTGAAGAATTATTTATTGGTTGTAAGGAATACAAAAGGAAAGGTTTTACTACAATATCCTGTTTATTCTAGTTTTCAGAAAAGAAAGCTACTGTGCCAGCTTTGTCTGTCCGTCCGCACTTTTTCTGTCCGCACTTTGCACTTCCTCTGACCGCACTTTTTCTGTCCTCCCTCAGATCTTAAAGACTACAGGGGCTAGAGAGCTGCAAATTAGTATGTCGATCATCCATCCTCCAATCATCAAACATACCAAACTGCAACCCTCTAGCCTTGGTAGTTTCGATTTTATTTACAGTTAAATGTAGTCACAATTGTGTATCTGGCAACGGTATACGCCAGGCCACCACCAGGCTGTGGTGAAAGTTTCATGGGCTGCAGCTCATACAGCATTATACCGAGACCAGCAAAAGTTTGGTGTGTAGGAACTCGTATAATAGGAGAAATGAATATTCAAATCAGGGCTAACAGGCTCTCACGTTCCAAAACTGGGTATTAAAAAGGAATCAAAGGTAACACAACTGATCGAATTAAAACATTTGTATAAAGACTTCAGGAATAGAGTTAGAGGCAGGAGCTTGAGATCCATTCCTGAGTGGCGATCAACATTGGAAATTTCAGACTTACTGACGTTAATTTTCGCTCAGAAATTTTTCACATAAGGGAGGAGGGTGCCCTTTAAAAAGAAAAAAAGATCCACAGAGTCAGCTTCGCATCAAGAATATTTTCACATATGTCATATTTCACATTGTCACCAACAGATTATCCACAAAACACTGAATCCCGTTAAAATCTTGAACTTTAACTTGAAGATACCAACTTTCATTGTCAACCAGAACTAATAGACTATAAACTACAGCTTAGTGATAATTCTAAACCGTCAGTCCGAAAAGACACTTAAGTTTGTTTTTTTTTTGAACTTTATCAATGGTCGATTTTATTGGAGCTTCTCATCTTACCTATTCATTTCATTCCAGAACTGGTATTTGCTTATTCTCTCGTCTGTTAAAAATTCTCTCTCTCTCTCTCTCTCTCTCTCTCTCTCTCTCTCTCTCTCTCTCTCTCTCTCTCTCTCTCAACTCAAATGAATGATGATTTTTTTTAACCTAAATATTCTTATGACAGGAGACATTTTGTCATTCCTAGAAACGACGAAAGAGCTGAAATTGTAAATCCAAAATAAGTCAAGAACTCTTTGGCTCCATTTTTGTTCTCTTCCATTGTCCTCTAAATCTCGTTCGTTCTCACCTCTTAGAGCTAACTGCCTTACCTAAAGTAATTAGATATTCATAAAAGACGGAATACGCGTAAAGATTGGCATATTAAAAAAGGTTTTCGTGTGTCCAATACAGTAGCATACATTCCACACAAACATACACACTATATATATATATATATATATATATATATATATATATATATATATATATATATATATATATATATATATATATATATATATATATATATATATATATATATATATTTGAAATAAAGTAATTACAACACTTCTCACATAGAGAGAGAGAGAGAGAGAGAGAGAGAGACGTATTTTAGGAGATTATTTTTAGAAAAGATTATTTATATTATTTCTTTAACTTTTATTTCTGATATAATATTACAATTATTCAAATCTGGAATTAGCTTTTAAAGTTGTGATCTACGATTTTATTGTATCAACCCGTATTCGTCGGTGTAATTTTATGACCATATCCAGTCATAGGTGTTTTACAAATATTTTCTCTTTTTGACGTTCAGTCCAGCTTATGTTTTGCTATTCAATTGCAAAATTAATGACGCATGACTGAAAACACTTCGCTCTCGAGAATCATCATTTTCGACCAATATTGGCTGTGTCGCACTGAAAGTTTTTGAATGTGTGGTTTAGAGTCTTTTTGCATTCCCTTTCATTAAAGAGAAACTAATTGATTTTTCTTTAAGCAAATTTCAAAGCGTCTGGTCGTTCAGATTTTGATTAGATTTTTTCCACTTTGAGTGTCACATTTATAGCAATAAAACATATCTGAAGGTTTAAAGCTCGTATCTCTCTCTCTCTCTCTCTCTCTCTGTGAGAAGTGTTGTAATTACTTTCATTTCTTTTTCAGCTGTATTAGCACTTGGTTTTGTACACACACACACACACACACACACACACACACACACACATATATATATATATATATATATATACATATATATATATATATATATATATATATATATATATATATATATATATATATATATATATATATATATTATGGATATGAACACATGGGAACGTGTTTCAGCGAAATATATTTCTGACTCACAACGGGACCGAACCTGGTCGTTCGAGTGACAGTCCATGAGTGAATTAGCAATTCCGACGCAAAGGTCAATAAAGAAATTGGATTACTAAGAACTAGGTAGTACCTGAGGTTTCTCCTAGCGCCCAATATACCAGCCAATGTTACCCAACTTCGCGACCCATCAGCTGGAGTATGCCAACACTGGCTCTTACCCCTAAAGCGGCCGCAAGTGTGTTGGGGTATGAGAAGAAGTCTATCTAAGCTGGACCTTAGAACTCTATCTAATAGAAACGGATTTATTTTTAAGCTTATCTTTAAGTATAAACAACCACAATTGATTTAGGAATGTTAAGAAACTCCTAAGCTCAAATCCGATGTCAAACATCAGAGATTCTATAAGCTACCGCCATGAGTACTTATCTGGCTAAAAAAATTATGCCTACTTCATTCTTATCTTGAGCTATTATGGCCAGACTCGACTTAGGAAAAAGATCGACAAGAACTCAGTTTAACTCGTAGCTAAGCTATACCTCCGGAAGCTGATTTTGTTGCATTAGAACTATAGAGTGAGTGAGGTATCAGTTTTGATAACAGTGATCAGAATCGTGAACGGCTTAGAAAAAATTAAGCATCTTTTAAGCCATCAATTCGTAATGCGTTATTCGATGTCTAATGTAAGGAATGATTTTTTAAATAATTTCTTGTTTATAGCATTATCCTGTGGTCAAAGCTTCATGTGGTATGTGGAGCACGATAAAATTTCAATTTTAACTCGGAAATACGGAATACAAAAAGGAACTCACTGTGATCATCGACTTTCTCAGTGGTTTTAGCTCCCAGGTGTCTTTGGAAGTTCCATTTCCTTCCCGGGTAGAAATCATCTGGTCCTTATTTAGGATCGTTTGATGGCAAATGGCCATGCGGGAACCACAGGATTTCTCCTTTTATCATCCAGTAGCTGCAGTTGCTGGAGGCCGAGAGGTTCATTATATGTAAAGGAGACACTACTTCTGACTCTATGTCTAAGTAGACTTCCGCCTTTTACAGAGCTTCCCTTTACCGCCTGCCGCGGAGCGAATCACCAGGTCATGCCTCGAGGAAAGCTTATGTAGTACTGCGTTTTAGTCTTTCAGCATCTGCTGGACACGAGAAAATTTTCAGGTTGTAAGTCCTCACGTTTACACATATGTAGCCCGCTCTGCCAACATGGAATCAGAGGAATTTGTTTCTGGTGATTAGAAATTAATTTCGGATCCCATAATACGCTGTACTAGGCCCCGTTACTAGGTAACCAATTAGTTCCTAGCCACGTAAAAATATCTAACCCTTTGGCCAGCTCTAAGAGAGCTGTTAACAGCTCAGGGGGTCTGGTTAAACTATGATATACTTAACTTTTTACACACATAAAATTCAGGAAAGCACCAAGTTGTATATAACTTATTTTATGGACAAAATCAAGTTCAGATCATTACCGTTATATCAGTAAACCATAATAAACGAACACAGATACTCTAATAATGACAGGCCGCCAAGATCAGTACCGCAGATTACATTTTGCAGAACTATTATTCTCAAGTGTGTAATAAACTCCAACAAGTTATTCATTAATCCTTCATACTGGGTTAAGTGAGGGAACAAAGAATTATGATCTAATTTTCTATAGGGAAAATTGTCAGTAGCGACAAATAAGTCATAATGAGTTATTTTACGATATCTATGGTTACAGCTACAGCAGTTCTGAGAAATTTTTTTTGTTATTCATTCTCTGATCCTAGCGGTAAATACACTATCCTCATTATAGAATATCTATAGCTTCACCTTACAAGTGGATATATGAACTAACATAAAATAAGAAACTAATTGATTGCATTTATAATTGCGCTTTTCTGATAATGGTATTCAACAGATACCATCGCGAGCGTTATATATACTACCACAATTACTGCAACAATTCTCTAGCTGGTTTGAATAAATATAGGAATACATATTTCTCTTATAATTTTTCTTACCCAAACACATGGAAATAAATTACATATATTCTATTTACCTTATTTGTTTCATATCTTTTCTTCTTATATGTATTTTCACAAATTTTAATAATTATGGATGTATCTTACTTAATTTGATAGAAACAACTTCTTGAAAATTTACAAATATAAAATCCTTTTTTACAGAGCACTTGCGATATATTTAATGGAATCATCGAACTCTTCCATTTTTAGTATTGAGAGACTGTTTTGTACGTGTTAAGCTGTTAAATTGGATCATAATCCCTAACTTGAAAAATGTACAAAATTAGCAGTTAAACTAAACGGCTATCAAATCCTGAACATTTTTCATCCGCAATCCTATTGAAAACAAGATATTGGTCACCACATTTTTTAAGGTGAGAGAGAGAGAGAGAGAGAGAGAGAGAGAGAGAGAGAGAGAGAGAGAGAGAGAGAGAGAGAGGTAAAATAACATTCGAAAACATCCGCATTTCTAATGTTGAGAGAGAAAATATATTTAAATGAATTCAAAATTAAACAAGAAAAAATAAGCATAGTCCTAGGAAGCAATGATTGAATATTCATATAAGCAGGAAAAATTAAGATAACAAAATCCTATTTAGGTGAATATTTACTAAATCAAATACTGGATCTGAGTAAGCAATGAGATTTCGCAATTCCGTGAAAAAGAACTCATGATTCTTGAAACCATGATATGCGTAAATAACAGTCAACTCAGGAAATCATTAGTATTCAGGAATGAAATAAACGTTCATGGAAAAGTTTTGAGTTGAAATTCTCCGGCTAAACAAATTACGGTAGACAAAATTAGCCATCATTTTTATGAAGGGAGACATTTGATTTGAAATTATGGCAGATACAGATATGATTTAGAAATCAGCTAAATTAAGCGAACCACTCGGTTGCTCAAGTCGCGCCTCATAAAACTTTTTTTCGGCAACGAAGCCCGGCAGGAACACAGATGTTTTCATGTGACCCCCGTAGGAAGGTAGTGCCGTCAGTGCACCTCATTCTTCTTACTGTACATCCGTTCACATTCTCTTTCTTCCATCTTACTTTCTATCTTCTCCTATCAATTGATTCATAGTGCAACGGCTTCGAGGGTTTCCTCCCGTTTCACCTTTCAAACCTTTTATTGTCAGTTTCCGTTTCAGCGCTGAATGACCTCATAGGTCCAAGTTCTTGGCCTTTGGACTAAAATCTATATTCAGTTTAGTTTGGTTAAGATGACCTTTAAAAGACTTTAGTTGTAGGCGAATTTAAGCAAATGACAATTACATATATTAAAGTCTGATCCTACCGACTTCATATACGTTTCTGCCTATTGAAAAGTAAATAACTAAAGGTAGGAACTCTCTGTTCTTGTATCTGTCTGTCTCTCTGTAATCAAAATCAAGCCTCGTATGAAGTCTCGAGTATTTGTGTATTTCGAAAAAAATATTTTCGACAATTAATTCAAGGGTCAGAGTGTTATTTGCTGGCTGGAGTCCATACTATATACAGTTCATATTCCTCGGGCTCCACTCAACGCAATACATGAATTCTTTATGATTCCATTGAATCTTATGGCATGTTGCAATAGATGCTGAAAGTGTTCTCTGAATTCGCTTCCATTTTCCATTTTCTTAACTTATCTAGACGAGAGAATACTTTTGAATCACCCATCTGTCTCTCAAAAATATTTTCGGTTTACTTCCTACATGATTTTTTGTGTTTCTTTATAAGTTAAACAAACATCGACAACCAAGAACTCATTATACTACATCTAAAGATATGAATTTTAGGCCACCTCCGGAACCTCTTTATACTCTTTTTTTCTGGGCTTTGGTAGTGGTCGGTATTACCGAAAAATGAACATTCTATCATTACAGGCCTAGCTTTTTATAATCTAATAATGACCATATGTGTTTCATTTTTGTTACTCTACCCACAATTTTTATTTTGAAAGTTCCTTAAGCTTGTTTCATTGCATTATCAACTGAGATGGTACCAGCATGGAATAGCAAACAAAGAGAAGAACGGCTGTTAACAGAGAGAGAGACCTTGTATTCAAAGAATGATCTTTTCTGGATAACCCAATGAGTTGGAAATCGATAAGATATTAGATGTTGCTAAACTGTGCATGGCATCCTTCAAAAATTAAATTGGATTCGAACAGAAAAGGAGAACTTTTTCATGCCACTTACAATCATCTCTAATGTGATCATGTCACGGAATTATTCGTTATACCAACAATATTATTAAACAGACTTGATAAAATCTTAATAGAGATGTGCATTTCACGAGTACAAGTGTTGAAAAAAATAGGGAAACCTTTTTATTTTTCCTTAACATTTTTTCCTGTGGATACTACTATTTCGAAACTTTACCGAACTTAGACACAGGTAAGAAAGTGGAAAAAGAACCACAAACAGCCCCTCGCACTTGAGTATTTCTGAACAGTTTCGCCGCGAACGAACAGTTCCTTTTGGCAGGAGGACGATATCTCCAAGTAGTAGCAGAAAGTAAGTTTTCTTTAAACTTCCTCAGTGTGTTGTAAGGAGTCATTTTTACGGTCACTAGGTAAGCCTTACCAACACTCTTTAAGCCTTAGTTTTCAAATATTCACTTAATCTTTGATTAGGCTCGTAACTTGAATTAACTTAATTATCTTTTCCTGCAGAGGTTAAAGGGAGTTTTCTAATATTTAAAAAAAACGTTTCATCAAATTTTCTTAGGTGAGAATTTAATTTGTAAATGGGAAATATTTCTGATGCGGAATACTCAACCACACCAGAATTCAGTACATCCACGATTTCGTTGCATGAAGTTGGTCTTCCCTGGAGGCTGAAACACCTCAGTTCCTCTGGAATGCCTCTATCCTCTTACCATGCCGAAGTCATCTGGCTCTCATTCAAGAGCATTTGAAGGCAAATGACAAAGCGACCACAACGATTTTTTTCCCCTTTTCTCGTCAGTAGACGGTGGAGGAGGTCGAAAGGGATATTGGGAGAAAAGGAGACACTTCCCGGGCGAGATCAATGCATCAACTAGCTTTCGCCTTCCAACACACACACACACACACAGTTTCATTTTACGAACTTGATGTAGAAGGAATGATCAGGTTGTGCTTCGATGAACTTTTCTGTTCTCTATAGAGTACAACTGCTGGACTAAGCTGTATTCCCTCTTTTCAAGTTCATCAAATACTCAGGCAATGTGTATACATACGCCACAATCACACATTTATTTAGAAACGTGTTTTTAATATCTCTGTGTTCATTAAATTTAATTAGTCTTGAAATGCAAAAAGGATCAAGAACCGAGTGGTCAATGACATGCCTCCACATTTTGCTTATTGTAACATTTTATTTTTTTATTTTAATCTTACTGTCCAGCATATTTACCTACGTTTTGCATACGAATTCACCACAGCAAAACAGTTGTAAATATATTCTAAAGAGAGCTTCAATTTTACTTAACTGTGTTAAAACACGTTTTGAAAACTCCAGTTTTTTATGAAATGATATCAATTTTTTATATGTAAGATTATATATATTATTTTCTAGACACCTGTAGATCGTATTTACACAAGTCTCTCTCTTGGCCTCCGAATTTGGAATATTAATTCTAAATAGGTCAGCTTATTCTATCAATAACGGAAACATCAACCAAAGAGTTCGTTGGCTTTTATACAGGGTAGTATACAAAAACCAGTAAAAAATGCGCAGAAATTTATTCGGCACAATCGATTTTTCTGTACAGCATATAATGCTATATGAAACTTTCTACCGCGGACCAAGAAACTTTCAGCCACTGCCAGGTGGTGACCTGTGTTGTTGGCACCGATACCGGTGGCAAACGCACGATCATGGCTAACCTTAACCTTAAATAAAAAAGAAATACTGAGGCTAGAGGGTTGTTGGATGACTGGAGGGTGGGTGAACAACACATCAATTTGCAGCCCTCTAGCCTCAGTAGTTTTTAAGATCCAGGGGCGGACAGTAAAAGTGAGGATGGACAGACAAACAGCCATCTCAGTAGTTTTCCTTTACAAAAAACTAAATTAAAATGCCACTGCTGAGGCTGATGACTCCAATTACGCTGAAGCAGTGTATATTGAACCGGTATGCAAGCGCGACCTTCCAGTCACCACTAGGCATATTGTGTGAGCAAATTGCAGGAGAGACACAGGCAAGGAACTCAAACAGGACCAAAAGTGCTGTCAATACGTTAGACACTTGAACGAACGAACACGAATTTTGACTTCCCTTGTCTAAGAACGCAAGTAATACCTTTTAACAATTACCGATACTGGTGATCCCAAAGTTCGCATTTTCTGGAACAGATATTCATATTATCAACTTCAGACGACTACTTAAAAATAGACTAGAATGTTGTTACAACAGAGAGCTCGAAGGGTCCTAGACGGATCAGAATTGCAAGGAACTATTTCGATGTATTCTTGATCTTGTCTGAATGTCCTAAAGCCTAGCCCATTGGTATTAATGGACACTTGGACATTTTTTAACACTAAATAAATTCTGCTACCACTTGCAAACAACTGACGGACAAGTACCAGAAAAACTAACTAATTTCTTGTTCTGGAAACACTCTCCTTCTCCTACAATATCTATACAGTCCTTTTTTACTCGTTCTCGGATAACAAAACTAATATCTCTCAAAATTCAACAAATACATTGACTCCTTCTGTTCCAAAAACAGTCGACATAATTACTCGAACTCTCTTCCTGTTTTACTTGTGTGGAAGGGGAGACATTCTTTCTCTTGTCCCTCAATTGCTTAAGTGGATTCCAGTCTGGAACTCGAAAACCGTTCCAAATTGGCTGTGAAACTAGACGACCAGAGAATCCAAGAGACTGGTTAAAAGTGTTCGTGTTAGAATGAAGATTTAAGGATACACATTCTAGATACAGAAAAATTAACCAAGCAAAAACAAACGAATTGCTATTGGAGCCTCTTAAGATACGACACATAACAGGACATACGCTGGAAGTTCATAGTCATTAGTGAAGTTTTTATTTCTTCACAAAACATGCAGCGTTCATCGGTTTGCATTACCTTCTAGAACTGCTTTAACTGTGTTTTGGTGTACAGGAATGTTTTCACATTTATTTTTCTCTCACTTTCTCTGAATTTCGACCCATCCTTCTAGTTTAAATAATGGCTCTCTCTCTCTCTCTCTCTCTCTCTCTCTCCTCTCTCTCTCTCTCTCTCTGTGTGTGTGTGTGTGTGTGTGTGTGTCTTAAACGGTGTTCTTCTCTTTGTTCGCTATTCCATTCTGGTATGTACCATCTCAGAACTCCCTCTGCTTGGTTAAGAATAGATTGGATTTTAAAGAAATTTTTGCCGTGCACAAACATCATCAGCAATATTGCACAGTTTGATATAATTACTCTAAATTAACACAAAACGAGAACATTTTACATTTTACAGAAATGACTAAGGTGCGATTGGTGTTTCAAACAGTAGCTTGCAATATCTGTACTTTCGATTTGTTCATCTTTTAATTACTGCCCTTACATTAACTTCAAATAGACCAAGAAATGCAAAAATGCTACAGAATTACAATGTGATTGTATTTTTCCCTTTATTGTAAGTAATTTATAAAGGTGATCTACGTTGATTATCTGTCATATTCAGAACAAAACTAAAATCTTATTGGATTTCATATACGTCACAATAAAAAACTACAAATGAATAGAGACCACAAAGCTATGGTTCTATTACTCAAGAGGATTCCAGTAGTTACTTTCAGAAGACTGACAAAGTATTTCTGTATACTAAAAGTACATGCTTCACTGAATACGAATAAAAAAAATTCGAGAAGATAAAAATCAACTGTTTAAAACTTTAAAACTTTCAATGATATGACTATTGTACCGAAATTAAGAACACGTATTTTCTTTTCGTTAATTTGTTTTTCTTTTACAGATCGATTCTCATTTTATTTCTGCACATTGCCGCAAAAATGAAAAGACATTTGTTCTATTATTGCCTACCCATTCCCTAGAGCAGTGATTTCATTCCAGCTACTACACCAAGCGCGTTGATGGCCTGCTATGATGGCTGATGCTCATTATTTACTCGGTAAATAGTAGGTCTCGACTGCCTCGTTATTTAGACACGAAATATATATAGACATTATGCTGCTTCGCTTTACATTATCCGTGATTACTCTCCATCAAGGTAAAGAATTCCTCATTATTCGGTATCACAGGCTTCAGGGAGAGGAGCTGAGACCTGCTAGAATGGAGGGTGTTTATTATTCCATATGGCTATTTCATTGTTCGAAAAGAGAGAGAGAGAGAGAGAGGAGAGCGAAAGAGAGAGAGAGAGAGAGAGAGAGAGAGCAGGTATTTGAGAAGATAGTTTAAATGACATTGTCATTCAATAGGTGATGTGAATGTCGTTCATTACTATAATTTGATATTCGTGCATTTACTTAATTTCTAAAACCTGGGAGAGGTATGGGTACGAACTACCGAAAAGCCATATGACTGCCTTGGAATGTCAATTGGTTTCTTACTTGGGGTCTCTTGCTATTTATTAAGGTTAGGGGTTTAATATA
>NC_087210.1:8604601-8607101 GCF_015104395.2 Macrobrachium nipponense | reverse complement strand
ACATGATTTGGAACATGTCATGATTACAAGGCTATTCCTAAATCTATGTACATTTGCAAGAGAACGGAGAGACTTTACACACGTCTGTAGGTTATTTTATGTTACCAAGACCACCATTTACTTCCAGTTTCAGACACTGCTGGGGTAACTTATGAAATATATTTTAGAATCTCTGAAGACTGTTAATAATTGCAAATATAACGGGCAACGTTACATAAAGTTTACGATAAGAAGATTTGTCATTTAAAGACTGAAACTATTGTATTGGAAACATCTGAATTTGCAATAATATATCGTTAGGAATCTGTTAATATGAACACTACTACTGCTGCTTCTATTAGAAGTAACGGTAGTAGTAACGCTACAACCAACTAAACGCAATTTTCGAATTCTGGTAATTATATGCTAACGGGTGTCCGTGAAGATGAACAGTCTAAATAGACAGACTTCCTACGTAAGAAAAATAAATCCCTGTCAAATAAAAAGTTCACATAAAATAACTGGCTATAAATTCCCTTTAATATAATAAGGAAACAAGGCGTATAGTTCATAACGATATTTCCTTGTATCCCATTATTCGGATACTTGTGTCATTTTCTTGTTGCCAAAACACCATTCATTGAAAAACAAAAGGAAATTCGTAATGTTATTTTTTCCACGTGGAATGGGATCGTCGATGAGCCATGTGTAATAAAAAAAAACATAAAAATAAATCTTTCCTGGAAATGAATAAGAAGAATTGAACTGAGAAAGACCGTTATGACCACGCGTCGTATTTTTAATGTGTAATGAACAAAAACAAATGTTCTCTAGACGAACAAATTTGAAATGAACACGCACAGTAAGTCACCGTGAAAATAATGTGAACTATGCAGATATATTTTGAGGAACATGCGAGAATAAAGAAAAAGACCTTGAGCATTAATTAATATATATATATATATATATATATATATATATATATATATATATTATATAATATATATATATATATATATATATATATATTTCGTGACAGGTTTGACCCTATTTCATGGTCATAAACCTCATCAATACACTGCCATCTTCATGCATATGTAAGCGTTCTCGACCTCAGAAGTAAGTGTTGTCTTGAATAAACTACACGGTGTATAAAAGTGTATCTGTGTGAGTTTAAATTCTGATATCATATTTATCTTATATCTTTCATTTACATTCCATTCCGACAAAAAAAAAAATCAGGATGATTTTCTACATACACTTGAAAGTAACATGGAACACACTTATCACACACACATCTAATCAAGTTGCAAGACACCAGAGTCTAGATGACGCCATAAGCCCTTCCTTTCGCCTTGAGAAGAAAGCTTATTAGTATACCATACTTAGCAATACAACTTTTTTTCCACCGTGAGAGTAGATATTTCTCATTACATTGTAAACCATTTATTTACGGTGCGATGTTTGTTCTGGGTAATTCTTCCTTATTTCTCTCATAAGATTCAGAATGAGGTGAACTTCATTTTTTTTTAGTTTAAATCGAACCATTGATATAAAACAATAATCAAATTGAAGACGAAAAGTATTATTACCCATTTTTGTAGCAGGAATTTTTTTCCTCCTATATAGGCCACAGTATGGCGTATATATATTGAAACTTACCGCCAGCCAGTACGTCACGTCTTCATAAATAGGATCTGCATTATTGTATGGGGAAGCCCTTGAAAAATAGACATTAAATAAAATAATCCATTGTAAGCGAACGTTAGAAATAAATTTTATATGGCCTATAAAATCCAACCGTACAACGTCAACCGATTTCCTTCAGCCAATGTTTATAGAATCAGCTTTCCAGAAACCAATATCGGAGACACTTTCTCAACGCAAGTCATGGATATGATTTAAAGAGTTCTGCTACAAATGGCGTAATCCACCAGAGAGAGAGAGAGAGAGAGAGAGAGAGAGAGAGAATCCCACTCCACCATAATTCGTAATAAAACTATATTTCTAAGGCTTTATATCTCTGGAATGTGATTTACCCGCAAGTGAATTTCAGAGGCGATATTACAGGGCTGTCAATCCCTTAATATTGGAAACTCGATGCCATCAGTAAAGAGGGAGGCAGGGACACCGCAGAAGCAAATAAAATTAATCTTAAATCTTACACACGGGATATCTTTTCGTTTGTAGCAAGGCGGGTGAGCGGGCGGGGGGACGCCGGTTGGAGGGAGATAAAAAGAAAAAAAGAATGGGGAGGAATAGGAGAATAAAAGCGCAGGAAAGAAGGAGAAAATGAGCAATTAATGGAAGCGTTAGCAACAGCAATTATAGGCAACAGGTTCGCAATGGAAGTTTTCGTGTGAGATTGAGGAGGACAAAACATATAGAACGAAAAGAGGAAAGGAAGGTGGGTGTTTTTATATGTAGACAGGAGAGGTGGACAGGCTAGAAAAGTGCGGGCGAAAAAAACGACGGGAGGCATAAACGAATTGGAAAGTAGGGAAGACCTTTTAGAGGGAGG
>NC_087210.1:8549601-8602101 GCF_015104395.2 Macrobrachium nipponense | reverse complement strand
TATATATTTATTATATGAATGTGTGTGTGTGTGTGTGTGTGAGTGAGTGTATTGAGCAGAAGGGACTCGTTCGCTATATAGCGCGATCACTTCATTTTAGATATATTTGATATCTTAATGGTATATTAAGCCTTCTTCTCAAGGCCAAAGGAAGGCCTTATGGTCTCAGCTAGACTCTGGGATCTGGCTACTGCTGTGTAATGTCTACTTGATTAGGATGTGTATGTGGGATAAGCATGATCACTGTTTCTTTCAGGTATAAGTATTTTGTATGGAATATGAGTAAAGGATATAAGATTAATGTAGTATCAGAATTTAAACATACACATACACATACACAGATACACCTTTACACACTGTGTAATTTATTCAAAACAGCACTACTGAGTTCGAAGAACGCATACTTATGTATGAAGACACCAGTTTTATGAGGAAGTTTATGACCACGAAATAGTCTCAAACCTGTTGACATTACATAAGGAAAGGAACCATGTTTGCTTATCTAAACCAGTTCACCGCAGAGATGTTGTTTTCGTAGCTTTTCAAGACATGAAATGTTTTGCTTTAGGTTTACATATTGAAATTACTGAAATTCACGTACTTATTTTAGAGCGGTACAAAATTGCAAAATTTTTCTCTCACCTTCGCGAAGACAATGAAAATTATTTGAAAGTGTTTGCTTCATAATGTCATGTCTTTTAGATTCTGTTGGTTAAATACCAGAAATGTGCACGTGTACGACCACTACTTGAATCTTCATTTTTGCTTCAAAAAATTTGTTCAGACGCGCGTAGTGGACTTTTTGTTTTTTGTTCAGGTTAGCAGATGTTCGAATTGACCGTTCCAGATTTGGGTAATTTCTTAAAGTACCAACATTAACGATTTTTTTTTTCTTTTTTTTTTTTTGCATTACGACAAAGATATTTGCATCTTAGGGAAAACGGAAGTTTATAGCATGGTTATGTATGAATTATCAAAATCCATGTAGGTTTTCCCACACAGAATATTCATCAAAATGTACGCATGCAATATCACAAACTTCTGTAGGGCGGTGAATGTCTGTATTCTGTCTGACAAAAGATTTCTCTTGCCAATATTTATTTATTTATTTATCTATATTGAGAAATCTTAAATGCAGTTCTTTGGTACAATGCTGAGCGGACAAATTTATAGTTACCTAACAGTGATGAGTACTGCCAGTTACGTTGTTGTGATGAATACAGCATAAACTATGGCATTTGCTTGCAAACCTGGAAGGTTACGGAATTACTATTAACAATTTTTATCAGTTTCCTTGATACTTTTTCAGTAAAATGTCTTTCATGGGTGTAACGTTTGGCTTTCAAAGAAGGTTCAAACATTCCACCCAGATTTCAACTGTTTAATTAGGCAAGTTCTAAAATCTACAGTCAATTAGATCCATGTTTCAACAACTGTTATTAAAATAAATACGCTATATTTCAGAAATAATTTTTCTGTACTATTTAAAATGCACATTATTTATTTTTCGCATTTTCCTTCTAATTAGCAAATGACAAATATCCTATCCTACAATTCCTGTATCTTTAACTCAACGTGAAACACATTTACATAGACCTTTCCTACCCCCGCAACAGAACAACAAGAAAAGTATTTATTAGGCTTATTACCCTAGTAAGCGATAACCGGAAATGAAAACCTACTGAGAATAAAGACTAAGATAAGAAAAAGATATCCTCTCTCTCTCTCTCTCTCTCTCTCTCTCTCTCTCTCTCTCTCTCTCTCTCTCATAAGAAGATTAAAATTCTGTAATTCAAGCAAGTATTGCAACCGTCAGTTTTCACTTTCGTAACAAAGCTTGGTGTCTGCACAAGGAGTAACATTCACTTTTGCAAAGAGATTCTCCCCTCCTTGTACAACAGAGCACCCATGAAATACGTGAGGTGCTTATATTCGAGAAACATATAAGATGGTTTTTTACTTTCCAAGACTCTCCATTACATTTATGAAGGGTGGAAGAAGGCAGGATCTTCCCTTTAAAGGAATCGTGGAGGCGTTTAATCTTGGCTTGAAGGAAGGAAGGAAGCCTGATTTTGAATGTAAATCTCCATGGAGAAGTGCTTTGGTCTTGAAGTTAATGACTGGAAAAATAAACGAAAAATCTTGACTGTGATATTTACGATATACAGTAGAGATGCTTAAGGTAGTGCTGTTTGCAGTTGCTAAATTTGGATTTACGCTTGGCTCTAAGAGAGAGAGAGAGAGAGAGGATGGAATATGGGTAGTTTGAACATTACTTTATTTGTAATTCATGTTTCTATTTCGAAATGTTTGCTACAACTGTTGAGCTTAGTAGGTCTATTGTTACCTATATGCTGTAGAAGTAGTTACGATGATCACTTCTTGTAGCAAGTTGTGCTAGTTGACTTTGGCAGCACTGCCAACCTTGTGACACTAAGCTTTGCGTTAAGCAGTGCAAAAGAAATGGTATGAGTATTGTCATTATCATGTCTATTAATTCATAGGAGATATATTAGCTGTGAATTCACATACTTATCAACATATATCATATTGGAATCATAAAAATTATCACTATTTACTAATTGCACAACATTTTCCATTGCATCAGAGGTTTTGGATGATACATAAAGAATCATATCGCATGACATTTGAGCGGCTGTAAAAGTAGATAAAAAATCAGATAAAAACTTATGTTTGGAGGTAATATTTAAATAATACAAAGGAAATTTGAATTTTTTGCTTGCATAATCTTATAATGATGCCACTGTAGCTAGGGGCCCAGACACTGCAAAGAGCCTTAAGTAAATGCCTACAGTGCATCGCATGAGGTACACTAACGGCACTAACCCCCTACGGGGAGGCACCAAACAAGCTCTTTGTATAAAAGCAAAGTGCTGTTCATAGTGACCTAAATTTCACAAAGAATTCTTATCTCTAAGTATTGATGTTCTTTTTCTATTCATTGGCATAAACATATTATTCTGCCGTGATAGAAAAGAATTCACGTAAAGGTGTACCAAGTTCCAGTGTGTGAATAGCACTTTTTGTAATGAGGTATACAATAAGCAAACCCCTCTACATTTAGCTAAATACTTTTATTCTTACAATCAACTCCGTCATGTTTAATTTTCATTTTGTTTGTTTTGATTGTTTGTTTGTATGGTGCTTTTACGTTGCATGGAACTGCGGTTATTTAGCAACGGGACCAACGGCTTTACGTGACTTCCGAACCACGTCGAGAGTGAACTTCTATCACCAGAAATACACATCTCTCGCTCCTCAATTAAATGGCCGAGAATCGAACCCGCGACCACAGGGGTGGGACGCCAACACCATACCTACTACGCCACTGAGGTGCTTAATTTTCCTTTTGATACAAAGATTGTTTCGTATAAATTATGGTTTAAAAAACAATATTGCAACTTTATAAAACTAATAGGTATTTCATCAAGGAAATATAGTTAATTTTCTTTTTTTCGTGCGGGTTAAATGATAAGTATAATTCCGCTTCGTCTTTACATTTTCCGAACTTGCTTGGCTCTGTTATTATTTAGGTGACTGACATATGCGTGGGAACAACAAAAATATGTTTTATCTATCGAGTCTTATACAGCGTCCTGTCTTTTACATGAAAAACAACTAGATTTCTTCCATCGCCTCATATATGCTGTCCATACCCTAATTCAAGTCTGGATAATTGTTAGAATTCTTAGTTTTGACAAAATGAATATAAATATTTTTTGGGTAGTAATAGATCGCTTAGGTTAAAAAAATATTCTCGAAAAACTGAAAATATTCCAACTTCTCTTGGCGCATGCAATAAAAGCCAATGAAAATTAGTATTATGCAGCAAAATTACCTAGCAGTGATCACATGGGTTCTACATTGACCCAAAAAAGTGCAACTCGAATTTACAGATTTTTAAAAAATCTGTTAAAAATCTCTAATGTCCTTTTATAACTATATCCCTCTCAGCATATCATGTCAGAGAGATGAAAAGAACCTTAGGCCTTATTTAAAAGAAATTTTTGTAATGTAGTTATGCGGGCTTTCCAAATTGACCAAGCTCTTCGTTTGTCTCTCTTGTTCTGTTTCTCAGGATACACTAGCACCCTGAGGAATTACATTCGATTTCCCTTAGATAAAGAAATACAATTAGTAAATATAACCAATATGCGGTTAGATTCCTACTATTTGTGTGGTAATGACATTAGGCAAGAAAAATTGTATATAGTTTTTTTTTTTGGCACCTTCCAGGATACTCTCTGTCTTTCAGGTATCTACTTTTTTTATATATAAGTAATATAAAGAGGGGGATTTCGCTATGATATGACTAAAAATATAATATGATTAGGATATGTATGAGACATTGTTGTATGTCACGTGCTTTGACATTCCTCAGAAATTGGGAATCATCGTTTTTAGCTTCCCACGGAGACAGAGAACATCTCAGTCTAGAAAATGCTAATAGGTCTTGAGTTGGTGTGAGATTAAAATCCTTACCTAAGCAGGTCAACGCTCGTCTGTCGTTATGGGCGTTTGTCAAAGGTGACTTTGAAACTAGTTATGAGTGGTTTCAGGGCGTGAATGATGGGTGTGAATTTGTGTGTACGTGTGAGCCTCTTTCCTACATAATAGCAATGTAACTGAGCCATAGAGACTGTTACGGGGGAGAGAAGGTAGAGCCGGGATGGCTCTGCCAACGTTTTTCTGTTTAGTGAAGTGAAACTAGCTGAAATGGGCGATTCTGGTAGGGGGAACTATAATTGGAGAAGAGTGGGATTATGCATATGGAGAAATGGTGTTGACTAATTACTGTGTAGACTGTTAATTACCGAGGGTTTTCTGAGTTATTTGGACTTTGAGTTAACATTCCATCTAATCATTCTGTTAAGAATCTGAGTTATTCAGTTAATACTTTGTTTTTGAATAAATGCATATTTTTGTAAGTTCACGACTCTGATTTGATGACCTAATGAAATGGAGGGGAGGTATGACGAAAGAGAGAGAGAGAGAGAGAGGGGGGGAGAAGAGCTGTTGAGTATCGAGAGAGAGAGGAGAGAGAGAGAGAGGGGAGAGAGAAAGTATTGCCAACTACCAGTCATCTTCCACTATGGCCATTCGCTACCAAAATGAATAACGAGATAATGCCGTCTCCGTTATTATATATTCCCATTGCATTTTCAGTTTTTTCTCACTTTCTTTCACAATGTTTATCGTTTTGTCTGGAACCTTAGCAGATATTTCCAGTCTACCCTTAAATTTCGATTGTATTGTTCACTTTTCGCTAAATCATAATAATCTTTATATCAGTGAAGTCGCTCTAAAATTCATTTTTCCAGCGTCCTTCTTCAGTGACAGATATTTCCATAATATTTAAGAAAACTCGCTTTCATTGCTTTTTTTTTATATGGTCTTAGAGTCTATAAAGTAAGGGTCTCTGAAAAAAAATACCAGTTAACAGATATTCTCGCTGCTCTAATCATTATGAAAGAACAAAAGGAACTTTATGCTGAGAAAGAAACAATGAGGAAAAGGAAGAGAGGAGGAAATAACCTGAGAGAATGGTAATAAGATGTCTTTTAAACAACAAGAGAGAGAAAGAGAGAGAGAAAGAGAGAGAGAGAGAGAGAGAGAGAGAGAGAGATAAAAAATTGTTAAAGTAGACAGTAGTCTTATCGGCCTCCACCTGGCCAGAAAAGAATGGACTACCCGCTTATGTGCTTTTCCTTTATTGCCAGGGAAGACTTGCCTGTTAAAAAGGCTCCCAGGGATTGAAGCTTCGGCCGCGTCTCACACATAAATGAAGTTTTCCAGACACCGTAAATTCGATGCTATTTCGGTTTCTTATCTACGCGTTCCCTACTCCGAGGTGCTAGTACTAAACATGGCTGAAACTCCATTGGTTGACGCCGTGTTTAGTAATAATCGTTCATAAATATAATCTGTCGGCCACTCAATATAGAAATGGGTGTATGTAAAACTCTGATCCCCGATGGGCTAGTACTAAACACAGCGTCCCAAGGAGCTTCCTCCAAGTTTAGTACTATAGTAGATTCACATCAACCGTGCATTTGATGT
Source organism: Macrobrachium nipponense (assembly GCF_015104395.2). Classification (NCBI taxonomy): domain Eukaryota; kingdom Metazoa; phylum Arthropoda; class Malacostraca; order Decapoda; family Palaemonidae; genus Macrobrachium; species Macrobrachium nipponense. Next base: position 8,596,020 of record NC_087210.1, on the reverse strand, counting down.
CTAGGCCAGTCCCTTACGACGCTCCTGATTGGCTGTTGATAAGCCAATCATAAGGTTGGGAACTCTCGGTCTCTCGAGAGAGTTCACATGGGTAGGATCCATGTTCCACCTCTCCTGAGGGATACGTCTTTCAAAAGTATTCCTCGGGAGAGGTGGAACATACATCCTGCCTAAGTGAACTCTCTCGAGAGACAGAGTTTCCAGCCCTGTGACTGGCTTATGAACTGCCAATCAGGAGCGTCATCAGGGACTGGCCTAGACGGGAAATGCACGGTTGATTTGAATCAACTATAGTACTAAACACAGCGTCCTAAGGAGCTTCATCCAAGTTTAGTACTAGCACCTATAATCCTATATCATGTTATAGGAGTAGAAGACGCGTAGATAACCCAAAGTGGTACCGTAAATTCTATAATTATGCACGTGTGGCGGACGCTTTGCAAAACGACTTATGTGTATGCATGTATGTAAATTCACAATATATGCTAACAGTGATTAACTGATAACTTTGTGAACTGGTATACGTTTGCATATATTCACAGATTTCCTTTTTCTCTTTGATATTATTTTAATCTTAATTTTGTTTCACAACTTAATATCAGCCAGCTTTAGGTAAATACCAACGGTGGTCATCCATTCATCTTAATATTCGATTTATTGCAACAGCATCGCCTTCTTTCTCTTTCATTCACTTCTGCGATAACGTTATTATACCATGCAAAATTTTCCACGCATTGACTTCAGGCTACCTATATCACTTCACCTAACCTTTGTGTGTGTAAGAGAGAGAGAGAGAGAGAGAGAGAGAGAGAGAGAGAGAGAGAAGCTTATATCTGAATCACCTGCAAGTATCGAATAATTATTAATGAAAATTGCATTAATTTTCCTCCTTCAGGTTTTACCCATGAAGATAAATGATAAAGGAAAGGGGAGAAGTGTGTTGTCTTAACATTGTAGACGCAAATTGTCTTTGAGGTAGATTGATCTTCAAATGTATATTTCGAAGTGGAAAGCGTAGGACGTCCTGGATGGACGTGTAGAAGCTCCTCTATCGTAGAAAGAAGGAAACCGCAGTGAGACTACAATTCCTAACTGGTGAAAAATAGCGTCATTGAGAAACTTTCGCTCCCGTTTGAGTTAATTGCCATTGCAGAACTAGCGAAGCTCTAGTGTTAGACAGTAGGTAATGGCTAAAACAGCTATTGGTGTCTAGAAATAAGAAATGGAACCACACTGCAATGATTCTCATCATTTCCTTCGGATTATTATACTTGAAAACAGGAGATGCTATAGGAAGTTAAACAAGCGCTATCTTTAAACAGCAACTTGCCGCATACACATTCATATTCAATGAAAATTACCTAAGGGTGAACACGCGCAAAGTTCAGTTCCATCGACAGGGTCAATACAACCTACTTAATTAAATAAGTTAGATTTGCAAATCTAAAGGGGAGTGACGTCATGTCCCTTACACGAGAGGTAGTTAATTGAAAAGTCTATTTTTCTTCACAGCGTCATATAGTGCGAATGAAGTTCTGTAGTGGCTGATACTTTCAATGGCTAAATCATGTTCAGCGTAGCAAGTCATTGGTGCTGTGATTCTGTTTGCTACTACACACCTCTGTAGGTGTGGATATCCTACACCTGTTTCCATAATTGCTAAATGATTCGGTACCTGAGAGATTTGAATTGTAAACAGTACGGTTTGACGACTTTCCGTATGTGACAATATAAAACTTGAAAAACAGTGTAAATATCTTTTAATGTTTGTGGATTCCAATAGACCATTGTAATGCGCCAGACCATTGTATTAAGAAATCTGAATATCACGCAGAAGTCATCTGACTCGAGCGTTGATTTCTGACTCTCTCAACTTTCGAGAAATGGAAATGATTCAAAAGTATGCAAAGGAGTTCTTGTAGATATAGTTAGAATCCAGTAGTTCGCTCAGAAATACAATGAAAGAGACTTCATCTATTCAATCTAGGAACCACCGAAAACAATACTTACGATTATAGCTTTGTGACGAGCGAGAGGGCTAGTTATGTAGTAAGTTTATTTCCATTCCAAATATACCGTACAAATGTTTATAAAGGAAGGTTCGTCTCTCTCTCTCTCTCTCTCTCTCTCTCTCTCTCTCTCTCTCTCTCTCTCATACACACAGAGCCTTTATGATTTAAAGGACTATCTCATTATTCCAAGAATGCAAGAACCCTAACATCTCAAATAAAACTGAATATTATTGTTTTTTTTTTCAAGAAGCAGGAATTATTTGCTATTTCCCATGGAGTAGAAAGATAAGGATATGGGTTCCCCTTTCCAAAATACCCTTAGGGAAGGGGTGATGGGAGAGGTAAGAGCCGGGTCTCGCTTTTATGGTGGGAATTGTCACCTGTGCAATGAAATATGAATCCAAGGGCACCAATTTTCACATAGCCTGAAGGGAAACAGAAAAATGGAAAGACACGAAGACAAATGCCCCTCATTTGGTTAATAAAATATGATTTTGCTCTTACGTAGGAATGTAACGCAGAACTTTATCTGTATGACTTTTTTTTTTTTTTAAAGTAGTCCAAAGATAGCAGGAACTCTCAATTGCGACTATTTAGATATAGTTATCATTTAATATATTTTCTTTACAATGTTGGAAATCCAATGTGGATGTATTACTTTTAAACATGATTTCTTTCTTTTTTTCTATCTTTTCAAAACAAATATCTACTAAGATGAAAAAAGAAGGCATAGTAAAACTAATGATGTTTATTTATCATATTTAAAGACAACTGACAAAAGCTCGTCGCTGTACTCGGGATGGAGCTATGGTATTCATTCATCAAAATAGGCGTGCGTTATTACTTATGCACCCAGAAATCTTCTAATAAAAATGATAATAAATTCGAAAAACAAAGAGAGGACAAGTGCTGTGAAACAACGAAAAAATTAAATTGTGTTTTAGATAAAGCCCACTTTAACTGATTGTTCGGAACTACTCGTTCACTCCTGGAAAATGTAACCTAACACTAAAAAAAAAATTGGCCTTGAATGGAGGAATGAGAGGCCACAACAAAGAAAAGAGGAAAAAAAAAACTATGGCAGAAGGCTGATTTTACTCATAAAGGGGGAATTTACACAAAAGCTGGACTTTAGTTTAAATGTACTATATTTACATTAATTTACAGAGGTCCAGGAACTAATAAGGTGGTTGATTGTCGATCCACTGGAAATACGTGGCCGGGCAACCAGACATGGAGTTCAGAATTTTGCGCAAACGTTATTGTAATGCAAGACTTATTCCAAGGGGTTCCCATGTCTCCCACAATCAGGCACGGTGTTTGTCTGCAAAGAGATTGCATCCTAGCATGAGTACTGAGGCGAGGGAACTCGTGGGGAAGTGTTGCACACTACTTTCTTTCAATAAAAAAAATTTACAACCCATACAGAGGGAATGGAAATAACTGGGAGTTCACAGAAGGAACTATTACATTGCTTGAATTAACTAGGGGATGTTTGCTAGCATTACAAGGGGGGTAATTACTGCACTGAACCAAGATTGGGGGGAGTGAGAAGCTAATCAAAGGAGGGGGAAAGTCGCCTTGGAAGAATGGAAATGGAATACAGACACAAGGCAAAACAGTTACCTGGCTGAACTGGAATTTACTCTCACAGTACCTGGCAATCCTAGGCTTGGTAGTCTTCTTATCTGCTGATATTCCTATTCACTATGGAAGTATAAAAGTACTTTGGATTTCCCCAGAGGAGGCAGGGGGAGTAGAAGTGGTGTCTGCAGGGCAAGGTAAAGGGAGCTTCTGAACTCTCCTAGTTCTGAGGTGCTTCTGAGAGTGAGCCACTGGGTCCCTGCCCCTTTTAAAATTTCTCCTGGTAAGCTCTGCCAAATCCAGATTTTCCCTTTGGAGGGTAAATTCAGGACAGCCAATGAGAGCTAAGATGATCTTTTCTAGAAAATGGACGCTTTCAGTTCAAAGGGGCAACTTATATAGACAAGATGAATGAGCCTTGTTATGAGAAATCTCAACTTTCCTTGGTTCTGGCTTAAAATTTTGAACATGAACAAGGGCATCTGATTCCATATCGAAATGGCTCAAAGAAGTGTTATACATTTAGCGTTTGATAGAAGAAAATATGATACAATATCTAAGAATTGACTTGCTCACTAATCCTCTTAAAAATAACAGTGAGCGAAAATATTCACATTGGCTATGGTTGAAAACATCTGCATGTAGACCTTTATTAGATTAGGTTTCTGAACCATGACATTATATATAGAAAATGAAAAAAAAGAAAGCAAAATCATCAAGTCAATCCTAATAACTCTCACAAAACGATAAAAATAAATGTATCTAATATGCACTGTTGTCCGCATCTTTTCTCTGGTAAAGACTGTCTTCTGCAATATGTCAACAAGAAAAATGCACCAAAGAATCAAGTTTCTGTACAGCATTTAAAGCTGTATGATACTCTCAGACACGGCCCATGAAACTCTCAGTCGCCACCCATGAAACTTTCACCCACGGTCTAATGGTGGCCTGTGTTGTTGGCACAAATAGCGGTGCCAGACGCACGATCGTAGCTAACTTTAACATTAAGTAAAATAAAAACTAATGAGGTTAGAGGGCCGTAATTTGATATGTTTGATGATTGGTGGGTGAATGAACAACGTACCAATTAGCAGCCCTCTAGCCTAAGGAGTTTTTAAGATCTGAGGGCGGAGAGAAACAGTGCAGACGGACGGACAAATAGCCGTCTCAATTAAGGAAAAATAAAAACATGAATAAAAGTTTTGACAAACTGACCACCCCCGGTTACAGCAGACTGACAAAAAGAGAAAGGTTGATCTCGTTTGTGGTCAAATTACAGACCATTTGAAAACAAACGCGGAATTGTTGTAACCACGGTAAAATAAAGGATTAAATAGAGAGCAATAACATCAAAATCTGTGGCGTAGCCTTTCAAATATTTAGTCGGAAAGAGTAACAGCAACGTGGAAAAGACTGGGGTATCCCTGTTAATTGCTGCAGTGAAACTAAATGAAAGCCAATTAAACAGAATGCTCGTGAAGCAGGACACCTGAATAGGTTGTGGAGAATAAATAAAAGTGTAGTATAGAACTTTTCAAATTATAAAAGAAAATTTGGCTATTACAATGATAGGTACAGCATTATATCAACTTGACATTACATACAGCAAGTATATATATATATATATATATATATATATATATATATATATATATATATATATATATATATATATATATATATATATGTGTGTGTGTGTGTGTGTGTGTGTGTGTGTGTGGTATTTATATTTGTTTTGTACTTTCGAGCTTCTATCTATATGTCACAGCCAGTATGGAAAATTCATAGATCATTTCATCGCTAGTCAACAAAAGGAGATTAAATCCCTTTTAAATATTTTCCAGATTCTAGTATTTCAGTCTGACGTAAAAATTTATTTATTACATGAAGCTAGAATTAATTTTCTTGTAAAATTATAAATAAATATCCTCAGAGAATCAAAAATTATAAAAAGTAGGAAACCAGGAATAGTTGAAAATAAAGGACAACATACTACTTTTGCGTTGTCACAGTCAGAATCGAAAGACTTCTTATCCTTCCCTTTTGATCTGATGACATTTAATTCCGTAAACGAATCACAACACCAATGAGAGAAGACTACCAGGAACAAAACTGAAAGAGAGGGAAAGAAATATGAAACAATTTCACTGCCGGGGCACGGCCCAGAGACAATGGGGTGGCTGGCTGGGAACCGACCGGGATCGGGGACGGTGGGGAGGCGGTCTGGGAACCACCTGTGCGCAGGGAAGGTGGCTGGGTACCACCCGGGGTTGAGACGGTGGGGAAGCGGCTGGAAACTGCCAGGGCGCGGAGATGGTTGGAAGGCAGGTTAGGAACTGCTTGGGATAGGGGACGGTGGAGAGGCGGGCTGGGATCCACCAGGGTGCGGGAGAGTTGGGAACCAGGCTGGGAACTACCAGGGTGCGGGGATGGTGGGCAGGCAGGATTGGAACCTCCCGGGATCAGGGACAGTGGGGTGGCAGGCTGGGAACCGCCCGAGATCAGGGATGGTGGGGAGGGGGGACTGGGAACCGCCCGGGCTCAGGGACAATGGGGAGGTGTGCTGGGAACTGCCCAGGTGTGGGACGGTGGGAAGGCGGGGGCTGGGAACTGTCCGGGCGGGATCAGGGAAGGTGGGGAGGTGAGATGAGAACCGCCCGGATGTGGGGATGAAGGGGAGGCGGGCTGGGAACCACCTGGGATTAGGGATGGTGGGGAGGCAGTCTGGGAACTGACCAGAATCAGGGATGGTGGGGAATTGGGCTGGGAAATGCCTCGGCGCTGGGACAGTGTGTAGTCGGGCTGGGAACCGCCCGAGCACGGGGACAGTGAGGAGGTAGGCAGAGAACCGCCTGGCCACAGTGACGGTGTGGAGATGGGCTGGGAACTGCCCGGGATCTGGGACAGTGAGGAGGCGGATTAGGAACTGCCCGGGATCAAGGATGATGGGGAGGTGGGCAGGAACTGCCAGGGCACGGGGACGGTGGGGAGGCGAGCTGTTAACTGACTAGGTGCGGGATGGTGGAGAGGCAGGCTGGAACCACCTGGGCTCAGGGAGGTGGGGAGACGGGCTGTGTACTGCCCAAGCGTGGGGAAGGTGGGGAGGCGGGCCAGGTACCGCCTGGGCGCAGGGATGGTACGGAGGCTGGCTGGGATGTGGGGAGGTGGTCTAGAAACCCCCGGGCACGAGGACAGTGGGGAGGCGTGCTGGTTACCGCCCGGGCACAGGAAAGGTGGGGATGTGGGCTGTTAACCGCTGGCATGGACAGTGGGGAGGTATATTGGGAACTGCCCTGGTGCGGGGACTGTTGGGAGCTGTACTGGGAACCGCCAGGGCGCAGGGATGGTGGGGAGGTGGACTGGAAAAAGCCTGGGCCCATCGACGGTGGGCAGGCAGGCTGGATACCGCCGTTGTGGGGAAGGTGGAGAGGCAGGCTGGGAACCATCCGGGCGCGGGAACGGTGGAGAGGTGGGCTGGGAACCACCCAGGAATGGGGATGGTGGGGAGACAGGCTGGGAACCGCCGGGGTGAGGGTATGGTGGGAAGGCTGGCTGGGAATCGCTGGGGTGCGGGGACAGTGTGGAGGTTTGCTGGGTACCACCAGGGCACGGGGATGGTGGGGACGCGGACTGAGAACTAATACTACTAATAGAGGTGATGCTGCTACATTGCTAGAAATTACCTTGATAAAAATAATGACTACAATGGAGAACATCAAGACTACATTCCTCTTACAAATGTTAATTAAAATTGATAGGTTTAAAGAGAATAGCATTTATTAGACAATACCGTATTTAACATGCAGCAAGAAACTCTAACTATATATTGTTTGAAGGACTACATGTATCTATCCGTGAATCTATCTAGCACTTGAAATGTATGAATGATTATCATTGCTAATGTCATACAGGAGTGGATAAAATTTAATTATTTGGTGCATTAAAACCAGGTTTCTCCTCCTCTCTTTACTCTACCCATTTCAACTTGGAAGGGAGGAGATCGGCCGCTCTAAGTTTACCCTTGTGGTGATGAGACTAGCACCATCTATGTACTAGTAAAACCCCGACCAGAGAGTGTCGATGGCATTTTGGACTTGACTGTACATGGCAGACGTCGAGGAGAGAACCTTCAATGTCCATTTTAAACAGAAAATATATGCCCATTTTATATTTATATAAACGATTTCTTCGTTGCCATCGATACTTAAGAATAAGACACCCGCCTATAACATACCTTAAAGAAGAACTTTAGCCTAACTGCACTAACGAATATGGTATCGAAAGCCGACTTCCCTTCTTAGATATGAATATGGAGAAGAGAGGATACATGTGCAAAACTACCATGTACCAAAAGGCAACTGATGTGGTCGGTGCCTTAACATCTATGTCAATTGTCCTAACATTTACTATTGCTCTGTGGTAGCCGCATATGTAAGACGTGCAATGACGAACTGTTCCTCATGGAAAGCTACTCGTGTAGAATTTGAACGTGTTAGGTAGCTCCAAGTAAATAATGGCTATGGCATCAACCTAGTAGAAGGTTCCATATGTAAAAAGATAGACGTGTACGTCTGCACACCAGTGACAACACCCATCTCACCAGGAAACAAAACTGCTTATCGCAAGTGGTTCAAGGATAAGATTAAGATTATGAAAAGGATAATTTCCAACAGTAAACAATCCATATGCCATGGCTACATGGGCCGCACCTATTCCATTCTACGCAAGCAGAATTACTAGTGAGAACAAAGATTGTGGCACAGAGAAGCCCAGTTCCACAGATTGCCAATAGTAGGAGCTGTATAAATAAAAAAAAAAATGGCTGCTATTAAACATACAGAGGAACAAGGAACTCATACTCCCTTCTTCAAGGAAACAACAGGAGAACCAAGAGAATCCAAAGGGGGACATGAGTTTCAGAACATAACCATCAACGAGGTAAACCAACTCTATCGACCTGGGACAGGGAATCACACCCTCACCTGTGTTCCCTTTGCTGCAAGCTGCGGTATAGAGGGCGTCCTACTGGGCACCAGGAATGCCATTCCTTCAGCAAAGACCACCAGCTAGACAATGAGACCTGCCGACCGACCAATAGTAATTCAGTGACCCAATAATGTCAAAATTTGGACTTTAGGTGTAGCCACTAATTTATTCAGCAAGTAGTAATAAAAGCCTTGTATGTCAATTTGTTATTTACTCCTGAAGACGTCGCCGATGAGCGAGGAAACGGTCCGACAACTAAATTAAGCAAAAGGAGAGGAACATATATACGTACACACTTGCACACACACACACACACACACACACACACACATATATATATATATATATATATATATATATATATATATATATATATATATACTCCCACACACACACACACACACACATAGTGAGAATTTCATAATGTATAAATGCCACTGCAACCCGCTCGTAAGAGTCACAAGAAAAGATGGGGATAAAGGACTGAGACTGGTATACAGGTAAAAGAATAAGTGAAACGATTAAGAGTTATTGAAGCTGAGAGTTGGAGGTTTTCAGTGTTCCACTGATAACCGACTCTATCTAATTGTTAACGTGAGTCATATATAAGTTATCTGTGAAGCATGTAATTTATCAACCATATTCATTCCACGTCAATTTACTTTAACGCTCAGTCATTGACCTCTAATAACTTTTACAAGTGAGTGTGTCAGTTTAAATATAAAATTACACAACAGTCATTTATGAATGCCACTCTCCTAATGTTATGTCTTCCATCTTAATATTTATTCAGTGATAAACTTCTGCAAGCCGATTTTGCATAATTTGTAGGCCTCAATAAATTCCTTCTGATGCTCTTTTGTTACCGTTGTAGGCATCCTATCTCCTTGTAGCAGAGATAATGATATTCTCACGTTTATCGGAAATTACTCTTCATTGGGTTGAGCCTGAATCTGACATATATATTCTAAATGTTGCTTCTTTTTATACTTTTTCAAACCAGAACGCATGGATATGATTGCTGTTGAAGGTATGGGGAAATTATTATGGTATATATATTATATATATATATATATTATATATATATATATATAGATAGTATATATATATATATATATATGCACAGAACCAGTGTGGTTAAAGATACTTAAGGCTATATGTTTATTTGAAAATATTTATTAATTGCATTCTGGTTGGAATGTGACTAAGCAAAATTACGAAATGGTGATGAAGCCTAAAGTATAATTATAGTAGGTTTTGAATTTCACCATGTCTATGGATGTAGATGCATAAAAAAACTAGGAAGCAAAAATTCCATAAAAGTGGACATCTACAAACTGATCGTCCCCTGGACGGAATTAAGGGTATTCCAGGAAAAGGTACAGGAAACAAAGAGGTCTCTCCGTTCAATTGGAATAAGCCTGTTTTCCTTTTCCTTTGTTTCCTTTCCGGGAAGAAGTTTTTTTTATATTATACTTTCAAAATAGTTCTAAGAAGAGAGAGACAGAGTGGGAAGTGTTTAAGATAAGGTCCAGTGCTTTAAAAAAAAAAGTTTAAATGTTTTCAGTATAATTTACATTGAATCGGGATTTAAAATATAATAATAATAATATTAATAATAATAATAATAATAATAATAATAATAATAATAATAATAATATAATAATAATAATAATAATAATAATAATAATAATAATAATAATAATCAGGAATAATATATGCAGAGACTCAAGGCGATACTCAAGTCAAAACTCAACGCCGGAAAATATGATAAAAGCCATAAACACATGGTAGTGCCAGTAATCAGATACAGCGCAGGAATAGTGGAATGGACGAAGGCAGAACTTCGCAGCATAGACTAGAGACGAGGAAACATATGACAATACACAAAGCGCTTCACCCAAGAGCAAATACCGACAGACTATACATAACACGAAAGGAAGGAGGGAGGGGACTACTAAGCATAGAGGACTGCGTTAACATCGAAAACAGAGCACTGGGGCAATATATGAAGACCAGTGAAGAAGAGTGGCTCAAGAGTGCATGGGAAGAAGGACTGATAAAAGTAGATGAAGACCCAGATATACAGAGACAGGAGAAAGACAAGCAGAACAGAGAAATGGCATAACAAACCAATGCACGGACAATACATGAGACGGACTAAAGAACTAGCCAGCAATGACACGTGGCAATGGCTACTGAGGGGAGAGCTCAAGAAGGAAACTGAAGGAATGATAACAGAGGCACAAGATCAGACCCTAAGAACCAGATATGTCCAAAGAACGATAGATGGAAAGAACATCTCTCCCATATGTAGGAAGTGCAATACGAAAAATGAAACCATAAACCACATAGCAAGCGAATGTCCGGCACTTTGCACAGAACCAGTACAAAAAGAGGCATGATTCAGTAGCAAAACAAAAACCCTCCACTAGAGCCTGTGCAAGAAACACCAGCTACCTTGCAGTAATAAGTGGTACGAACACCAACCTGAAGGAGTGATAGAAAACGATCAGGCAAAGATCCTCTGGGACTATGGTATCAGAACGGATAGGGTGACACGTTCAAATAGACCAGACGTGACGTTGATTGACAAAATCAAGAAGAAAGTATCACTCATTGATGTCGCAATACCATGGGACAGCAGAGTTGAAGAGAAAGAAAGGGAAAAAATGGATAAGTATCAAGACCTGAAAATAGAAATAAGAAGGATATGGGATATGCCAGTGGAAATTGTCCCCATAATCACAGGAACACCAGGCACGATCCCAAAGATCCCTGAAAAGGAATCTGGAAAAAACTAGAGGCTAAAGTAGCTCCAGGACTAATGCAGAAGAGTGTGATCCTAGAAACGGCGCACATAGTAAGAAAAGTGATGGACTCCTAAGGAGGCAGGATGCAACCCAGAACCCCAACACTATAAATACCACACAGTCGAATTAGAACGACTGTGATAGAGCAAAAAAAAAAAAAAATAAAAATAAAAAAAAAAAAAAAATAAAAAAAAAAAAAAAAAATAATAATAATAATAATAATAATAATAATAATAATAATAATAATAATAATAAGAAGAAGAAGAAGAAGAAGAAGAAGAAGAAGAAGAAGAACCCATGAGAATGCTTTTTTTTTTTCATTGTAATGAACCTGAAGAATGTATTTATTATTACAAAAGCTTATTAGAAATACAGTTGGAAAAATGCTCCTTCCCGCTCTCCTCCATTTTAACATGCTGCCACTCGGCCCAATGCACTTCCAGTTAAAAGTGTACATTGAAACATTTCTGCATTTTTATAAGTTTATATGCGCACTACTGTCGGATTCTGCTCTAGTGAAGCAGAAAACTGATAAAAAATAGAAAGTAATCCACTTTCCACTGAACTAGGGGAAAATAAAAGGGGATAATGAAGAGGTTTCAGCAGAATGTTTTTATAACATACAAATTTACTCCTTGTTTCATTCGCCTCAGAAAACAAATGTGAGTGGATTACTTTCTCTGATTTGAAAGGTATGCAGTATGCAGGAATAAAAATGGGTTTCGTACCTTCCTCTAAGTTTACCTTATGTTCTAACACATTAGTCAATCCCAGTTTATCCCCTCGTAAAGCTACCGTGTCCCCAAATTCTGCCAAAAGCTTGCTTACCGCTTCTATATGCTCTTATAATCTGCATTAGCTAAATGTTCTCTAAATATTTTCTTTCTTGATTGCATTTCTGCCTCTGAAAACCCAGTTTTCCCTCTACAATACCCACTGATCCACTGTCATTACTCCAATATGTACTCTTCTGGTATTTCCTAATTGTATCATTACAGTTCAGTAATTCTACCCATGTAACACCAGTGTTTGATACACTGTTCACTGATGCAGTGCTAATAACCCCTCTTAGTTTCTCGCTACCCTTTATTATGCATACTTCCGTGGGCTTTTTTTCATTTCCCTCAGTTTGACTTTTAACCATAGTCCTTTGAACCTGGCATTAAAATAACCATCCTCTGATAATACACCTCTATATTTGTGGTTAGTACCTCTCTGTTCCACGATCCCATAAATATTACTGCCCGTGGTTTTCATTTCATCCACCAAACCCCATTGTTAGTATCAGTAATAATATCAGTATTAGTGTCAACATTAGTGTTACTATCAGCATCAGCACCCATAACGCCATTGTTAAACCCGCCAAAATTGTTACCAACATGGCCCTCAATATTCCGTTTATCATCACCGACACCACTGCTGTTATTCCCCGTATCATCAGTGTGGGTTTTGGTATCACCAATCCCCATTTCCCTGGTATCATTACCATTGGTGCTGCCAAAAGCACCCCATTTTCAATATTCCCCATATTTTCAGTTTCACTTGCGTCCTCATAAGGGATAAAAACACTGGGTATTCCAACCGTTATACCACTAACACCTGTATGGACTGATATCTTGTGCCTTCTACATGCAGAATGGCCCAGCAAAAGTCTGGTGCCCAACGCAACCCCTTTTATAACCAAATATGGTTCTATTAACACTCCATCACCCAGAGTAAATTGTATTCTAACAAAACCCAGGGTGTTTAATCTATGGGCTTGCACATCACACACCGTCTCCGTTGAGGGTTTCAAAGGGTAATGGGAGAACATGGATTGATACAGATTATGGTCCATTTGATTCACTGAGGCTCCATTGTCTATGAAAATTGGGATATCCCCATCCTCCACTGTTCCATATACTATCGGCTTGGGCTCTGGAGCATCCCCGAAGAGACTACAGTGGCATGTATAAATCATCTGTATCCTTTTTTTTTTATCTGTTTTCGCAAATTTCGCCGATCCGTTTGCCCTTTTAAGTGACCTGCCTAGGAAGTTCTCGTATTATAACTCCCGAATTTCTGAGGAGTAGGTCTTGCATCCCTTTGTATGCTGACAGACAAGCCTCCCAACAGTGATCCACACTTTTGCACATTCCCCAATATTTTGACTATATACTTTCTTTGTGTGCCCTGGTTTATTACAATTGTAGCAACACAACTGTTGTTGTCTTTGATCGATCGATCCTCCACTATATTCTACTTTTGCACACAAACGTGGAGAAGGAAAATCTGAGTTTCTTTGCATCGTATTTCTTGGACCAGTCCCATTAAAAAATGTACTATACGTCACCGTGGGACATTTGAACATATGTTTTCTGAATTTGGGCATAATTAGTTTTCCTTGTCTGATGTAGGTTCAATCTTTTCATCACAACTATCTACGATGGCCTCTGGGACGTAGTGTAGAAGCATTGCGAAGGGCAGCACTTTATGTAAATTGTTGAGTAAGACATTATTCCCATTTACCCATTTGGAATTTCTCAACTTCTGTATCCATTCTTCTGCTGAGTCAAAAAGTTTTGAGTTATGCTCAATAAGGCTTGTTGTGCCTTATCTAATTTCGTACAGCCTTCTTAAATCTCTTACCATATCTCTGTGTCCTTTTGAGCCATAAGCCACTCTTAAAAATGCTTGTAATTCGTTCCATGACCGACATTTTGTGTACTGAAAAACTACAGATATAAATGACATAATCCCCCTTTATTGAAATCTAACATGGCTTTTGGTCTCTGTGAACGCCTCTGTATCATCCTCAATTCTCTTGTCGTTTAAATAGTTATTCACTCCTTCAATAAAAATTTGCACTGGTATCTCTAACCATCTGCTGAGCAAGAGCAAGCCTTCTCCCAGCAGCCTCTCTCTCTCTCCCTCTCTCTCTCTCTCTCTCTCTCTCTCTCTCTCTCTCTCTCTCTCTCTCTCTCTCTCTCTCTCTCTCATGCCACACACGAAAAACGAAACTTATCGTACCAATTTTCTAATGCATTTCATTACAACATACCCCTAATGTCCGGTGAATCCCGAGGGACATCAAAATAAAATGCACTTGTGAGCAAATTAACACCAATAAAGAAAAAATTTTTTTTTAAAAAAATCAACTTATACACTCACGTCTTCATAGGTACGAAGTCATTAGCACTCGTCTTAGGGCGTAGTACCCAGTTACACTTGCGACCGCGCATAATTAATTCCCGTTATCATAGTATATCCACTTTCCCCTCAGAAACACAGGGACACGTCTTTACACTAAACAGCATTTAAGATCGCTGCCCGTAGTAGCTACCTGGCTTAATTCCTGACTATTGGATAAATTCCCCTCAAATCAGCAAAAGAGTCAGGTGCCCAATAAATAATTATAACCACTTACCCAAAACATGCTAACCTATCTAATTCTAGTCTGTTTTTGGAAACTTTACCTATAGGCTTGAATGTATACCTTTTAACCGCTGCCACCAAAATCTCTAACGAGGTCAAATGACACTCGTTTAAACAAATGAAAAAAACACTTAACCTGTCGCGTGGCCTACCTTATCGTGTTGAATGCCATCTTTGAAGTTAGTGGAAAATCAAAGTTTCAAACTAGGCTAATATAAACTCTCGCTGTTTACAAAAATATACTTATATTTCCCAAAATTAGCTAACATGAAAATGGAATAAAATGAGTTAAGAATGACCCCAAAAAGAAATGTTAAACTATCATATACCTCTCAAAATCATATTTAATAAGTACCCCCCACCCCCCTTTCTTCCTTCTGTCCAAACATTCATATTTTAGTCAAAAAAGTCAAAAAATAGTCTAGGGAAAACCTATTTTTCTGTATGGTGACTTCGAATCGATCAGAAATAAAGAGAACATGATTATCACACCATAAAACATTAAAGTTCGTCAATAAAAAATGTGTGTCGCACCTTACTACCTTTTTTCTAGAACTGAAGTAACTGTCGCTTCAAATGTTAAGTTTTCCAAAGTTTTTCACTTTTACTTTACTTTGTTCGACAGACCTCCAACGCCCCTCCTACACCGAGAATATTTGTTGTCTACTTTGACAGTTGGCCGTCAAATTCCTCTAATATTCACTGACCCAGATTATATGTCAGTTTCTGTGACACGCGTAACGAACTCACACTCACCAATAGATGGACAGACATACGCACGCTACATACATGAAACTCGTGACCAATTCATGCCTTTGGAACGCGTCAATGACCTGTTTGTTTTTCATTTCAGCATCTTCGAGGAATCCAGCGTTTTGCATCTGTCTCTAACTGGCAAGAGCTAAGGTTAACAAACCCACAATTTAAATATTATATGTTGTTACTATTTCCTTTAAGATATATATATATATATTATATATATATATATATATATATATATATATATATATATATATATATATATATAGATATATAATCTTAAACCATTTCTCTTAAGGGAGTGGATTCAGAGACAAAAAACAAGTCAGTGGTTACTGCTAAATTCCTTCTTTTAGCAGAACCACTGACTTGTTTTGTAAAAATCTGAATCCACTCCCTTAAGAGAAATGGTTTAAGATTATATAATATATATATATATATATATATATATATATATATATATATATATATATATATATATATAATCTTAAACCATTTCTCTTAAGGGAGTGGATTCAGAGACAAAACAAGTCAGTGGTTACTGCTAAATTCCTTCTTTACTCTTTACTCTTGGGACATAAATGAAGCCCTTCTGCAAGAAAACTTCAGCAATAGTATCTCGCTTTGTCCACGCACAATGAGGGTTTTAAGAATAAATGAACAGCTGTTAAATGTAGAAATAAGTAGACGTAGTAAAAAAAAAAGTTTAGGAGCAGAGTGTTTTGTGCTGATGGGCAGTGCAATAAATAATTCTAAATTGTACTTCCCTGGATAGATAGAAGAGGGTTTTAGAATGAAAGGTCTTCATAACCAAGGATAACATTCCGATTCCCTGTTGTTTGCTAAATTGTATAAATTGAAACTCTGAAACCACCAAATGATCTTGCGACGACTACGTTTCTCCTCACTTTGTGTGTAACATCATGTAAAAACATTGTAATATTTCACGTCTGATTTGGTACGCACATCAGCATATACATATAATCATATAAGCATACAAACATACACACAAATCTCCACAAATTCATCATACTTTTTGTCAACACTGTATCTGAAATTATCAAGAGATAAATTGTAGAATATGACATGAAATAGGACGGGTTTTGGCAGTGAAAATACTTTTATGATTTCATACTATAATTCAAAAGCGCGGCATAATGAAATTATGTACCTTAATAAATTGTTAGACCTCCTCTGAAAACGGCCAACGTTTTCAATTAAAATGCTATAAAAAGCCTATTCAAATCATCGAGGTTTCCGAGCAACAAAAATAGAATGATTAATACATACAGCATTTGATCATTAAATATTTCATATACGTATTCTACTGTGAGATCTATTGATTTATGTATTACCATTATCAATGCTGCTATTGTTGATCAGTTACTTTGGTAATCATCGTCATCGACGTCATAATTGGAAATATTCTTATAATCACAGCCACGTTTCGACAGTAGGGATAATAATAATAATAATAATAATAATAAGAAGAAGAAGAAGAAGAAGAAGAAGAAGAAGAAGAAGAAGAAGAATAAGAAAGGGAAATAAAGGAATGGATAAGTATCAAGACCTAAAATTAGAAATAAGTAAGATATGTGATATGCCAGTGGAAATTATACCCATAATGATAGGAACATTAGGCACGATCCCTAGATCCCTGTAAAGGAATCTGGAAAAACTATAGAGACGGAAGTAACTCCAGGACTCATGCGAGAAGTGTTCTCATAGAAACAGCGCACATAGTGAGAAAAGTGATGGACTCCTAAGGAGGCAGGATGCAACCCGGAGCCCCACACTATAAATACCACCCAGGCGAATTGGAGGACTGTGATATACAAAAAAAAAATTTTAAAAAAGAATAACAATAACTAATTGACGCTCCCCCATCATTGAAAACGACTTTTGTTTATAACGGAATATTAAATAAAACTATTACTTCTATTACTGGATACAAAATTAGACTTTTTATCTCTTTATTAAAAAAAAGCTTTTCGATTACAGTTGCATTCACATTCTCACTCTTTACCTTCAGCTTACATTTACATCCATCATCTTGCTCGCCCATGTACTCTATACTGCATATAACGTATATTACGTATATATAAATATATACATATATATATATTATATATATATATATATATATATATATATATATATATATATATATTATATATAAATGTGTGTGTGTTGCGTACGTGTGTTTGGGCATGCATGCATGTAGTGTTCCTGCTTTGAGTAAGACATATTCTTGAATTTCCCGACGATACTGGTTTCAAATCCTAGGCGAAGATGGAGAGATTATTTTTTCTTTTTAGCTGATGTTCTTCCTCTCTGATCTGATGACGGGTAGCTATCATATTTGAAATGTACTATAATATGTGGCGGACAGGAAATAGACTAGTTGTTTTTTACTTCACATGCTAATATAGCTTTTCCACATTTTTTTATTTTGCGTGTGTGTGCGGGGATGGGGCGGTAATTATACTTCAGTCCGATCACTAGCGAGTGCCAACAGTATGTAAGTGACAGGAGTATTATGTAGAATATATAAAGGCGTGGAAAAACGACTTTTGTAGCATGACAGATGGTCGTTGCCTTACTGATCCTGTCATGAAAGTGGTAAAGACACTTGTCATGCATTTAGTCATAGTTAGCTGCCGCCTTGGCCAAATCTGGACGGTTGGAATCACCTTCTTGATAAGTGGCAGAGAAACTCATCCCTGAAGTCAGATTTCTATTCTACTCCAGAAAGAATCCTATTCTCGGTCTGACTGATGAAGGCGGTTTCAGAATCTCCCTTTTGTTCTGCCAGTTACTCTTAAAAAAAAAGAAAATATAAAAAACGCCAGTTACTGTAAAGCAAGAAATATGGCCAGTTCTTGTAAAAAAAAAGAAAGAAAAAAAAAAAAAAAAAAAAAAAAAAAAAAAGGTTTGGCCTCAGTCCTTTTTACAGTACCACCAGCAACCCTCAAAGGTAAGAAAATCCCAGAGATCTCTGAACCATATCTTAACAATCGTTTATGCTCTCCTAACAACTGCGGAATGGATTTATCATTCTCCTTGCATAAAATCCCCTACAGGTATTGGGTGTGATGTTTTGTAGACATAGCTGTTAAAGTTTTTTTCTCTATATATACAACAGTGATGATATTAAGATAAAGAAAAATAAACCACAATTAAGAACATCTTTTTTTTATTTTTCATCATAATTTAGCTTTGCTGTTTATTAAGGTTTAATTACCTCTCATTTAGAATTCGTTGCATTTTTTCTATGAACTGCTCGATGGTATATGTCGTAATGAAAATCCATGTGGACGGAGGTGTTTGGAAACAAATCTTGCCGAAAACTTGACGCGAGATCTGAGCACTCAAGATAAAAGATGAATTTCCAAGCGAATGATTAACGTGAGAGTTATTAACAGTTTACATTTCTTCATCCAAATGATGCCAAATTAAAAAAAATAAAATACCATGCGATGTTCTTATTAAAGCAAGCACACAATCCGGTTGCATCATTTCCTGAATTATATTTAGGAAAGTTTTCTATGCAATGTATCAACCTTTTTCTAATGTCCTCTTAAATTCCATAAGAATTCCATAAACATTCAATATTAAACTGTTCAGCACGCAACTGGGCAACCAGAAATTTCTGGAAAATTGCGCAAGTGCACGAATTCGCTTTGCTAACTGCACTGAATAAATATGGCTTATGAAAGCACATTTTCAATGACTCTGTGAGCAGCACAAATAGCAAAATAAACAAAAAAAAGACGCACATCAAAAGTAAAAGGCAGAAATAAGCGCTGAAGCAATAGAAGCAGTTCGTTTGATGAATTATAGTTAGGGCTCTCGAAACATTGAGAGGCCGCTGAGAGCAGTAGGATTCACCTTAAATATTTCATATCTCAATTCAACGAGGATCCAACAATTGAAGAGGAGAGTAAAAGGCTTCAGATGAAAATAAATATTCATAAAATTATTGTACAATAAAGCCGCTGGTTCTGTTTGCTATCTATGTAGTGAAAGAGAGAGAGAGAGAGAGATTATTTAATAAATTTATTACGCCCAAAGACGTCAAAACAAAGTTTACATATTAGCCAGTTACATACAGTACATCAGAAATCAGTAGAAAAAAATTTACAGCATTGAATCATCGGTATATCAGTTACAAAATAACATTTATGAGATCGTATTCTATTATCCCAACAACTGCAACATACAGTTTAGCAGCCACCAAAGTGAGGATGACGAGTCACAAAATTACGTCTAGGTGGTCATCTCTGAGTAAATATTGGCAGGTTTGAAGTAAATTTTGTCCTTGAGGTAACAGATTCCTGACAGTGGGGCAATGAAGGTAGTAGTGTTCAAGGTTATTGGCATTAGCTAGGTTACACAGTTTACATGAGGGGTAGTGTGGTATATCTAGTGTCTGTCCAACATGCCACACAGGACGATATCCCAACCTTATCCTGGCACTTACGACATTATGCCTACGCACCATGAGCCCACGCGTCCGCCGGTACTTGTGACGGCTCGGCAGAAAGTTATCATGAGTTTTGTATGGAACACTAGTGCCCTTCTCTGCATCCCTTACGCTGTACTGTACAGGCAAAAGCGGCTGAATATATTCTATGTTTAAGGCAGCGAAGTGAGGGCTCAAAACATTTTCTGTTCATCTAGGTCCAGCGTGGCAGGCAGCTTTAGCAAGACTGTCCACCATGTCATTCCCAGCAAGCCCAATATGGGAGGGGGCATCCACATGAAGGACAGACAAGTGAGGCATTGTAAGCAGCAACGAGTTGACACAATATGTCTCGCACAACACGGCCACAGCTGGGCCTAGAAGATGTCAGTGCCTGGAGTGCAGATTTGGAGTCACAGATCACCAATCCATTCACATTTCTTCTAACAAGTAGGGTTACTGCATCCATATACCTTGAAGTTCACAATAAGTGGAACTGGATGAGTTTGGCAACCTGCGACCATGCCACCCACCCTCAAGGAGATTCTAAAGTGGGGGAGAACATAGCACATGCTGCACTTCCCTCTGCCTGTACTGAGCCGTCACGTAGATGTGGTGTCCTGCAGGAACTGAACTTGACACTTTGGATATTGTTTCCAAAACAGCTGCTTCTGTAGACTGTATGGGAATCTTTAGAGTTGGTGTGAAAAGTGACAGCAGGAATAGGAACCCGCCATGGTGGCAAATCTTGGATGACTGCTTGCTCAGGTACACCGATATCAAGGTGTTCGAAGATTTTTCACATACTGCCCTAACTAGGTTATGGCCCCCCTGGCCAGAGTTGAGGTCTTGGTGCATCTTCGTCAAGTGATGCTCTGAGGACAGCAGACAAGTTTGGAGTAAATTGTGGAGAGTGTAGACATTTAACAGAAAACAAAGTTACATTGGCATAAATTCTCTCTATTAATGGAGGTAACATGAGTTCGGTCTGCATGTTGACTATCCGAGTGGAAGGAGGGCATCCTAGAATAAAAAACCTCATTACTCTCTTTTGGAACAGTTCTAGAGGTTGTAAACGCCTGTCTGGGTAATTGAATTAGAGCAGGAGATAAATATCAACAACTGACCTTAGGAAGAGGATATAGAGGGTTTTAGTCACAGGGATAGATATACCTGTGGCCCTGGTGGCAAGCCACTTGATGGGAGTGAAGCGAGGCTCCAGTCGATCAAGAAAGTTTTTCACCATGGGGTAGATTCGTTGTCGTGCAGGTATAGCAGGGGTGATCCTGACTGGTGCGACTAGATATGCATATTGTGTGCAGTGAGGTATAATATTCCCACCCATAATGAACTCTGGCAGGTCTCGGAGATTCCGCCGCAGAGAAGATTCTGCTTTTTTCTGGGGAGAGTATGAGGCCACAGGAGGTACAGGACCTGTAGAAGTCTTGAAGGACACGCTGAAGGTCTCGAGGGGTAGTGGAGTGGATGCAGACACCATCAGCATAGCAGGTTACAGTGGTTCCAGGGATAGCAGGGAGGAGAGACAGTACACGGTGCATAAGAATATTAAAAAGAAATGGGCTCAATACACCGCCCTGAGGTGTGCCAAGCTCAAAATTTCCATAGGAGCTACCATGCACCCTTTAAAAAAAAAAAAAAAAACGTGATTTTCTGTTACCTGCAGATAACCGTTTATCCACTTCAGAAGGTTTCCTCTGACACCAAATTCGACAAGTCGATCAAGAATTATATCCCTCTGTTGGCTATATCAAAAGCACTTTTGAGGTCAAGGAAGGCAACTGTTGGAGGACAATCGGGAGTAGAGTTCAGCTAAACAGTGATGAGTACTCCTCTGTGGAAGAAAGCCATAAAAATGGGGAGAAATTTTTCTTGTAACCGGTACATTAGCCTGGTTAGTAATATACGCTCAGACACTTTACTAAAACATGAGGTGAGGGAGATAGGCCGATATTTATCAGTTCCAGGCTTTGGGATGGGAATAATTGTGCTAATGGTCCAGCCAGCAGGTACATACCCATGTTGGTAGCAAAGATTATACAATTGTAGAAGAGGATTTCCAGGAACCTTCTGGAGGAGATGAAGCACTTGATAAGTAAGGCCATCATCTCCAGGAGCAGAATTTTTTTTTTCCCATAACAGCACGTTGCAGCTCATCCTCGGTGATCAGCTCTTTGTCCTCCTCGTCTGATTCCAACAATGCAGCCATCAGACAAGGCTGCATAAATTGCTCTGGGGAAGAAAGTGCTTCTTGGATTTGTACAGGGAGATTACTGGACCGTGACTGGGTTGACCAAGTAGTGATGAGATCCTGGGCATATGCTTGTGGACTGTGATGAAGTGCAAATGTGGTTTTTTTCTTGACAGTCCTTTTGATGAGATGCCACATGGTCCCAACGCTAGTCTGGTGGTTAATTAGGTCAGTGTATTTATACCATGACTCAGTGTAGACACACTTCTGGAGAGCAACTAAATCATCCCTCGCCTGCTGATATGGAAGTAGATAATTAGGTGTCGGTTGTGTCTGAAAGGCAAGGCCAGCATCGGCCGCAACTCTCTCTGCTTGCATAATGCGTTGATCCAAGGTCCAGGCATGGGCAACAAGATGACTTTTAATGTGAGGTCTGACAATATATAGTTGATAGAAGTCATGGGTAGCTTTTACCAAAGAATTATACAGGTGTTCTGGAGAGTGTTTATCAAAGGTAGGTAGGACAGAGGAGATGTATGAAACGTATGTTGGGCAGTACTTGGGTGGAATGGTGATGCGGGTACGATGATAAGGGTCACTTGGATGAGTCTGTATTGCGTACTGTAGACATAAGGCAACATGGTCAGAAAAGAGCGAGGGAACAGAATGACAGGAGACATGTGATGCCACGAGCCCAGATGTAAGGATATGGTCAAGAGTGCCCACCCGGATGTGTGTGGCACCACCTGTATCCCAACGGGTTCAATGGTAACGATGGATGTAGTTGAGCAGAGGAACTCCGCTGCGGTTGGGAATCAGAGAGACATCACCAAGATCTGGGTGTCTGGCATTGAAATCACCCATGTAGATCATGCCAAGGTTTGTAGGTGTAGGAAGTGCCGAGAGGTTAATTAAGCCAGGGGCAGAGTAAACATTGCATAATCGAATATGACCATCACCTATCTTAACCTGAAAAAGTTGGAAGGTCATGTTAATATCTGCTGATGAGCGAAGGAGTTGATGAGGGAGAGAAGATGGATGTAAGTAATAAGACCATTCTTGACATGATGTACATATGAAACGTAACCGGAGAGTGTTGGAGCTTCATCACCTTGGCTGAGCACCGCCAGGAAGGCTTCTTGAATAAATATTACTTGTGGGTGATGGCAATAAACATATGTCCTTAGTGCAGTGAGTCTGGAGTATTGTCTAATTCCAAGGGCATTCCATGGAAGGACATGTAGTTGCATGAGTCTAGCGAAGTTTACCCTTAACGCTGCGAGAGACAGGTCGAGCATGTTCCGGAGAAGCAGCACTGTTAGATGGTGCACCAAGTGTAGGAGGCTGAGCTGGCAGGAGGCCACTGACCCTTTCAAGACAAGAGGCAACAGTATCTAGCTTCTCAGTCAGTGAGGCAACAGAGGTTATGAGAACTTGTCGTGCCTTGACTAGTGTGTCGAGGTTACTTGCAGTGGTAGCCTGCTGAGTGATCAAGCTATCAAAGCGTGCATCAATAGCATCAAAGCATGTCGTTAGTGCTGTACAGTGCGATTCCAAGGCAGCAACAGCCTTACGAAGTTTTGAAATTTCAGCTGATTCAGGATGGCATAACGAGGAGGTTGACACTGGTTGTGGTAGTGGTGTCAGTGGAAATGACTGCGTGGCAGCGCACGACCGTCTGGAACATCCATGCCAAACATTAACTCCTGCTTCACCACAACGAGGGCATTTCCAATGCACAGTCTCTGGAGTTGATGATGAATCTGACAATGAGGTGGAAGCGTCATTAACAGGTTTACGGTATGGACAGGTGCGTGTGGAATGGGCTGCAGCACACCAGGAACACTTAGGTGAGCCAGAGCAATATCGGGAGATATGGCCAGTACCCCAGCAGTTGAAAAAACAGTTGGCTGATCATCTTTCATCCTGCGTAATTCACAAGGAGGGAAGCAAGGGAGAAAGGAAAACTCATAAACAGATGGTGGTGGTTCTAGTAGACTCCATGTGATGACAATGCGATTAATAGGGTTCCCATTTTGAAGAAATCTTCGTGCACTGTATACACCAGGCAGTTCCTTAGCAAGGTTAGGGTCTGCTTCAATAGGGTAACGAGTAATGAGATATGTTAAATACTTACGGGGTCTGTCTATTGAATCTTGAATATCCAGGCTTATGGACAGAAATTCACCACCCTTCACCCTGCCAATGATGTCCTCACGACTCCTTGCAAATATATACAAATTTAGATGTGATAGCGGAGAGAGAGAGAGAGAGAGAGAGAGAGAGAGAGAGAGAGAAGAGAGAGAGAGAACGAATAAAGGTGTATCTAGTAATTGTTAAGTTTTCTTAGTTTACTTCTATAATTGAACTTACTTAAAGTTTTGATAAATCGGAAAGGCAAATTAATGAGTTTATTTCTGCATATACATTACAGATATAAAACAACTTCTAGTTATCTGCCTGTTCAATATATATTTGTAATTATATTCGTAAGCAAGTGAACCTGTAAGCTAATATTGTGAGATAATACATTAATATAATGAATCCAACTTTATTAAAATAAAATCCACTTTTTTAATGTTAAAGTTAAAATTTACATGAAAAATAATTACTATAAAGAGTTGGAGAAATATGCATCTTCGACAAGTATGCCTGAAGCGAATCTAAATTCGATTAAAATAATGAAATCTAATGAAAGAGCAAAATTAATTACTTTAGAAATGTTTTGATCCCCTACCTTGGAAACCTTGTTGGTTACAAGGAAACAGCCGAATATTCATTCGCGTCGGAAAGAACAGGCAAAATAATATTAACAGGAAAAATGTCACAAAAAAAAAATTATGGGGCAGTTAATGGCAAGCAGGAAGAATTTTTCTTGTTCATTGCCTACTAACTGACCTTACAGAAAGCCATTAACCATGAACATATTATAACTAGTTTTCTTTTTACAGTAAGCAATTTAACCTACAACAAACCGGAACCTTAAAAATGAAAATTTGTTTCAAGAAAGAAAATTATGTTTCACCTTTTTAACAGAACATAATCCATAGTGTAGAACTTTGCTAGTGATTGTGTGTATATATATATAATATATATATATAATATATAATATAATATAATATAAATTATATATATAATTTATATATATATAATATAATATATAATTATAATATTATACGTTGGAACGTTTATAGATCGTTCGTCTACCCAAAATATCAAACTAAATAATTGGATTTGGAAAACGGCAGCCTATTTCTTGTAGAATATCAGCTGATTTTTAGTAAACGCGGGAAACCCAAAACCCGCCCAGACCAAGGCTATAGGCTAGAGGTTCCCCAGTTGGGGGCAAAAGAGTCTTTTTATTCAGCTGTAGGAGACGTATCTTCAAAAAGGGATAAAGGATGGAATGGCAAGGCAATTGGTACTTGTTTCTTAGACCTAGATTCTTAAGCTCCCTGTTTCCTGTGACCCCTTTTCCTTTGCTGGCTGTATGCTTGTTTTCCAGGATTTGCCTTGAATCGTGGGGGGGGTTAAGCTGAACTTCCAACCCCACCAAGCAACCCACCTGAATTCTGCCTCAGTTAGGCCTGCCGAGACGTGATCTCGGGACAGAGGTCAAATTACCAGGCCTTCCTGTTAGGCCTACCCAAAAAAAGGGTTGTGAGTGAGGCGCACCCAATGACCCAGGCCCATCAGAAAACAAAGGTGGGGGGGCCCAGACTTTTCTACAAAGAGCCACCCATTGTTTTCTACAAAGGCCCACACTGAACACTGGACATCTCCAAGGTACGTCTTGTTGGGGAACAGCAATATTGCCAGTCTCTCCCTTAATCACCTATTGATCATTTTTGATCCTCATTCTCCCAATTTCAATTTCCAGCAACAAAAGGAATTCAATCGCTTTGTTTCCCTCTCACTGCCTCCATGGCCCGCATGCTTCCCCTTGTGTGATCGTCCCCAGACCAATGGAAGTCATTGCATACTTCAGTGAAACTTCAAAGGTTCCCTTCTCCCAGTATTAGAGAATTAATTAATCAAAGCAAGAAAGTCATTTTTTCTTTTTATCTCGTTTAATCTGGGATTCCGTTTTTCCAAGACTTCCATGAGTCCACGCGTCCCGTCTCTCTGCCCGCCCCAAAGTTGTGCCATTACCCCAATGTGAAGGTGAATGAAAAATCAGCGTTGAATTGAATGGAGAGATTAAAGCCCCAACGTGGGGGCCGAATATCACTTTACCATTTTCTCCAGGCCAGCCACGGGCCTTTTTTGTAAAGAAATAGCTGTCAAAGTAACGAGCTGAGTTTTATGGGCAAACCTTTTATTTTCTTAAGAAAAGTTATCAATAATAGAATCAGTTTTTTACGGTAAAGTTCAAATTAAATTTCAACTTGTCTTTCCTTCACAATTATTTCCGTTTTACGTATCTAAGCCTCTCTCAAGGCCAAGCTGTATATACGTAACAGTGGCGACGCTTGACCACGAAACCTGGACTTGTACAAATCCGCGGTTATTCCCGTTGTAAAAACGTAAACTGTAAATTATTTTACAAAGCGGTAAATCAAGCACCAGAACGTTGCAGGGAAAGAAGACCACACTGAAACTCACTGGTTAAGGTATTCCATTCATTGAATAGATTAATTCTACAACCAAATGTTAGCTTAAGGTTAAGTTTTAAGTAATTTCTTTTTATTTGTATAAGTGTGGTTTAAACAAAACTGTAGATAGTAGAAAATTTACTTATTATTTTGTAACGGCCAGAGCGCCGCCCAGAGCGATTCATTTTGTTATTTTTGTTAAATCGCAATTGTTTCGTCTAAGAGGGCTCACAACGAACACGTGTTGCAGATGGGGGGGAGATGCCAGGCAAAGGACCAGATCAACTACAAGGAATGCTTTGCCAGGGTTTTATTGCTGTATTAGAAAGCCTAGCTAGTTAGGGAGTGTCTTTTTAACTAATAGGTTACGGCAAAAGAAGTTGTACAATTCTTTTTGTCTGTTGATATGTTTAGGGCAATCCATTTTTTAACTTAGGTTTTCATTCAAAGTGTTTGGTAACCGCTACCGTGTATCAGGCTAATTCAGCTTAGCGCCACTTTAGCGCCATGGCGCGGGTCTCAAACCAGCCTCGTTTTTCGCTCACAGCGGTCCAGCCCATGTTTTGTTACCCATTTAAGCAAGAATTACCTCCAAACAAGTTTAAGCCAAATGTAACGGTAAGTCTCGGAAAGTTTTAAAACGTAAATAAATAGCGATCGCGAGGTACTAGTATCTATCCGTTCTGCCAGAAGAACAAATTAACGTAAGTTCACCTTTGATAAGAAAACTAAAAAGTTTCGTGTTGTAAATTACCTTCGCATTTACAGAGAATCAGCTGTTTTGATACGACATGGGCGGTGGCGCTACGCAGCGCTACCCAGCTCCCTCACATGGTTTCATCACCTCGCATCGCTCACTCGCGCGCTGAGCCGAAAAAATTTCCAGTTCCACTTCGTACTTAACGTAATCCTCATTCACAAGTGTTTGGCTAACATTTTCATTTTTAAATCCTTACCGTTCAATTTTCACTGTTCACATGGGACCTAGAATCTTACATAAACTTAACGTAAAATCTTAAAAGTAGGAGTTTCACTTACCGAGGAATTGGTTAACGTTTAGAAAAACGCGTCTTCTTTGTAAAACTTTCATATCGAAACGGCAAATCATTTCATAAGCGGCAAGCCGCTACTAATTTTAGCGGTAAAAAATCGTTTCAATGTGAGCGCATTAATCATTTCTTTTCATAAAACGTTTTCAAAAGCAAATTCTTTTCAGTAAACGTTAACGTAAGTAAATTCATTTAACGCAAGTTGGCGTCATATTAAACTAACATTAGTAGTTCAATTCAACTATGATGGGAGTTCATTCATAATATCATTTTTCACCCTCTCCGATGAGGACAGAGAGACGAGAGAAGCAGAGAGAGGAGGAGAGAGAGTGAAAACCAGTACACAGTATTCACGAAGCCAAGAGGTACTACAAATATTACCATTAATTATAGCATGCAGAATTAACATTTAGTCTTCTTGTGTCTTTCATTTAAGCAACAGCAGTGATATGTACGCGCCATGTTGTCCATTGCCAGTTTTGCAAGCATTTTATTTCATTTCATTTATCGAGGTACTTCAGCGAGTGACTGAGCCATTTCTAAAATTTCCATTACCTTATTCGTTTGCCCGAGTGGGTTCTTTTTCATGTTTTCTTTATCTACGAAAGACCCTTTGCATATATACCGCAAGCCACAATTCGTCACAGGTGCTGCCCGCAAAACCGCAAATTCAATTACCAACCAACAGGAAGTCGTTACCAGTTTAGGACTGGTCCAACCAACCAGTGCACGTTTCAGGTCCCTTTACCGAGTTTCACAGTGCCACTAATTCTTGACAACTGTCCATCGACAGTGGCTGCTGAAGTAACTCCCCCACCTTTTACTTTATCTCCTCCACCATTACACTCTGCCTATGAGCAGTGCCATTTCACTTCAGTATTTATTTAAGTATACTGCATGTAGTATCCCGGGACACCCCCAGCCAGCCGATACCAGTGCTTCCAAGGAACGCTCCCCAAAATACCATTGCCATTGCCCCTGTACAAAGGCTGTACAGGTAGCCATTAAAACCTGAGCGTTCTGGTCCTTACGGGAACCGCCCAATTCATTAGTGTGTCCGTGTTACAAGGGTCAGTTGATCCTTCGGAACCACCTCAACAAGGGAACGCCCTCCCAGAAGGGCCAGCCTTTTAATACCAGCTCCCTAAGTGCTGAACAAACTCCTGCGTGTTCCTGTCCTTGACGGAACGCCCACCCTAATTCATTAATGTCCGTAGGTACGGAGGATCAGTGGATTCTTCGGACCCAACCATAAGGAATGCCTCCGGAAAGTTGACCGCCACCTGTATTGGACCTACAGGTAGCCCATTCCAACGTCTCCCAAGTTTGGGAACGCCCGTTAAGTTGTGACGTACGCCGCACATCTTCCTTCGATTTTTCATTCCACCTATTCAGCAAGGTGCCATTCAACAAAGTGCCACCGAGCCCCCAGTTCTTTTCAGGACTTGTTTCATTACCACGTCGCAGAACCACATTTCCAAGTTGAAGTGCTACTTTCCACAGTAGGCACTCCCATTCCAATTCAATACCCATTTCCTGGCCATTATTTTCATTTTTCCTCCGAAGCATCTACTGCAAGCCTAAGGGAAATGTATTCCCCTGCTTCCCGCGTACTTCTTTGCTAGTGAGAGCTAGAGGGAAAGCTCCGGAGCCCTCATAAAACTCCTGGGCAGAAGGCTGGTTACACTGGACCAGCAACTTGACCATTGGATTAAAGACGCAGCAAAGCAGGCTGCACACGCCATGCAAGAAAGAACAGAAAGAAGAAGCAGAGGAGAAAGCCAGAGAAAGCAGAGAGAAAGGAAAGGAAGAAAGAAAAGAGAGAAAGCCCTATCGAGGCTAAGCAGCTCCTAGATGTACGCAAATCTCTCTGCTAGCTTCCTAAGACCCCAGACCATGTAGCTTTGGACTCCCGAGGTAAGAGGTGGTTGCGGAGGTTCTGCACCACTTGTTCGTTTTGTGCGTGGGCAATGGCTGTGGATTCCGACCAGTTGCCCAAAGTCTGGTCTCTACCTTGTTGGGAGGAGAGATTCCAGGGTGAAACATTCTCCAAGGCTACCATTGTAGCCCTGCCTGTATGAACAGTCTCCTACTGGCCTATATCAAGTGGGTACAAGTTCATTGGCCGACACCGTAAAAGCCCAGGTATCCCTTATTCCAGAAAAGATCAATTGCCTAGGGGTGCCAAAATCCAGACGAACGAACGAAATTCCAGTTTTGAATGGATTGACGGTAACCTCTATTCTGTTTTCCTTGCCTTGGTCCCATTTCGAATGTGGAAATGCCCTTTCCCTTCTGGACCAGGAGACCAGGGAAACCACATTGTGCCCGCCTGGGCGTAGTTTGACCAAATTTCACGACTGTTTATCAGGTGATATTGGCTTGGCCGAGATTTACTTAAGCCGTTACTCTCCCCTGGACGCCAGGAGCGCCCTCTACCAGATGCACTGGACCCCTGCAGCATGCCCTCATAATCAAACATCAATTTTGAGATTCAGAGGCTATGCCGCCTACCGATGTCCCCAGGACAATCCCATTTTATTTGTGAACCTGGCTCCTGACCCAGTGTCAGAGCCAGACGTATTTCTCCAGCATCATCTCAGCCCTTTCACCATTTTTGATGCCTACCTCCTCCACTTTTGGAAGAGGTAAGCCCATCAGTTTAAACCTAGGGACTTGTTTTACCGAGGTGTGATTCCACGGACGGGGATTCCATTAACCTCCCTACCTCAAATCACTGCCAGTAGAGGACATTTCACCTGGTGGCCAAGAGGGCACAACTTGCCAGCCCTTGGTTGGGACTCCAACAGATTTCGCAACCATGTGGGGCCATCTCGGCCTTCACCGTTCCGAGGTGCCACGGAAGGAAAGAGGTTATGGAACAACACGTTTCTGCCGAGACTGTGGGCCGCAAGGGTCACAATGTCTGCCAACCTACGGGAGGGTGCGATAATCACAATATTCCTTGCCATCGCAATGGCCGTTTACTAAATCCTTCGTTCACCTAGGGACCCCCACCCCAGCTAAGGGCCCTATAACAGTCGCACCCCATCCAAAAGCCATTTATCCAGCCAAGCCACGTCCAGAGCCTTACCGGACGACGTCTGGCGCTCAAATCTCCCTGGATACGGGAAGATAAGAATCCCCCGACGGGCTAAATAATTTGACAGACGGTCAAACTGATAACCATTTGGAAGGCAATCAATCATATTAAACTGAAGCCTGTTCCGACCATACCAATTGGCAGAGTAAACCAGAACCCGTTGGTTTCTCCAAAGTATTTGTTACTCTTTGCAGTTGCAAGCTTACAATTCCAGGAGGTTTACGACCTCCTCCTGTAGGGCAAGACATTGACGTTTCTCCCTCGCCATTCACCAAAAAGCCTATGGGGTCCTAACCCCACAACAAAATCAACCTCCAAAGCAAGGACAGTCATCGAATTCCTTTACTTATCCTAGGAAAAGGTAAGTACGTCCAACAACAAGTCTCCCCCGTTGCCAAGGAGTGGAGGGATTGACCATTCGCGAGTTCCGTTGCAAAACCATGTCAACGTAATAAAAGGGCACTCTACTAATTGTCCCTGGGCTGCCCTAGCCAGACTACCAGCAGCGGACAATGTCAATTTTACCACAAGGCTTAAGCCTTCAACAAGAGACAGAAGCCTCTGTCTCCCATTTTTTTCTTTCCCAAAACAAGGGGCCACGCTGAGAGGTATTTTGCACCTGCCTGGTACCCGCCCCCTACAGGTTCCAGTCGAACCTCCACACTCTGCCAGTGGCCCCCCAACTTGGCAGCACTGAGCAGTTGCCAAAGCTCCGTCCAGACCTGGACGTAGAGCCCAACACAGAAAACTTGAACTTCTGCGCCTTGGGCCCCAGAGCTAGTGCCGTCGCCTAACCTAACCAAGGATCTTGCCTACAGGAGATCCTCCAACCAGGCCATGGACATGGAGCTTGACCACAGCCCATGGCCAATCCGAAGTCCATGAGTCTTCTCACCCTCACCACTGACGCTACCCGGAGGATGAACCTCCGGCAGACCTAACCTTCATACCCTCCTCTGGAAAAACCAAGAACTGCCCCGACCCAAGGAGTTCAGCCTGGAGCTTTTCCCCTTACGACGGCGTTGCCGCAGCAGCCGGGACGTGAGAGGGCCTCCCCTGCAGAGTTTGCCACATCTACGACCTGGTTTGCTGCAAGATACCGAAGTAGGGTTGTTCTCCTGAAATTAAACCTCCCTCAGGCTACCAACTGCCTTGCCTGGCCTATTTGGCCCCTTAGAGTCTGTGCCTCCGTCTTACTCCTAGGGACTGGTATTAGCCAAGGGTCCTGGAGGAATCAAGAAGAAAGAAAAAGAAGGGAACGTAACCAATCATTAACATATTAACAAAAGAGCCACATTGCTCTCCTTGGACACCTGTGGCCCGAGGTCACAGTGGACGCATTCATTTGCAGAATTGATCCATGGCACCTAACCCAGAGGAAAAGGTAGCCAGCCTGAGCTCTGGCCAGTGTAGCCACTAACCCTCCCTCTAACCCCATAGCCATTGTTAATACGAACCCTCACTTAAATATAATTAAACCTCATTGCATTTCCCTCCCTGGTCAATAAACCTAACCACTCATCATCCCCACCGCCAAATCCATTACCTCTCATTATGTATTTTTGAACAATTCCGTCGCTGAGGAACTACTGCTGTGCGTACCACACTCTGGAATGATTGCGTCTTCATTTAACTGTATTGAGTAGGTTAGGCTAATGATTTAGCTACCAGGGCATTATGGTTAGTAGCAAGTAGAATTTTCAAGTAACCTTACCTTTCCTAAGGGGTAGAGTAGACTGTCATCACAGACAAACCCGTTAGTTAATTACTTAGGCTAGATTACATCCACTACATTGAAGTTAGTTACACTTAGCATAATTTGCCTTTAGCCTATAAGTCAAGGATAGGCCCATTGTAGTCCAGCCGTTATCGCGTGCTCAAACAAAAAACTTCAAGTTAGAGTAGGGAGAACCCCCCCCTTGGGTCAGGTCGAGAACGATCAATTTAGTTTAAGCCCAAGGACCTTTCACCAGGTGCCCGAAAGGGGAGTGGAAATGCCCTTATTAACAGGGGGAGCTGTGACCGTTTATAGATTGTTCGTCTACCCAAAATATCAAACTTAAATAATCATTGATTTTGGAAAACGGCAGCCATTTCGTTTAGAATATCCAGCTGATTTTTTAGTACAAACGCTGGGAAACCCAAACCCGCCAGCCTAGAGATAGAAGAGTTTCCCCAGTTGGGGGAAAAGAGTCTTTTAATCAGCTGTAGGGGACCGTATTCTCAAAAGGGAAGGACATGAAGGCAGGATTGGTACTGTTCTTAGACCTAGATCTTAAGCTACCCTTTTCCCTGTGAACCTCCCCTTGCTGGCTGTTCATGCCTTGTTTTCCAGGATTTTGCCTTGAGTCGTGGGGGGTTAACGCTGACTTCCACAAAACCCCAAGCAACCCGACCTGAATTCTGCCTCAGGGGTCTGGCTGCGAGACGTGATCTCGGACAGAGGTCTAAAAGACCTGCCCTTCCCTGTTTAGGCCTACCCAGGGTGTGGAGTGGGCGCGCCGATGACCCAGGCCTCAGACAAAGGGGGGGGCCCATTACTTTTCTACAAAGAGCCACATTTTCTACAAAGGCCCCACACTGAACCACGGACATCCAGGTACGTCTTTGTGGAACAGCATATTGCCAGTCTCTCCCTTATCAACCTATTATCATTTTGATCCTCATTCTCCCAATTCATTCCATTTCCGCAACCAAAAGGAATTCATCGCTTTGTTCCCTCGCACTGCCTCACGGCCGACATGGCTTCCCCTTGTGTGAAAATCGTCCCCCAGCCACAATGGAGTACATTGGCATACTTCAGTGAACAAACCCTTAAAGGTTCCTTTCTCCCCAGTATTAAGAGGAATTAAATTAATCAAAAGCAAGAAGTCATTTTTTCTTTTATCTCGTTTAATATGGGATTTCTTTTCCTAGATTCCATGAGTCCACGCGCCGTCTCTCTGCGCGCCCCCAAGTGTGCATTAACCCCAAGTGAATGAAAATCAAGCTTGAATTGAATGAGAGATCTTATAAGGCCCCAACGTGGGGCCAATATTCATTTACCTTTTCTTCCAGGCCAGCACGGGCCTTTTTTGTAAATACAAATAGCCTGTAAAGTAAACGAGCTGAGTTTTCCCTGGCGATACCATTTTCCTCTCAAAGAAAATTACTCAATAAATAATCAGTTATTTTAACGGTCAAGTTCAAATTAATTTCAACTTGTCCTTCCTTCAATTATGTTTCCGTTTACGATAATCTAGATCCTCTCTCAACGGCCATGCTACATACGTAACAAAATAGATATATATAATATATAATAAATATATATATATATTATAGATATATATTATATATATAATATATTAATATTATATATATTATAGATATATAATTATACAATTATATATATATAATAATAGATATATATATATATATATAATTCTATCACATTAACCGTGATTCACTATACATATATCGCAACTACAAATGTTTCCTTTTAATATCTAATTCGCGCTACCTCGGAATTAATGATATTTTTCATATATGTTTAACCGAGAGGGGGAAAATTTAGAAGCGATAATAGAGTTGGACGATCGACAGGCGCGAACCATCGACCTCTCAATTCCAGGACTTGCAGTGAAGACAGTACTGGAATTGAGAGGTCGATGGTTTTTGCGCCTGTCGATCGCCAATTCTATTATCGCTTAATAAATTCCCCCTCGGTTAAACATATATGAAAATATATTAATTCATATATATATATATATATATATATATATATATATATATATATATATATATATATATATACAATGTGATTATATAGTATAAATACTTTTTCTTTCTTCTTTCTTTCTTTCTTTTTATTCATGGAAAAGAAAAAATCTCCATTCGCTTGTCTCTATAGCAAGTAATTTCGAAATACATCACAATTTCATGACAGATATTGTCAGTATATTGTCAGCTCTGATATGGAGGATGTGATAACCTGCATGGAAATCTGATAGCGCCGAGATACAGCGATTACTTGACAAGGCACTCCACGGAAGATGCCGGGGTTTCTCGTTATGCATTATTATACTGCTTCATCATAATATTCTGAAATTAGGTCATGAAATTACCTGCTTCGCTTTTTACTAAAAGGATTCTTTTCCTCTTATCTATCACAGACTTTATTTTTAGGACAAAACTTGAAACACTAAAAAATAGTGAGGCAAAACTTAATTGCGACATAATCATTCTTTTTTTCATTTTTCAGCAGTGCTTATTAATAATAATAAAAATAATAATAATATCCTTTATTTCGGCTCAGGGCCATATACAATGAATATACAAAATACACAGAAACACACAAAATCTAGATATATAAGACAACATGATAAAAAAATGAGTAATTGGCACTTATCCACAAATAGCTGAGGTAGCATAAAAGATAGTAATCATAATACTGGTAATAACAGTAATAATATTGGTGAGAAAAAAAATGCATTGAGAGTTATAACAGTTAGTGCACAGAAAATATAACTTAAATTTCAACTAGAGACCTTACCCAGCAAACACACCACGCTATTTCCACGTTGCAAAATAGTGAAAATATGGTGAATATTATTTTCCATGCTATTTTCACGTTGCGGCAAAGTGAAAATAAGGTGAATGTTAATTTCTACCAAAGTGCCACGTAGTATCTACGGTCAGAGGGTCATTCGCCTAACAAGGCTATAAGAGTGTAGATTGTCGTAGGAATATTTTGTTTGTGTTTTGATGATAAAAAAAAACGTTACGGGATACCTTAAAATTTTTGCATTATGATGTTGTTAGACGTACATATCACGTTGTTATAACGTCCTGTTTCGCTATCAACTTCTCTATTTTGTTAGGCAAGAATGATTGAATCAAGAGCATATGAAGAATTTTTCATAACATGTTGATTGGGTTTGTTCTATTCTGTTGCTCTTCACTTGAACAACCAAGGAGCAATCAAACGATTGTCACAGTTTTAAATTTATGCCATTTTTATTTGTCTATATTTAGGTTAATTTCTTATAGTTAGCACATTTCTTTGGGATGCTAGTTTATCAATATTACAGAAAGACAAAAATATTTCACCTCAATCTCCTTTGGTTTACGAGTAAACTTAAAATGAATCTTGAAAGACATAACCACACCAGGTTCGGTGTCTGTATATTCGCCGAATGATTATTTTCAAGAAGCGCCGTTGCAAAGAATTTACATGAGATCAAATTCAAATTGAGCTCTGCTGCTTCTGCATATGTCCCCATGATCCATCCCGGCAACCGTTTCATAAGTCCGTTACGGTGTTTTCCAAAGTGCTTTTCTTAAGGAAATTAAGGTGTGTATATGTATATACCGTATATGTATATAGGTTTTTGTTAGTGCTAGCATAATTTTTGTCCTGTATAACATAGCATGTAAAGCAATACGTTAGCTAAATGTTTGCACATAAGTTTTAGTAGGTTTAAAAGAACTAGAGTGAAGTTGCCTGTAGGCTTGGTTAATCTTTAAGTACATAGCCTAGTATCTGAGGCATGGTGGGTGTTTCTTGAGAAGTTGCAGTTTCCTATAGTATTTTGGTTGCTTATTAACAATTTAACATTAGTTTTTAAGTGTCGGCTGTAATTAACTTAGAATTTACCTTTGAACTCTATCCTACGGTAAGGGAGACCCAATGGGAATGTGGGGTTTTGGGTGGGGTAAATCACTTGGGAGAATGCCGTACAACTTTAGGCTATCCTACGGTAAGGGGGACCGATGGGAATGCGGGTCTCTTTTACGGAAGCAAACACGGGTTGAGACTTACTAGGCTAATCTAAAGGCATGACATCAAAAGGTGGGACATGGGAATGGCGTAGACCGATCCCCCCGTATGTACTAAATACGTTGGTAAGGATATGGTTCCCAGGTTAGATTAGGTTAGATAAGGTAATAAACATCCTTCTTAGTTACAAAGTTCTGTGATAGAGTATTCCAGTTGCATCATCTACCTACTAATAGGTTATATGAAGTTGGACCAAGCCACCTACCTTCACTCAAAAGTATTTGAAATAGGTAGTGTTTTAATTTTTGTTTGTGGGGGGGAGGTGTTTGTTTGTGGCTTGGGGGAACTGTGACTTTGATCATTGTCTAAATATAAATTGTCAAGCTTTACTACTACATTCAACACTGTCCGTTACAGGAAGATTTGATGCATCTTCCAGAGACAGCTCTTCACTCCCCTACCAACGAAGTCCATAAAAATGGCTGTATAAAGAACAACAAATCAGGTATTTTAAAACTATATGTATGATATGAATTAGATGTATTTTGAGTTGCATCGTTGGCATGAAATAATGAATATTAATTCATCTACAGAATCCACTCCAGAGGTCTCACAAAGGTTTAAGGGAAAACTCCAGTAGAACAAAAGGTAAGTTATGTGCACAAGTATTATGCTTTTGTTTGCAAAATTATTTTAGGGAACTTGGATATATGGAGTTCAAAGACTGATAATTAAAACTGACGTTGTCTCATTCTACTGAATTTCTATAAAGATTCAACAGGTGATCTACAATAATTATTATTTCAGATTATCTCTAGTTGGGGCTGCAGATGAAGGTAGTGATGTTTATGTACAAATATCCCTTAAAACATGAAATACTGAATTTTATTTTAAACTGTAATTTGATTGCATTCATTTTGGGTGTGGTGCAATATATGTCACCTTAAAGTTACATTCATTATTCATATATAATCAATTTTCTCACAGCCACATCTTCAAGATCTGCAGATTCAGATCTAAGAGGATTTGTAACTGTGTCAGAGGCAGAGGCTTCAGGTATGGTATACTTTCATCATGTATTTTTTAAATGTTTTTCAAAAAGAAAATTGTGCTCAATATCTGAATATACTGTAGCAGCTCTGCTTTGAAAAGTAATTGATTTAAGACTGGTAATCTTTCTGCTAGTACAGAGTACAGAGCTACAATGTTGGCACGCCTCAAAACAATTGAGGAAAATCAGTGGCTGATGGTAAACCTACTACAATCTGTAGCTTCTGCTGTAGGTTCAGGAGGGGAGGATATGGATGATGTTTTGCCAGCCCCAGTACGCATTTAGAGGTGCTGGATGACTCGTGTACTAAGTTAACTGATGAACATTCAAAAAGAAATTGGTAAGAACAAGTTGTATTATCTTGGAGATTTGGAACTGCTTTTTCAAGTGTTTTGGGGCCTCCATTATTTATAGTGGACCATCCTGGATACTTTGAATATAAGTAAGGCTATTTTTTATGCATGAGAAAAGTAAGTTTTGTTATTTTCTTTCTATATATTGCAGACACTGTATTTGTCATCATTAGGAGGGCTAGCCTTGGAGAGACAGTTCATATGATTAAAAAGCTTGGAAGCAATAATGTGTGGTCCTCATATAGTCTAAAGGGAAGAAAAGGAAAGAGACCATTTACTGATCTTCCTATCTGCAAAGTTGTCATCAGTAAGTGTACAGAATTTCTTAGTTACAACACCAATTTACAGCATTATCTTTAGTAAAATAACATTTCCCCCTTCACAAATACAAGCCTTAGTAAAGAACTCAGATTTGTATAGTTATAAAAAAATGCAAATTACTTTTAAAATTTTGTCGTTTGCTGTGGTTGATGAAATTAAAACAAATTAAGTCTTGCTACCTTTGAAATGTTTTTGATTTCTCTAAAATGTAAAATTGAATCTTGCTTGCATCATAGTTTGGTTTCTCTACCCAAAGGAGCATGCATAAGAAACTACAGAAAGGCAAAAATTATTGGAAGTGGAAGACGAAATAAGTGAAACCCTGAAGCATGTCACTAAAAGACAAGGTGGCCTAAAGTATAAGGTGAGCATTGAGCTTGATTTAATGTTCTGGTATGCCCTTAACTTGATCATTTTTGATATTAAGGAATAAGGAATATGCATTTTGGTATTAAAGCAGCACTTCGATATCCATCATATTCCCTTCTCCATTCTACTTCTCACTCCACTTGTGCACAAACACTCCCAACAATCTTGCCCCATTATTTATCACTCCACATGCTTCTCTCAGGTAAATCCTTTCCACTGCACACATTCTTGCCTGTTCTTCCCTATTCCCAGTACCTGTTTTTGAGATGTTGTCAGGGTAAACATATTTCTTAAACAACTCATACAACCCCCATATAAAAACTCCTCTTTTTCATATGCTTTGTAATAAATTTTGATTCCTTTTGATAAAAGTCAACATTCTCTATTTTAGCATCGTAATTATCTCCTCCCACAGGATCCTGAGCCTAAAAGACCCAATTATTGAATAGCACAAGTCATCCGATTCAGAAAA
Organism: Macrobrachium nipponense; assembly: GCF_015104395.2. Taxonomy (NCBI): domain Eukaryota; kingdom Metazoa; phylum Arthropoda; class Malacostraca; order Decapoda; family Palaemonidae; genus Macrobrachium; species Macrobrachium nipponense. Next base: position 8,556,707 of record NC_087210.1, on the reverse strand, counting down.
CTAGGTGCAGATTAAATCAAGACAGAGTGCAAGGTTCAGTGGCCCAGGAAGGTCATACAGTATGAGGCCCTCCACGCACACACACTCCTGCCATCATACTTCCCACTCTCTATACCACATAACCATCATTTACCACCTGCGACTACTTAATGTAGTAATTGTTGATGTGCAAGCAAGTCCGCACCAAGTCTACCTCGCTCCTAAGAAACTTCTTGTGCAAGATAAAATTCATTATCTTATAATTCATAATGTAAGTTTTTATTTCTTAACTGCTACCAGGAGAGATCAAGTAGAGTATATGTGTAGCCCATGAAATATGATTTTTTTTTTTACAATACTATATTTATGCCTAACCTTTTTTCTTCAAATATTATTGCCCATGGAACATCCCATTTTTGCTTTTATATGCTGTATACTCTTCCAGGAATATTCTTTTGGTTCAAATATATTTGTATGCATATTATCTGTGCCCTTCCATTAGTTGACATTTTTTCTTTACACTTATCAGTGCCTCTGGAATCTAAATATTTTGTTATATGCCAATTTATGGCCTACTTGGAAAGTGCTGTTTTTGCTAATATATATTTTATGCTCTTCATGGAATTTTTTTTTTCATTTATGTTCGTATATTGCCATTGAATTTAAATTTTTTAAACAATATCTTTAAAAATGGAATGTACTATTTTCCTCATTGTATTTTATACCCATTTATGGCTTATTTGGAATGTGCTGTTTTTGTTAATATATACTTTATACTCTTTGGAATTTTTTTCAGCTATATTTGTATGCTGTGTACTATTTATGGCCTTGAATTATTATTTTTCTTAAAACACATCATTGACTATGGCATGTACTATTCTGTATTTTTACTAATATATGGCCTACTTGGAATTTGCTATTTTTGAATGTATAATTTGGTACTCTTCATGGATTTTTTTTTACTATGGCTGTATACTATTTATGCCCGTTGAATTTAAAATTTTTCTTGATACATATTAGTTCCATGGAATATACTATTCTTGTTACTGTATTTTGCTCTATTTTTCTGTATATATTCATATGTATTTATACCTAGTCTTGGAATGTACCATATTTTTCTTTTAATATATATTCGTAAATATTCATACCCAGCCATGGAATGTACTATATTTATCTTTTGATATAAATTCCCATGTGTACCCACCCTTGGAATGTACCTACTAATTTTTCTTTTAATATATATTTGTATATATTTATACGCCAGCTTGGAATGTAATTCTTTTTTGTCAATATCAGCTATTATGAACTGTACCTGATTATATAACATTCCTTTTGTTTATAAATGTCTTAATTGCCATATACTATTTTTTGATAGAATAAATTTGTCAATATTGAGTACTGTTTTTAATTTAGACCTTTCATTATCATTACAAGAACATTATTGCAAAGTGCTATGTTAGTGGTTAGGAGGTGACTTTTTCACGTAAATTTCTATGTTGCTTCCACGTAATATCTAGTCTACAGATCTACGTTTATTTCACATAGAAATGTAACGTGACCACAACGATTTCGCAATGTTGTGTTCACGTGGTGACGACGTAGATGTGCTAGCTGGGTAGGTGGTTACAGTAGTCAGGTCCATAGGGCTAAATACGAAAATTGAATGTAGAGAAAAAAAAACTTTAACTGATAGTAATCACAGTAATAATGAGAAAAATAAAATATTCAGCAATAAATATAATAATGACAAATTCTGCAGATGACATCTTGCCAATACAGAGATGAAGTCCTTTAGGGGACAAAGGCCTCATTTTCCCATCTTTCCCACAATTTAGATCTTCTTGCTTCACTCCTTAGGATGCTTTGTGTGAGCGAGTTGCCGCTGTTTCTCACTCGGGTTACCAGACTGGACATTGTTCGCCTTACAATGATTTTTAAATTGTCCAGGTGGTTTTCTAAGAACATCTGTGTGGCGGAGTGGTATCGTGGAGTGTTTGTGAGGCGTCTCAGATGTCATTGTGCACAACAGTGATACGTCTCATGGTCTTTCGGGTATAGTTCGTCCAGAGGGAACACCCATAGATACTGTAGCTGTACGAGCGGAAGAGCAGCAGTTTCACGTCTCGGTGACAGAAAGCAAACCTCCTTGCAATCATGTTGCCAGTTGCACATAGTTTACGACGCCTCTGTTCAATGTCTGCCGTATCTTTTAGGTCGTCGGTGATAATGTGACCCAATTACGGAAATTCGCGCACAAATTCCAGCCGATGGTTTCCGAGGAAAATTTGTGGTTCTGCAATATGCTTAAGCGATCTCGGGAGCAGCGACATGCACTGGGTCTTGGTTCGTTGTAGATTATATCAAATTCCTCTGCATATTGGCGGCAAGTGTCCGATGAGTCGTTGGAGGCCATGCACTGATGGGGAAATCAGAACCATATCGTCGGCGTAACAGAGGTTGTTTATAGTTGTTTCATTGACAGTGCATCCTATTCTCAGATTATTTACCAAAAGCGAATTATCGCTTTTGCTTCCTCCCTGAATATTCCATGCCTAGCAGAAAGCATTACCCTGTCCCCAGATCACCTATTTAAACCGCATTTCATTTCCATTTTCATTTGAATTATTATTCGTTATTTTGGCTGACATATCTTTTATAATTTTTTCAAAGATTGGACGATTTCCGATTACTGTGAAATACAAACTTGTTATTGTATTTTTCAGTGATTCAGATTTTCTGATTGACTGAAAATCGTCTTCCTGAAATCTGACGAATTAAAACTTTTTTTTTTTTTTTTTTTTTTTTTTTTTTTACTGCGACTGTGAAGGAGAATATTTCAGTCACTTTAGCTACTGAATTTTTTTCGATTATATCCAACCAATAATTTTAAACCTTCATAATTTTATCGGGACCGATTAAAAAAAAGCCAAGTTCGATTAATAAAAAACAAAAACACGTTTCCTTCGATACTATATTTTGCAGCTTTTTTCAGTTCTTTCCACTGGATATGTACCAATCTACCTTTTCATTTCCTGACACACCTGATGCCGCTCTCTCTCTCTCTCTCTCTCTCTCTCTCTCTCTCTCTCTCTCTCGTTGAAAGCTTAAAACCTAGTAAAGATGGATAACCAAAGATATATCAGAGGCAAGTGTAAAAAAACATTTCAAAGGAATTTCAACATTACGTGAGAAAAGGAAATCGAATAGATTTGTGCGAAATACGAAGGAGAATTCCTCGCTATCGTGTAAATCTGAATTCGTCAAATTTCCTGCTTGATATTATTGAGGACGAAATGGAAAAAGGAGCAACTGATAATTCGAGGCGAGTCTTGTAAAGCTGTGATAATTTAAGCGTTCAATTTGAGTACACTTCTTGTGACATTCCAATTTCTCTGTAAGTGATAAAGGTAATCTATTACTAAAAATGAAAGACTGAACATCCTCAAGAACACATTGTAAATGTATTTAAAAAATCTTTAAATTGATAAAATGCGATTAAGAATAGTTGAAAATACACATAAAATACAGTACTTTCAAATGAGATATTATTTTTTTTAATTAAATATATTTACATATATAATTCATTAACTTTTATTATTGTAGTCGTAGTCATACATAGGACATCTGAAATAGTGTTAGAGCATTAATTCTAAATAAATAAGAAACGTGCCATCAATATATTTTATGTATTTTCGCATATTATTATCTTGTTACTAGAACATGCATTTTCCATAGCTCCCTCCATACTATATAAAGTTGTTATGGCATATAAAAGAGCAGCTCTCTCTCTCTCTCTCTCTCTCTCTCTCTCTCTCTCTCTCTCTCTCTCTCTCCATTTTAAGCTGCAGAATTCCATAACGGCGGAAAGGTAACATTAATGACATTATGAACCAAAAAAACAAAAACTTCTTTCAGTTTTCTTCTGACGATTGAAAAAGAAACCCACAAATTCAATTTGTAACTTGTTTACTTCTAAGTATTTACATTAAGTTTTACTCCACACTCGAGTACTTTCAGGCCCTTCTGTGGCCCATTCTCAAGAGATGTTTGGGATGTTAGCCTGGGTCAAGGCCCAGCAGTCTTCTGGAACCTTCTTCTCGTTGTGCTGTCATTTATGCGATGGCTGTTCTGGTTTTCTTGAGAGTTGCCCAATCCCCTCTTGTCGCATCTGATATCCTGAGCTGATGGTCAATGGGATCACCCTTGTGTAAGTGGTGTGGTCCACCGAAAGTCTGTTGGGCAGGAAACCTAATCTCCAGGTCAGCAGGGTCAATCTTAGCTTCTTTTTAATATCAAAGCTCGGCTTATGGGATCTTCTGAGGTAAAAACCTTTGTTTCCTTCAATTACTTTGATCTCTCTGATAAGCGCACCTTCCTTCTACTACCCTCCTGTGACTAATTTTGTTGCTTTTGTATATAAGCCTACTGTTTTTGAAATCCATCCTATGGTCATTTTTCCCAACAATGTCTAGCTATAGCACTCCCCTGAGAGTTAAGCTGTACTGCCCTTCTATGTCTTGGACTCTAGTCCTTATTCCCCTACCTGATTCCCCCACATATCTGTCTCCACAATTATTGCAATTGATTATGTATACCCCCGCTACATCATCTGATTACTGTCTTCTCCCTTCCAATTTTATTTTACATACTTTGTTTTTTAAAGTATTATCAAATGTATATACAAATTTATATTGACTTTCTTTCATGTTTCATTTTTGAAGTGATTTGTTTCATTTTAGGCATAAAAGGGAGGGGCAACTATTTTCTTGTTTTCTTTATTCCATGTACTCTCTACATTCGCTCTGTAAATATTTTTCTAGCTTTGTTTGAGTGGCCCTTTTTCTGAACCATTCCGGGTATGCTAATGCATCGAAGCTTTTATCGATGTAATTTATTTATTTCTTGCTCTATCTTTGCAGGGTCACACGTTCTCATTGCCCTAAGAAATAAACCTGTTAGAACCCCTATTTTTATATCATGACTATGAAAAAGAGAAGAAATGAATATATGAGTTTGTATGTGTGGGCTTTCTATATGTGCTGAATTCATATCCTGTTTCTTTTCTTTCTATGAGTATGTCTAAAAAGGGCAGTTTATTATTGTTACTTTTCTCTAAAGTGAACTGGATATTGTTATCAAACTTATGAGCTCATCTAGAAAAGTTTCTATTTTATTTCCATCCCCTTGCAGAATAGCAAAAATATCATCCACGTATCTCCCACCATCCTTGCAGTTTTAAGTTAGGGACATTCACATTAGGAACTAGATTAGTTTCGAAATATTCCATATAGATGTTAGCGAGTATAGGTGATAATGAGACCCCATACTACTCCATATTTTGTTTGTAAACATGTCCTCAAACGTGAAATAAGTATCACTGACACACAATTTGATCAACTCCAGGAAGACGCCTATTTGATGTTTGGTTTATTGAAAATAACCCTCATTATGTTTAGTCTGTAGGAATTCTAATACTTTATCTAAGGGGACATTGGTGAATAATGCTACTACATCAAAACTAACCATGTGTCCCTTTATATTCTTTTTTCTTAACTTTGTCTATGAAATCTACTGAATGTTTAATATGGGATTCTGAAAATATACCTAATAAGTATATTCTAGTTCTCAGCTAACCACACAGCTAAGTTTTTGTTAGGAGATTTCCTACTAGAAACAATAGGGCGCCTAGTGGCAGCCCTCCTTGTGTATTTTTTGGGGCTGCCATATATATATGCAATTTCAGGTAATTTACTTGAGAATAATAGTGCATAGCATGTCCTTCCCACTACCATAGTCTACTGATTATTTTCTTCACATTCTGATTAAAGGTATTCTGAAGCTTTTGAATTGTTGGAGGATTCTCTATTTTAGCATAAGTAGTTTCATCATCTAGTAGCCTGTACATTTAACCCTATATTCTGAGCTATTTCATGATGACAATACTACCCCTTTGTCAGCTTTCATAATTCTAATATCTTTGTAGCTTTTTAATCCCTTCAGAGCGATTACTAAATCTAGAGTCCAAGAACATAGAAGGGCAGTACAGCTTAACTCTCAGGGGAGTGCTATAGCTAGACATTTGTTGGGAAAATGACCATGGAATGGATTTCAAAAACAGTAGGCTTATATACAAAAGCAACAAAATTAGTCACAGGAGGGTAGTAGAAGGTGCGCTTATCAGAGAGATCAAAGTAATTGAAGGAAACAAAGGTTTTACCTCAGAAGATCCCATAAGCCGAGCTTTGATATTAAAAGAAGCTAAGATTGACTCTGCTGACCTGGAGATTAGGTTTGCCTGCCCAACAGACTTTCGGTGACCACACCCTTACCACAAGGGTGAATCCCATTGACCATCAGCTCAGGATATCGAGAGCGACAGAGAGGGGATTGGCAACTCTCAAGAAAACCAGAACAGCCATCGCATAAATGACAGCACAACGAGAAGAAGTTCCAGAAGACTGCTGGGCCTTGACCCAGGCTAACATCCCAAACATCTCTTGAGAATGGGCCACAGAAGGGCCTGAAAGTACTCGAGTGTGGAGTAAAACTTAATGTAAATACTTAGAAGTAAACAAGTTACAAATTGAATTTTGTGGGTGGGTTTCTTTTTCAATTAATGACATTGATATGGTTTTAAACTAGCAGGATAGCCAAATTTGTAGATGACACCAAACTAGGTGTAAATGCAGCAAACCCAGAGACAGTGGAAAGTTTAAGCAATGATCTCATGAAAATAGGAGAGAATAAAAAAAAAAATGGCAAATGCCTTTTAACGTAAATAAGTTAAAGTGTTACAAATAGGAACAAACAACCCCCATGGCAGCTATACATGCTGCTTGGGCATGACATAAGTAGTGTAGAACAAGAGGAGGACTTTGGAGTCATTATTACCAAGGACTTGAGATTCACAAAACAGTGCATAAAAGCTGAAAAGGAGACACAGAAACTAGTGGGATACATAAAGAGGCAGTTCAAAGACAGTTATAAGGAAAAGGTGCTGCAGCTCTGCACATCAATAGTTACACCCCATCTTGAATATGCAGTACTTTTTTTGTCACCACACTAAGAAAAGACATAAATAGATTAGAAGGAGTATAAGCAAGAGCCACAAAGTTAATTCCATCCAT
>NC_087210.1:8539601-8547101 GCF_015104395.2 Macrobrachium nipponense | reverse complement strand
CATATAATTTTAACCTTCAAACGTCATGCCATAAAAGAGATCGGACTTGCGTATCTGCGTTTAGATTTCTGTCGCTTAAACAAGGAAACGACTCCCGATCATTTTTCAGTGCCATTGTTACCGACGATATCTTATCTTTGTTAGTTCAGAATAAATCATTTTTCCAGCTTGGACTTACTTAAAGGCTTTCACAGATACCAACTACCTAAGTGATTGTACCTCATACACCGTTTTCAGCACATCAGGGACATTATCAATTTTACGTATGCCTCCGGCTTACATTGCGCCCCAATTACAATATAGTGTTTGGAGACTTTTAGGGGATACCCTACATGCCTATATGGTTGGTCTTGTAATCTTTTCTAATACCTTAGAAGTACATTCACATAAACTAGAGCTAGTGATATAGAGACAAAGACAAATAATCTCAGAGTAAATATCTAAATGTGAGTTTTTTTAAAACCGAACATGTTTATCTAGGTTTTTATGTGTCTAGTCAAGTCTTAAAGTAGTCCATGGTAAGGTGTCGGCTATTCATAACTTCCGGTACCTATTAACATAAAAAGGGGATATAGCACTTTTGCGCTGTAGTGGGTATTACAATCGTATGTAAATATGTAACTCTTCAATCATGACCGCTCCTTTAACAGATCTTACGAAGATGGGCGTAGATTTATTATGGTCTAAAAAGCATCAACAGCCGTTCGATATCTTAAAAGCGGAATAATGCAGCTCACCTAACTTAAAAAATCCTTGATTTAAATAAGGATTTTTTTTATTGCCAACAGACGCCTCAGACCAAAGGGTAAGAGGGGTACTACTTCAGCAATATGATAAACAGTTCTTCCCTATAGCTTTTTATTTCACATAAACTAAAGCCCTCTGAAAGTAAATATGCAGTAATAGACAAGGAAGGGCTAGGTATCGTTAACTCATTAGTACATTTTAAGTTCATATCTACGGCTATCCTGACCTGTAAAATCCTTACTGACCATAAAGTCCCATACCGAGTTTTTTCAAAGGCTTTAAACACAGTCCCAAAGGAACTCGTTGGCATAATGATCATTCAGGTCTTTGGAGCCAAGTTAAGATATCTACCTGGGAAAGCAAATATCATAGCTGACGCATTATCCCGCAATCCCGCACCATACTGCAAAGAACCATTAATTGGACTAAAAGATATAGAAACATCCGTGCCTATTGTTAAAACCGTATCTAAACAAGAAAATTCATTAACCCAAGAGATCGCGAGCATTGAATATCTGGGTCGGAGCGCAGAACTGTTACAAACTGAACAAAGCAAGAGTCAACAGCGATAAGCAAAACAATAAACACTTCAAACGGAAACAAGGTCAGCAGCTAAGCAAAACAATAAACACTTCGAACGGAAACAAGGGTCAGCAGCTAAGCAAAACAATAACACTTCGAACGGAAACAGGGGTCAGCAGCTAAGCAAAACAATAAACATTTCGAACAGAAACCCTAAAGCAAAAGTATATTTAAAGTAGTGTATCAGAATTATGTAATCAAATATATATTTTATGTAGTCCGTGACGAGGAAAACAAAACCCGAAGAAACACAGCAGGTGACTAACAACCAGGTAGTAGTAGTAATCTCTTTCATACCAATCGTCCTAAACTGGTTGCATTCCGTCATCCAGGTTCTCTATTATGTCACAGAAAGCCAAATCCCTGTTTTTACTGGCCTACAATGCTTACAGATATAAAAAGCACATAACTAATTGTAACACGTGTCATGAAAACAAGGGACACACTAAGACACCTCTCAGTTTAAGGGCCTATCATGTGCCAAATCAATCCTTGAAAGAATACACGTAGAATCATTAACAGAGTTACGAGTCTGACAGAGGAAATAAACACTTCTTAGTGTTAATAGTTCTTTGACACGTTATATAGAATTAATAGCACTAAAAACAAACTCCGCAATTGAGTGCGCTAGGAACATTTATGAGTGCTAAATCAGTAAACATGGAATTCAACACATAATAATCTGTGACTCGGGTGGTGTAAATCAATAATAACCTCCTTAACTCGTTGTGTGAATTCCTTTCCATTAAGAAAACCAATACTATATTTTCATCCCAGAGTCAATCGGTTTGGTAGAACGGATAATTAAAAAGTGTCAATGTCTTACGAGTTACAACTCGTGATATTGGATTCTGAACTGGATTATAGCGGTTCTCGCGGTTTTTAAATACCTTTATCATTCATATCTTGTATCTATAGAAATGATATTCCAAGTACCCTTATATGGTACGCCGCTAGAACACTTTTCCACATATTTCAAGCCAACCATTAATTTATCAAATCTATATAGAAAATATATATATAAATAAATATAAAAAATAAAATAAAATAAATATGGATAGGAAGTGGAGCTAATATAATACACTCCGTAAGAAGTCGGAAGGGTTACAAATTATAATAAAAAAAAGGAATCACGATAAAATCAATAAGCAAAACGTAACCATAGGTTAATTAAATATCCAAATAAATATATGCTTAAAGATTTGAACTCTAACTTAACGCTTTAGTAATGACAAATAAGCTAAAAGTTCAAACATATATCAAAAACCTACTGACATATTGGTCTGTCCGGTGATTTATATTTCGTAGTCAATGAAAAAAAATAAATAAATAAATAAATAATAAAATAAAATAAAATAGATTTTAAAGTCAGGAAGTCTAGAAGTGAAAATGTATATCAATGGAATAATCCTATATGGGATCTTACAGGGCAAATATATATATAGAATTTGTATGGAAACCCTTTCATTAGTTTTGAATAAGGAATATCTAATTTAACAAAATTACATTTATTTACAATCAAGCAGATTTCCCAACATGAAACTAATATATTGTTCAATTTTGGTACTGTTTTTTCAGACATTCATTCTCATGTGGGTGGAGTATTAAAAACAAAAAAAATATCATTTGAAAGTACTAAAGTCATATTTATTACAGCAAGTAACGTAACGCATAAGCTGGCTGAGAGCAATCTCCTGCCAGGTGATGAGGGTCATCAGTCTAGAAGGTGCATGGCACGTTTGCCCATTCATCATTGTTCCTTTTTAACACCTCAATAATCTGCTTGCACAGGCTTCATCTGTGTGTGTCGTCTCGCGCTTGCAAAGCAGTTGACTGGAGAGAGGAATGCTTAGCTCGTGAACTTCACATGTGGTTCATAGGTCACGATGATATGACATAGCCATAACCTATTCTTATCCATGTGTGCAATGCAACTTTAGTTAAGACCTTGCAATCGTTTTTAAATTAATGAACAAAATAATCAAATAGAATTTCTATAACATCAAAATGATTATTTTTTTTTCTGAACCTCATAGACAATTAGTCAATAAATCAGCTTATGATATTGGTAAACGGACATTTAGAAGTATCAGGTCATGTATATGAAATATTTACTTGCAACATTAGTCTATTACAATTCAAGTAAATCACATTCATGGGAAAATGTCACATTTTCTTGAAAAACCCAAAGTTTATGTAGAAATTAGTTACATAGTGGTTCTTTCGTTGCATCTCCTGCCTATTAATAAGTTTTAAAAATTAACCTCAGAGGATGCGCGCGAGAAATTGAATATGAAACTTTTGTTTAGGGGCACATAAGATCGGATGTATCACAGCTTAATTAATTTCAGTTAGCATAGAGATACAGAATCATGATTATATTCTCTTTGACTCTTATGTTGCCTGGCAATCTTACAAATAGCTCCGTTTTCCACTTCTTTGTCTAGTAACTTACTACCAGTAATATCGAATTTTCTTTGGGATTTGTATTTTTATAATTATGGATATTTTTACGGTCATCATAGACCTGGATAGGTTCACTCATTGTTAATGCCATGGATAAAAAGTTTGTACAGCTGACTCTTTTGAATTCCATAAAATATCAGCGAATTCATGTGGGTAAGTCTGGTTCTAAATGGCTTTCTCCCTCCCGTATTTGATGTTGTTCTGAAATTACTTTGCCCCTTGTGACAAGTATAATTTCACTTGCAGGCTGATTAATGGAACCTGGTTACAGTATCCTGCAGTACGAGAGTTTCACATCGCAACTTCAAAAAAATCGTTCATCGCTGCGGACGACTGCAGTCAAGTAACAACCGCCTACAATGTGAAAGGAATATGCACCATCATAAGTGAACAAGTTAATTTCATGGACTTCTTCGACCGACACCCATATCCGGCGGCTGTCGGAAATCGACTACAAAAGGGACATACTTCCGACAATTACGACCAGAAGGATATTCAACTCTACGTTGCTGGCGAAGGACTCGTGCTGGGGATGATTTATTCATCGCGAATGTATTCGTGTGGCTTAGGATGCAGAGAACAAGTATGAGGCCGAAATAGAAGGTTGGACCCCGCCAGGCAATTTTCCCCTTGTTTTAACCATTTGGAATTGGCCATTTCATTTGGCTATAGGTGGTTGTCTGGAACTGTGTAATGGACGAAAACTTGTTCGAACGCTAGTTAAATGTGTAGTAGTATAGCCTCGGTCATGTAACCTATATGTATATAAAGTATCGTGTTCCTAAATATAATGATCATAAATAACAGAGTCAAAATATATCTTTGCGTGTACGCACTAGGAATCTATTATATAAATGATCATAAATACAGAATCGAATATATCTTTGCGTGTACGCACTAGGAATCTATTTAAAGTGCACTTATATTAATCATAATTATATGAATCCATACATATGTATAATAAATCAGGTAGCCTATATCAATCTGTTACCTTTTATCTTACCAATAACTGCAAATATATAACAGTTAGCATAAAAATCACGAATCAATCAGCAGGAAATATTAATAATTTTATCAATTCATATGAATTTTTATCAGTTAAAATTATGATTTTTATCATGTTAATCTTTATTCTATGCAATTATCAGAGTACATTAGTATTTTTCTGTAGCATATGTATCTTAAAGAGATTAAGTGAAAAACTGTATCAGTATATCTATCACGTGATCACTATTATTTACGAATATCATCATATGCTATTGTGTCTTATATCTTATTACTTGAATCTGTATTTGTGTACACCATGAATTTTTTTACTTATAAGTATTTTCTATATATATATATATATATAGAAAATATATATATATATATAGAAAATATATATATATATAGAAAATATATATATATATATATATATATATATATATATAGAAAATATATATATATATATATATATATAGTATATATATATATATATATATATATATATATATATATATTATAGAAAATACTATAAGTAAAAAAATTCATGGTGTACACAAATACAGATTCAAGTAATAAGATATAAGACACAATATGCATATGATGATATTCGTAAATAATAGTGATCACGTGATAGATATACTGATACAGTTTTTCACTTAATCTCTTTAAGATACATATGCTACAGAAAATACTAATGTACTCTGATAACTGCATAGAATAAAGATTAACATGATAAAATCATATTTTAACTGATAAAAATTCTATATGAATTGATAAAAATTATTAATATTTATGCTGATTGATTCGTTGATTTTTATGCTAACTGTTATATATCTGCAGTTATTGGTAAGATAAAAGTAACAGATTGATATAGGCTACCTGATTTATTATACATATGTATATGGATTCATATAATTATGAATCCATATAAAACATGAAGCTATATATAAATAAAGGTTTTTTTGCCACGAAGGAAAAAAATGAAAAAAAGAGATAGCCAAGTACTTTCGGTCCTATTCGGACCCTTTACTGAGTCAAACTAATTTTACAAAAGAACAACACAGTCAAAAGAAGCTTAATATACAAACTGACATACAGATTAGCCATAAGGGCGATTTCACTCTACAGGAAGGAGGAGTCGCCAGAGGCTAGCCACACCTTGAAGGATACCCGCAGTAAACAAGTGATTCTTCCAGAAAACATTACATTTTGAAAAAAACACGGGAGCATATACAATTTAATATCATGAATTTTTACACAAATTTTCCCAAGAAAAATTATTATTGATGAAAAGACAAAAGAAAATATAAATATATATATATATCGAGCAAGAGACAAAGGAGAGAGAATATCGAACCAGAGAGAGAGAGAGAGAGAGAGAGAGAGAGAGAGAGAGAGAGAGAGAGAGAGAGAAGAGAAAGAACATAATAACATATACATGTGGTCTAATTTATTAGTTGTTCATTTATTTTGAGGTCCTTCATAAACATCTTACAAATACGTATATGGGTCTCCAAATGGTGCATTCCCAGACTAAGATTTAGTTGTTTTTATTAGTGATTTGTATAATTGCCGATTCCAGTAAATAATTGAAACATAATCATAGATCTGGCAATTATCGAGGTATCACCCCTATTAATACAATGAGATTTTTCACTCAGATGGATAAACAGTGCATTTGAAGTCTGGGCTGTTCTAACTGAATACATATGCTCTTAATCCAAACACATAAATTTTTACTAGACTGACCAACGTAAAACGATGGGCAATCCTTACAAGGAATTTTGTAAATGATGTTTGTTATTTTTGTTACGGGACTGTTTTTAATTAGCATATCTTTTAATGGTATTGTTATAAGAGAACACTACATTAACATTAAAACGATTTTAAATATTGATTTTATGGTTTTAAATCCACGAAAATAAGGTAAGCTAAGTACATTTTTAGGCATTTCTTTATCATTAATAGCAACATTATAAAACTTTTTGTGAGCTTTTTGATAACATAAGTCAATTAAATGAGGTGAGGTAGGTAGCAGAGATCGTTTCCTATCTTTTTTATGTATTCTATTTCTTGGTCAGATATTGTGGACTCGTGATATGCAAAGCACGTAGGAACATAGAAGAAAAATTGAAATTTTAATATTAAGATGGTGGCCGAATAAAAATGTACATATGTTATATTATTTGTGGTTTTCTATAAATACTGAATTTGCATTGGAAAAGATTCTCTATGTATTAATACATCTAGGAAAGGGATGACATTGTTATTTTCAATTTCAACAGTGAATTTTATGGATGGCAGTAAATTATTCAATTTAGACAGTAAATCATTTACATCGATACCACCAGGTAAGACTACTAAGATATCATCGACATATCAGTACCATTTTAAGGGATGAGTGTGATATTCGGGAGGTGTTGTCTCTCAAAAAATTCCATATATAAGTTTGAAAGGAGAGGTGATAAAGGGTTACCCATGCCATACCAATATTTGTTGGTGATATTCTTCATTAAAAATAAATCTGCATCACAAACACATAACTTAATTAAGGAAATTATGTGACTAACGGACATAGGCAATTCATGCAGTTTTCTGGAAGAATCACTTGTTTACTGCGGGTATCCTTCAAGGTGTGGCTAGCCTCTGGCGGATCCTCCTTCCTGTAGAGTGAAAATCGTCCTTATGGCTAATCCTGGGGTGTGTCAGTTTGTATAATAA
>NC_087210.1:8527101-8532101 GCF_015104395.2 Macrobrachium nipponense | reverse complement strand
ATGATATATTTTCATATATGTACCGAAGGGGAATTTTTTAATTGATAATAATTTCGTCCCCCCATGGGATCGAACCACCGTCCAAGTGGACGGGACGAAATCAGGACAGTCAGTGACGCTATCCAATCAGCCACAGAGACGCTATAAGTTCATATCGATTCTGACCTTACAAATCACCCTCGATCTGGGAGCTTTCGTAATTAGAATCGATATGAAACCCCGTCTACCATGTTGGCCAATTCGAGCGTTTTGACAGCACGTAGCCTTTTGTTATGAATAATTATCACATCGAACCGTGATCCATTTATATATCAATTCAAGCTACAAATGTCCTTTAATATCTAATTCACTTTACCTCCCAAATGATATATTTTCATATATGTACCGAAGGGGAATTTTTTAATTGATAATAATTCCCCCCGGGTCGCCGCCATGGGATCGAAACAACCACCGTCAAGTGACGACGAACAAATCAGACAGTCAGTGACGCTATCCAATCAGCACAGAGAGCGCTATAATTCACATAACGATAATCTGACCTACAAATCACCTCGATCTGGGAGCTTCCGGGGCGTAACTTAGGGAATCGATATGAAAC
The DNA here is from genome assembly GCF_015104395.2 of Macrobrachium nipponense. Classification (NCBI taxonomy): domain Eukaryota; kingdom Metazoa; phylum Arthropoda; class Malacostraca; order Decapoda; family Palaemonidae; genus Macrobrachium; species Macrobrachium nipponense. Next base: position 8,531,503 of record NC_087210.1, on the reverse strand, counting down.
CCCGTCAAATACATGTTGGCCACCTTCGAGCGTATGACAGCACAATAGCCTGTTCATGAATAATTATCACCATCGAACCGTGATACCATAATATATCACATCAAGCTACAAATCGTCCTTTAATATCTAAATTCACTTTACCTCCCAAATGATATATTTTCATATATGTACCGAAGGGGAATTTTTTAATTGATAATAATTTTCGTCCCCCCCATGGGATCGAACCACCGTCCAAGTGGACGGGGACGAAATCAGGACAGTCAGTGACGCTATCCAATCAGCCAACAGAGACGCTATAAGTTCATATCGATTCTGACGGGGTTTCATATCGATTCTAATTACGAAAGCTCCCAGATCGAGGGTGATTTGTAAGGTCAGAATCGATATGAACTTATAGCGTCTCTGTTGGCTGATTGGATAGCGTCACTGACTGTCCTGATTTCGTCCCCCCCTCCACTTGGACGGTGGTTCGATCCCATGGGGGGACGAAATTATTATCAATTAAAAAAATTCCCCTTCGGTACATATATGAAAATATATCATTTGGGAGGTAAAGTGAATTTAGATATTAAAGGACATTTGTAGCTTGAATTGATATATAAATGGATCACGGTTCGATGTGATAATTATTCATAACAAAAGGCTACGTGCTGTCAAACGCTTGAATTGGCCAACGGTAGACGGGGTTTATACGATTCTAATTAAGAAAGCTCCCAGATCGATTGGCCAACATGGTAGACGGGTTTCATATCGTTCTAATTACGAGCTCCCAGATCGAGGGGATTTGTAGGTCAGAATCGATATGAACTTATAGCGTCTGGCTGTTGGCTGATTGGATAGCGTCACTGACTGTCCTGGGGGGGACGATTTCGTCCCCGTCCACTTGACGGTGGTTTCGATCGCATGGGGGACGAAATTATTATCAATTCCAAAAATTCCCCTTCGGTACATATATGAAAAATATATCATTTGGGAGGTAAAGTTGATTTTCAAGATATTAAAGGACATTTGTGGATGCTTGAATTTGATATATAATGGATCACGGTTCGATGAATGATAATTCTTTATTCTAACAAAAGTGTAACAAAAGGCTACGTGCTGTCAAACGCTCGAATTGGCCAACATGGTAGAAACGGGGGCGGGGTTTCATATCGATTCTATTACGAAAGCTCCCAGATCGAGGGTGATTTGTAAGGTCAGAATCGATATGAACTTATAGCGTCTCTGTTGGCTGATTGGATAGCGTCACTGACTGCTCTGATTTCGTCCCCGTCCACTTGGACTGGTGGTTCGATTCCCTGGGGATGGGGGGACGAAATTATTATCAATTAAAAAATTCCCCTTCGGTACATATATGAAAATATATCATTTGGGAGGTAAAGTGAATTTAGATATTAAAGGACATTTGTAGCTTGAATTGATATATAAATGGATCACGGTTCGATGTGATAATTTATTCATTAAACAAAAGGCTACGTGGCTGTCCAAACGCTCCGAATTGGCCCAACTGGTAGACGGGGTTTCATCGATTCTAATACGAAAGCTCCCAGATCGAGGGTGGATGTAAGGTCAGAATCGTAATGAACTTTATAGCGTCTCTGTTGGCTGATTGATAGGTCACTGACCTTCCTGAAATTTCGTCCCCGTCCACTTGGACGGTGGTTCGATCCCATGGGGGGACGAAAATTATGATCAATTAAAAAATTCCCCTTCGGTCAATATGAAAATATATCATTTGGGAGGTAAATGCATTTGATATTAAAGGACATTTTTAGCTTGAATTGGATATATAAATGGATCACGTTCGATGTGTAAATTATTCCTAAAACCAAAAAGGCTACGTGCTGTCAAAACCGCTCGAATTGGAACCATGGAGACGTTTCATATCGATTCTAAATACGAAAAGCTCCAAGATCCAGGGGTGGATTTTGTAAGGTCAAGAATCGATATGAACTTATAGCGTCTCCGTTGCTGATTGGATTAGCGTCACTGACTGTCCTGATTTCGTCCCCGTCCACTTGGACCGGTGGTTTTCGATCCCATGGGGGGACGAAATTTTATTAAAAAATTCAAAAAATTCCCCTTCGTACATATATGAAAATATATCATTTGGGAGGTAAAGTGAATTTAGATATTAAAGGACATTTTGTAGCTTGAATTGATATATAAAATGGATCACGGTTCGATGTGATAATTATTCAATAAACAAAAGGCTACGTGCTGTCAAACGCTCGAATTTGGCCAACATGGTAGACGGGGTTTCATATCGATTCTAATTACGAAAGCTCCCAGATCGAGGGTGATTTGTAAGGTCAGAATCGATATGAACTTTATAGCGGTTCTCTGTTGGCTGAATTGGATTAGCGTCACTGACTGTCCTGATTTCGTGTCCCCGTCCACTTGGACGGTGGTTCGATCCCATGGGGGGACGAAATTATCAATTAAAAAATTCCCCTTCGGTACATATATGAAAATATATCATTTGGGAGGTAAAGTAATTTATATATTAAAGGACATTTGTACTTGAATTGATATAATAATGGATCACGGTTTTCGATGTGATAATTATTCATAACAAAAGGCTACGTGCTGTCAAACGCTCGAATTGGCCAAAACATGGTAGACGGGGTTTCATATCGATTCTAATTACGAAAGCTCCCAGATCGGAGGGGTGATTTGTAAGCGTCAGAATCGATATGAAACTTATAGCGTCTCTGTTGGCTGATTGGATAAGCGTCACTGACTGTCCTGATTTCGTCCCCGTCCACTTGGGACGGTGGTTCGATCCCATGGGGGACGAAATTATTATCACTTAAAAAATTCCCCTTCGGTCATATATGAAAATATATCAATTTGGAGGTAAAGTGAATTTAGATATTAAAGGACATTGTAGCTTGATTGATATATAATGGATCACGGTTCGATGTGATAATTATTCCATAACAAAATGGCTACGTGCTGTCAAACGCTCGAATTGGCCAACATGGTAGACGGGGGTTTTCATATCGATTCTAATTACGAAAGCTCCAGATCGAGGGGTGATTTGTAAGGGTCAGAATCGATTATGAAACCTTTATAGCGTCTCTGTTGGCTGATTGGATAGCGTCACTGACTGTCCTGATTTCGTCCCCGTCCACTTGGACGGTGGTTTCGATCCCATGGGGGGACGAAATTATTATCAATTAAAAAATTGCCCCTTCGGTACATATATGAAAATCTATCATTGGGAGGTAAAGTGAAATTTAGATATTAAAGGACATTTGTAGCTTGAATTGATATATAAATGGATCACGGTTCGATTGTGATAATTATTCATAAACAAAAGGCTACGTGCTGTCAAACGCTCGAATTGGCAAAATGGTAGACGGGGTTTCATATCGATTCTAATTACGAAAGCTCCCAGATCGAGGGTGATTTGTAAAGGTCAGAATCGATATGAACTTTATAGCGTCTCTGTTGGCTGATTGGATAGCGTCACTGACTGTCTGATTTCGTCCCCGTCACTTGGACGGTGTTTCGATCCCTTGTGGGGACGAAATTATTATCAATTAAAAATTCCCCTTCGGTACTATATGAAAAACATATCATTTGGGAGGTAAAGTGAAATTTAGGTATTAAAGGACATTGTAGCTGAATTGATATATAAATGGATCACGGTTCGATGTGATAATTATTCATAAACAAAAGGCTACCGTGCTGTCAAAACGCTCGAATTGGCCAACATGGTAGACGGGGTTCATATCGGATTCTAATTACGAAAAGCTCCCAGATCGAGGGTGATTTGTAAGGTCAGAATCGATATGAACTTATGTGGGGGAAAGGGGCGTCTCTGTTGCTGCATTGGATAGCGTCACTGAAAAAAAACTGTCCTGATTTCGTCCCCGTCACTTGAACGGTGGTTCGATCCTCATGGGTTACGAAATTATTATCAATAAAAAATTCCCCTTCGGTACAATTATTGGAATATCTCTTTGGAGGTAAGTATTTAGATATTAAGGACATTTGTAGCTTGAATTATCCTATAAATGGATCACGGTTCGATGTGATACTTATTCCATAACAAAAGGCTAAGTTTTGCTGTCAACCCCCGCTCAATGCCAACAGTTAGGACTGGGTTTCATAATCGTTCTAATTTACGAAGCTCCGATCCCCGAGGGTGATTTTAGGTAACGGGGGGAAAAATCAGATATAAATTATTTTAGCGTCTCTTTGGCTTTGGATAAGGCGTTCACCTGAAAACTGTCCTGCTTCGTCCCCGTTTCCACCCCTTGGACGGGGGGGGTAGGGGGGGGGGTGGTTGATCCCATAGGGACGAATTATTGAAAAAAATCAATTAAAAAATCCCCTTCGGTAACATATATGGCAATATTCATTTGGGAGGTAAAGTGAATTTAGATATTAA
>NC_087210.1:8517101-8522101 GCF_015104395.2 Macrobrachium nipponense | reverse complement strand
ATATCTATGTCTGCTAAATATTTGCTATTTTCATCCCTTACTTCTGTATCATTATCTTCATTATCAATTCTAGGGGTGAATTTCTCTTCTTATATCTTTTCGCCAAATAAGTTTCATATTTCCGTTTTTTTTCAACTTGTTAATCTCCCTTCAGTTCTTAGAGGGACTATTTCTATTCTTCTTTTATTAATCTTTTTTGCCTACGAGTACAATAGTTTGGTGGTTTTGCTTGATATTTTCTAAGGTCCCGTTTTTCATTTTCTTTTGATTGTATAAACTTTTTAGTTCCATCACTTTCCATGCATTTTTTTCTTTTGCAAGACCTTTTTTCCATTTTCTGATTTTCTGGAACAAGATCCTTCTGTCTCTTGGTATGCATGACTGATGTTTACTTTTCTTCTTCGATATATATTTATCCACTATTTTCTCTAATATTTTATGTAATATCTCCGTATTTACCTTACGAAAATGCTATCCCAATCTTTGTTTAATTCTTCATTTATTTCTGACCATTTTACTGTAGAAGTTGTATTTTCCATATCCTTCCCACTTTTTCATTTCTTGCTTATCTCTGTTGTCACTTGCTTTGGAATGGACTGTTAATTCTATGACAATATGGTCTGAAACACTCGCATTATAAACTATTATTTCTTTAACATAATTCACCTAGTTCACAAATACTAGGTCTAAAGTATTTTCCTTTCTTGTTGGCAGGTGATTTATTTGTTGAATGTTGTATTCTAGTAGCATATCTAATAGCTTTTCTAAATGCCTCTTATCTTCTGCACTACTATTAGTCTTTTTTTATATGTATAGATACAACCACAATCTCCTATTCGTTCTTTCCAGTCTACGAAAGGAAAGTTAAAGTCTCCGGATAGGAGAATAGTCCAGTCCTTGTGATTTCTACATATATCATCCAATTTTTCTATTATTGTGTCAAACCCTTTAGTATTATGTGGTCTGTATATTACTATGTTCATTAATTTTTCAGATTCAAATTCTACCGCTATTAGTTCACATGCTGAGTTACTATATTTCTCATATATTTTCGCTTGTTTTTTGTCTTTCCCATATATCACGGTTCCCCCTTGATTCCTATTTTTTCTGTCTGATCTATAAGTTTGGAACCCTTTTATTTGATCGTCATTACCAGTCTCTTGGGAATACCAGGTTTTACTTATATTCATTATATCTATTTTCTTATTAAGTTGGGTTAGTTCTTCTAAGTACTCTATTTTTCTTTTAGAGTTACTCGTAACTAAACCCTGCGCATTCATCACTATGATGGTTTGCATGTTATCTCCTTCATTTAATATGGGTAATAATAAGGATTTTCCCATGTCTCTTTCCTGTTCTGGTGTGTTGTTCTTTTCTTCATTTCCAGAAATTCTGACATTAAAAAATCCAACTTTTCCAAAATATTTGAATTTCCTTCATCATAATTATTCATTTTGTGTCTGAATCTGCATTTTCTCCCTATCTGCAACATCCCCTAGCAACGTATATACAGTATTTATCTCTTGAGCTGTATTATCTTGGAGCTGATGCTTGGAAATTCTTTGCTGACACTCCATATCGTGGTGATGGCTTGCTTTTTTCCTTCACCTCATGTTCTTTGTTCCTCTCTTTATTTGTTTCTTTTCTATTTTGGATTTTATTATTTAATTGATTATTTAATTGATTTTGATTCATGGCTACAGGGTGCATATATTTACATTTTTTGTCGAACTTATATCCTTTTCCTTCTTTTAGATTTTTGCATATTTTGGATTTAGATCTCTCCAATCATCCTCATAGCCCTCTAGGTATGCACATTTACCATAGGTTTCATAGTTTTGACATACCTTGGGATGTTTGTAGACTTTGTCTTTCTTGTCTATTTTTACCTCTTTCCCATCAGTGTGCAGATCTGGGTAGAGCCTCTTCGGGATTTTATTTTGTGTTGTCATGTTGTAATCTATTTCTTCGTACGTATGCTGCTTGATTGCCTCATATGTACGTAGTATCAATGAGTATCTCTGCATCCATACTCTTGTCTTGTTCTTTGTTTTCATTATTTTTTTCTGTCATTTCAATTTTGTTTTCTTCTCTTCTGTTTTCCTCTTCTTCGTCTTCCTCTTCCTCTTCTTCTTCATCCTCTACTATTTGCACATTAAGTCTTGATTTAATAACATTGTTTATCCATGATAGACATGTTGAGCAAAATACTCTGGTATCCTTACTCATATTTTGCATTACTTCAGCACATTGAGGATGCATTGGAATGAGAGAGAGAGAGAGAGAGAGAGAGAGAGAGAGAGAGAGAGAGAGAGAAGAGATTATTTATACAAACAAAAAAACAATAATGATAAGGATTATGACTGATAAAAATCTATAAAAAGAGAGGTAAAGAGTGTTATTAGAGAGAGAGAGAGAGAGAGAGAGAGAGAGAGAGAGAGAGAGAGATTATTTATAATAATAATTATAAGGTTTATGACTCATAAAAATCTTAAAAAAAGAAGCCAAAGAGTGTTATTATAAAAATACCTAACGCAAGTAACCAGCATTCTTACGCACAACTGGATGCGACTAAACCTACACCTTAAGTGGTAATTACCGAGGGGTTATTTACCAAATTTTTAATCAAGACATTTTTCAAGAGATAATACTAAAGATGGAAGGCCTGAACAGTCATTCCTTTTCAAGGCCGACAAGACATGAAAGATTATTATTTATATGAGGCAAGAAACCAAATACATCAACACCGTGTCTACCATCGTAGTCTCCTATATTTGTTCATGCCTATCTAAAGAAATAAAGACCGGAAATCCCAAAGAAAAAAATATATTAATGGACGGTGTCAAATACCAATGCGATCTTGAAGTATATAAACGCATCAGGCAGACAAATTTGTATCTAAATGATTTCTGATCTAATTAGCTAGTGCATTTCCGTACTTAAAAATTCAACAAAACCCTGCTTCTTAATATTTCTTCGTTGTCTAAGTTCTCTAACTACTAATGTAAAATTTTTGTTGATGATGCTTGTTAAATTAACATTAAAGCGAACAGAAGGGACGAAAGACTTTGGACTCTTGTTACTTTTACAACAAAAATACATAATGACATTAAAACCTTAAGAAAAATGTGTCCAAAGGTACTCGTATGATCTAACAAGACAAATTTTTTAAGAACTATAGTTTTCCAATGGTTTTGTATTATATACAAAATTGTTCTAAAAGCAGGTGAAGCTGATTTTGATTTTTGCAAAGAGAATGATTAGGGCTCTTTAGGGGAATGAGGAAGGAACTTGGAACAGAGAGAAACGACTAAAAGAGAGTTGCCATTGATGATGGCCTTCCTATTAGAGATAATAAGTTCGGAAATTGTCCAACGAGGGACGGTATAATGGTCGACAACTTACTCCTCTGCAGCCTTTCAAGAACTTCTGTGATCCTTTCTATAGATACTATTCGCTATCAAAGAAAGTGAATGACCCTTTGAAGGAAGGGGAAAGATTGTTGACGAAAGGGTAATGAGAAATGGGGAAATTTATGCCATTAAAGGGTATATCATCAGAGGATATATAGTAGAGTAAAGGCTTAATCTGGAGTTCATTTGCTGTTTTATTTCTTTGATAGAAATAATGTATGTTTATTAAGGGGTGAAATACTATCTAATCACCACATGAAACAATGATTAACTTTTACTGCTTCTACCACTGCAGCACTACGAAGGATATTGCTTGTAATAGTAGTAATTAGATGAATCATTTGTTTTTTATATAAATTTAATTATACAATTAAGCAGCAAAAACAGTGGAAGAAACAGTGAGTACAAGGAGAAATAATGAATTAGCAAAATCCTAGTACCATTAACAGAAAAACGACAGAAAACGAAGCCATAATAACTTTAAACTACAAGTTACTTCATAAAAGAACGTAATACTTGTCAAAGTGTGACTATTAAACATCTAATAAAATGCTTTAAAAATCATAAGGCCATATCATGTTTAAAAATAAAGATGAATAATCCATAAATGGCGCAATACGCTGATTAAGAGAGTGGATTTACATTTCGGAGGAATAGGTTGATACATTTAATGAGGATCAGTCGTACAATGAGCGTCAACGTGAACTGGGGGCCTTACATAAACCTTCAAAAGTTACTGTATACAAAAATGAATTACTCACTGTTTTCTTTTGCTTTATTAAATCTCAGCACTAAATTATGGATATCGAGAGGCCAGAAGATGAGCGAATGAACCTGACTTTCTTTATAACCTAGATGCATCACTTTCTGTCGCCAGATAGTTTCCTTCCCATACTCTGTTTTTTCCATCGGTTCATCCGCCTGTGGTGTTTGCGCATGGTAACACTGCGTCCCGGGCTTTAAATAATATCGTATTTCGAATATTAACGGTGTAATTCGCATAAAGTAAATTATTAAAACACTTTTCAGTTGCAAATGTACACCAAGATATCCTTTTATTTACCTAAAACTTACACATAGCGTAACTATTTAAAGCCCGGGACGCAGTGCTACCATGCGCCACCTCCACAGCCGGATGTTATTAGCTGCCATTACAACAGGTGGGTGAGTGACTTCATTTTCTCTCTCTGCAGCAAGTTCGACAAGTTAGGGGGATCTCATTATGTCTGAGCATCGTGTTTATTAATTAAAGTGATACAAGAGCAGCTCTCTCAAGACATATTCATGAAGGATGATATTCTACTCAAGTTACGCACTTTCAGTTGAAATGATACAATCCTCCGAATTTGCCATTTGATACTCTTAGCTCTGGATGAAATACATCTTGTAAACCTAACTCCTCCCAAAATGAAATTATGTTGCATCTGAGATTTCCACTGTTACAAATTACTGTTCATATGATCTTTACGAACGCAGCTGCTTAAATTGCTTTCAGAAATCGGAACATTAACAAATGAAATATTCAAATGTCATTGAAAAACTAATTTATTTGGTTGACGTCGCTTCTTTAGTGATCAGGTGTGTGTA
>NC_087210.1:8497101-8512101 GCF_015104395.2 Macrobrachium nipponense | reverse complement strand
CGTAGCAGCACATGAAGCAAGCGTTAGGAGAGGGTGGATAACAAGATGGAAGACAGGTAATATGAATGGAGTTACAGTAAAAGAAATGAAAGGGGTTGCAACTAGTTAAAAGGAAGAAAAGTTGCACTATGAGACCATTGTTAGGAGAGGATGGAAAGTTTAAATGGAAAAAGAAAATATGAACAGAGGTACAATAGAAAGGATTACATGGGTTTCAGCCAGGGGCCGAAGGAACTGCAAAGAACCTTAAGAAATGACTACAGTGTTCTAAGTGAGGTGAACTGACGGCACTAACTCCGCCTCTAAGTGAAGAGAAGAGAAAGAGATCAGCCGAAAGCTCTGATGGTCACTGGATGTATTTTGGAAGCATATTACATTTCCAGTTCCAGTCACGAGCATCATGAACCTCAATTAATTCAAGATTATGCAAGTTTGTATTCTCTATTAACTTTTCATATTCATAGATTTCACAGCTCTGTAATCGTTACAAGTATTTCTAATGGTTAAATAAACAATTCAATATACACCATAGGATCCATTTTGAAATAAATTTCCAGGTGATAAGTTCAGCTAATTTCATGTCAATCTTGTGAGTTTTTTATCCGACTGCTGAATCCTTTGTTATGTTCTTCCTCCAAAAACTCGAATATCATAAGAAAAAATAACTTCGTAAATAGTTGGCAGACAGACAGAAGTGTAACGTCTTTATCAAATTGATCTAAAAAGACGAACGTTTACCTGATTGTACCCAGAAGTAAGAAAATTCCAACTCGGGAGCATGAAAAACCCTGGGGAAATCCAAGGTCTGAATAAATGTGACATTTCTACAGAGCGAAAGAGAATTTGATATCATCCTTCAGAGCCTGAGAGATCTCGGGTGAGAAATTCATTTCGTGCTCTTATTCTTTGCTATTGCATCTTAAAAAGGGGATTGTCTTTTTTTGTGTTTTATTACGACTGACAAAAGGTCAATTCTTTTATGCTGTTCTCATCTCTTCTTCGGAGTTCTTTTCGTATGACTAAGTCTGTTTAATTTTGTCTGCTTGCGCAGATACTCCCGTTGCTGGCCATTCCACTAAAGATCGGATTGCTTGAATGTAAAACAATCTGAGTATCTTGAGGTGATGTATTTCATTTTCCACTCCCGGGTAAATAAAATAATTTGCCTATTTGATGGCTACTCCCAAGATGGAGATTGGTGGGAAAACGAGTGCGCCTAATAGCCAATGCCTTGGTTTTGTTAGTGGTGATTTTAAGGTCTAGTTCCTGCATTTAGTTTGTTTACCCCCTTAAAGTGCTCGTTGTATATTTGTAAATGAATGTTACCAGATTGCTGGAGGTAGTCTATGAAGTCACCATTTTCACAGATGAAGATTTCCACCCTCCTGGGTGTGCTTAGTGCGGCAAAATTTTCCGTGAGAAAGCTGCAGCGAAAGGGACTAAGGATTTATGCCTGTGGTGTGTCATTTTCATGCTCAATCTTCTTCCCAGCTGGTTCCCATTTTTATATGGGGTCGCCGTATTTTTCATGCTCGATGAACTTAAAAGTAGAATCTTGCTCCTTGATTCCGCGTTACTCAACATATCAGTACGCCGATGGTAAAGTCTACATTCTTTTCGCACCACTTTTCACCGTGTCACTCGCTTATGTCTGGAACTACAAAACGGCATCACAGCAATATAACTTTTGTAGCATTGGAATGGAATTTCTAAACAAATTTTTTTAAAAGTACATTTGTGCGTACGGTATGTCGTATAGAATCCTCAAAATTCCTGAACTCCTTCTCACTTGCATCACACCCATGAACACATTGCAAAGGCCCTATACTGGATAATCTCTCTCTCTCTCTCTCTCTCTCTCTCTCTCCTACAGAAAATTTTATTAGGACTTACTATACTACCTTTGGTGTCCAGAAGAACGAGACCATGCCACAGTTCAAGTGACGGTGCAACTGAAATGAGAAACAGTAATTCGATTAACTTACCTTTCCCTGACTCTCTAAGAGCATCTTGATATTTTCTCTTCTTCCTCCATTCAACTATTTCTGTTACTCTCTGTTGTTTACATTGGGTGTTCTTGGACCTCGACTATTAAATGGAAATTATTTATGACAGGCAAAAAAAAGAAAGAAAAAAAAAGAACTTAACTCGCTGTAAACAATCTTTTAAGGAAATCTTGGAGAAACTTTGACTAGAGGGAGGAAAGGAAGACCATTTTTTATTATTAGTGAACGAAAGGGATAGAGTAATATTTTTGTGAAGATCGGTGTCACATATACTTAAATACTTGTATAAAAGTTGAACCTTTTTTTTTGTGAGAGTTAAGTATCCCATTTGCTCCTTGTTTATTATTAACGACAGTTTTTGACTATCCAAAAAGCCTTGAATTTAGGACAAAATTACGGAACTAACAGAGGAAAAACTAGGTACCCTGTAATAGTGAATGAACACTTTCTTTCCATAATTGTGGAGGAAGGGTGGGAATATTTTTTAAAGTAAAAATGAGCGCATGCGGTCGCCTTTATCAACTGATTTCAACGGAAGACATATTGCAAAGAAAAACTATAAGGGACAGAAGTAGAGTTCTTGATTACACTGACACTTATATCAAGGATGGGGGAGGGGATACAATTAGGCGAAGTCACAACCTTCTTGTCAATTCGAGAGTATTTTTATTCGGAGAGGAAATTCCAGCAGACAGCGCAAGAGGTCTTTACGTAGTCTCTTTCTGGCCATCTCATGCTGATGTGTTTTAGTCACTTCGGATTTTTCCCTGATTTTTTTTTTTATTATTATTTGTTTCTTTCTGATTCTTCTTTGTCTCGTTTCATTTTCTAGGCAGAATTGCTTTAGGATGAAAAAGGTGCGTTTTACATTGATTGAGAATTTCCTCAAATCTTGATTTTTCTTTGTCGGAAAACAAGAGAAAGGGATGAAGTCATAACTATTACACTGAATAAAATATCTTTATATCTGCTCTTCTAAATAAAGTGCTAATTACACCTTCTATAATGAAGGATGTTTATATCCATTCTTCTGAGATAAAGTGCTAATTACACCTTCTATAACGTTACAATGTATTAATAACAGGTGACAACGATTAGTAAGCCTTTTATTTCATAGTGAGACTTTATGTACAAATGTACACAAATGTACAAACTGCAGCCTATTAAAATAACATGCATTAGACGGATTATAACGTAACATTTTGAACAGTAAAACTGACAATACGATCAATACTTGGTAGAGTCATTGTGAGTAAAAGTAAAATGGACGCTATTCAATTCAACCTGACATTTAGAGAAACCCGTACTTCTCCGAATCCCAGATAATCTAAGATATTCATTCCCTTCGTCCAGTTTTGTCAAACAGCACAACCAGCAACTGAACCCTTGTTTGTAAGTAGTTTGTCATCAAAGTTGACCTTTTAAAGAGGACGTTATATTTTTGTTAGATCTGCCTGCCTGTTAGCAAGATTCTGTGTAAACTAATGTAATCATTTGAATGAATGAAAATTCAAATATTCATTGGTTAGCCATCTCCTAACAACTTTCTTTTGGGATGATTGGTGATAGCTGAAATCTTAGCTGTTGTAGATATCACAAAAATGAAATATTAATATTTATCAACGAGTTCATTAGCTGGAAAAGTTCCCAGTGAGGGTTTCTGCCAATTTTTATCATAATCTTGCTATTGATTTAGGAAAATCTTTGTTCATGTTCCTGAGATTGTTCAGCGGATACCTCAAAATTTTACTAAGGGAAGACTATTAGCAGAAGGCATAATATTGAGCAAATAATAATTTTTTAGTTTTCCATAAGTATTCAGATTCATTATCAAAATTTGAAACGCATACATACTTCAGAACTACACTCGCATTCCACAGTATTTCTACATAATGACAAATATCCCTTAATTTAGAAAAAAAAAATACAGGAAATAAAAAAAATAACATAAGGGGATAATCCTTGTAATATACGCCAATATTTCGTCAAAATCATGAGAAAAATAAAAATAACAATAAAAAGTATGAAGGATTGTTTTTCACAGTAATTACGTAATTGCAGCCAGCATTATCGAATGCTAGTTTCAAAAGGAGCTAGCTAACTGCCCTCACTCTTCTTTCACCCATCTTACCTATCAGCTAAAAAAAAAAAAAAAAAAAAAAACAAAAAAAAAAGGTAGTAAATGAAGCGTTGTAGAGAAAGCACTTATTAACATGTCAATTGTAACCGTTAATGCGTTTTTTCCCTCCGGCAATTACTTAAACATAAACACACGCGCGCGCGCGCGCACACACACACACACACACACACACACACACACACACATATATATATATATATATATATATATATATATATATATATATATATATATATATATATATATCGCACTTTTGTCTCTGAAATATGAATAAACAAATCATAAATAACTTCATTTTTCCGTGTTTAGTGACCATCTACTTTTGTAGACGCTTCCCCATTATGATTATTAGGAACAAAATTCTATTTAGCAAAACATATTTCACAATTCTTGGTTATCACAGTACGATTCAGATCTACAATGCATCAGCCAGATACTAATTACAGAAATACTTGACATCTATTAACTCCTTTTCTTGCGTAGAAGTATGTTGTATAATACGCATTTTTTTTTTTTTTTTGAAAGAAAAAGTAACCAAAAGAGGGCTAAGTAAAATATAATAATCGCTTAAACGTTTTTAAGTAATGTATTGAGATGCAAACAATTGAAAGAGATTTACCGCATTACCAGTGACGACAAACACATGATCGCCTTCCATGATACGATTGAAGGAATCTTTCTAAAATGAGAACCATAGTCAGTATTTGTATTTAGTTTCGCAATTTAAAATTTCTTATTCCGGCTTTAATGAAGCAACAAAGGATGTAAATTTTTATAATCAGTTGCCCATAGTTCAACAGTTATACATAACCGTCACCTGTAAATATAAATCATGAAATTGCTGAATGCCTAAAGCACTGGCTAGTAGAATGAAGCCTTAAAAGTCCCACGATTTCGTGTCTATTACTTATTTCCACATTTCCTTCAAATAAAGCACACTAGAAAATGTGGATGACAGGATCACGTTCAGAAATTTCTATAACTATCTCTTATTGTCTCCGTGCCAACAAGTCCGCTTTCCCAAAAGCTGAGAGCGCCCAACAAGGCAAGTTTATCATCATACCCGCTGGCGTTGACGTCAGACAAATCGCCATGTGCCATCTAAGGCTAACAGTGGTAAAAGCGCCATTTATAAATGGTACAGTTTATTTATGGCATTGAGTATGAGAGAGAGAGAGAGAGAGAGAGAGAGAGAGAGAAAGAATCTGTTGAACAATCCTTCCCTTTCTTAAAACTCAGCCATGACTTCCTAAATTAGTCTCACCACCAGGTATTTAATTTACTCTCCAAGGGCAAAATAGTTGTGCATAATGTGTGCGTGTATCAGAATCATGCGTAAATCACTCCCTCGCCTCGTGAGATTCTAAGATATGGTATCTCATGAGTTAGGTCGAAACGACTATTTTCCTCTTGGGTAAAATAAGGAAAAAAAACAAATGTTTTTTTTTTATATATGGGAGCACATAATTTAAAATGGTAAACTTTATATCGGAAATAATAATACGTACAGAGAATGGTATCAAGCAATGATTGTACAGTAAATAATCAACTTTAATAGTTAGGTCCAATGGTATTAAAATGACTCATTTATGCTTGTATGTGTATTTCAGGAGGTCGTTTGTCACAAAACAAAACGTTGCTTTTGGGGGCGCGATTTTTTAAAGGCCGATTGCCTGATAAAACAATGTCCCTTTCAAGCAGTATCTCAATAATGTCAGATGGAAATGCGATGTTATTTGTTCCAACGCTTCTGTCACAATCACTCATCGCTTTTATGGGACTACTTCCTTCATTTCTTCCAAAACGCCTATATTATATACATTTTGAAATACCTGTTATTTTACATTTCTCAGTAATCCCTTCTTAGTCTGTATTCTACGCACATCTCCGTCTATTTTCCTATAAGTCATATCCAGCTTGCACAATTCATTTCCTTCTTTTTTTCTCTATTTATTTTAACTCAATCATTTGTTATCCTACCGTGATCTTCACGTTGAATCCGGTTACCGAAGTGAAATGTATCACTTTATGTTTGTAACATTATATTGTTATTTATTTCTGTATTTTCCTGCGTTGCTTTCACTTCCAAACCCTTACCTGTTCTAAATATTACTTCCATGTTTGCCATTACATGAACATTTTTAAAATGATGTTGCCAATCTTTCCAACTTCTCCCAACTACTGACACCCACCAGTGCGCCTTAATTGAGAAAACCCTTACTTTCAATGGAGTTACTGGATTTTAATGTACGTAGCTCAGTGAACATGAATATCGGCTCAACTGAATGTCGAAATTCCGTTCAAGTAAGTAAAATCACTGAAAAATTTAAATTCCCACATAAAATTTTAATATTTAATTGCAGTTTTAATATTTGTATTAAGTTCCATTAATTTTAACACAGTCTGTGAAAAGTACCAGCTTTTATATCTGCTGCACATTAAGTTTCAAAAGTATGCAGATTATCCTCATCAAAGAAAGTTAATGCATATTCTAATACAGGAAATAAAATGCAGATGCATTTTACTCTGCATATAATGCGTGGGAGCTCTAAATAGTTACTCTCTCAAAAAGTGTTACTAAACCAGCAATGGCTGGTGTACGGCTTGTAACTTATTCCTGCAGCGAGCAAACATTCAAATAGAATGATAGCTGCTGTTAGTCTAACCATACTCCTGTTCAGTTATCTTTTTCTTGTTTCCAAACAAATCACAGAATTATAAATGCTAGGTAATTTGATAACATCGAACTATTAATCAAGATGTAAAGTTAATGTATGTGCATTTCACCTCAGTCATCTTCAAAGTATAAAAAACATT
This sequence comes from Macrobrachium nipponense, assembly GCF_015104395.2. NCBI lineage: Eukaryota > Metazoa > Arthropoda > Malacostraca > Decapoda > Palaemonidae > Macrobrachium > Macrobrachium nipponense. Next base: position 8,505,138 of record NC_087210.1, on the reverse strand, counting down.
GTTAAGTACGATAAAGTCAGTACTTTATATCAGTAAATTCTTTCATATAAAATTATCGGATGATCAGACTGGCCGATAGAGCTTCAATCGGTGGGATTAACTGGGTGCTGAGAAGTCACAATAGAAACCAGAAATGTTCATATAAATGGTGACTGAAATATAAGGCACGAGTTCTAGTTTAATCAGCCTTATCATGTAATGCATAAGCATGTCGTGTTTAATCAATTTAGGGATAAAAATGATTTCTTGTGATATACATGTAAACTTGAAAGGCAGATATGTCAATTCATTCTTTCCAGCCGAGCGCTTTTCGAATTATAGTAGGAAATGTAAAACGAAAACCTCGAGAGACATTGGCAGCAAGAAATATTACTGGACATCACAAAAGCTAAAGGGAAAAGCGTTCATACAAGGCTTGGCCAGAAACGCCCCAACCCGTCTCCCAGACTCCTGGGGCACCATCGCTATCTCTCCTGCCCACTCCATCTCTCTCTCTCTCTCTCTCTCTCTCTCTCTCTCTACCCAAATTGAGACTTTCCTTTAATACAAGAGCTAAATCCCCAAACCGCTTACCCAGCATCGCGGAAACCTGCCTCGATTTCCTAAGGAAGTCGACTGTGCAAAGAGTTCTGGGTGAAATACCCCTCTTTATTTACCATAAATCACAGACACTCCGGAACGACATCGAAAAGGAGGACGAATTATCAGGCAGTCGTGTGGATCATGATACATTGGAATGCTGAGTGTTTCTGCCTCGTGAAGCGATGGTTCATAGTTTTAAGTTTCCCGAGGAAATAAATTCTTGGCATATTTTATTAATGTTTAAAACTAGCGTTTTATTATTATTATTATTATTATTATTATTATTATTATTATTATTATTGATTATTATTATTATTATTATTGTACTTAGGAAGCTGACCCTCTCTCAAGCATACTTTATTAAAAGTCATGGCTACTTCAGCAGCGTTACACTTGTAGAGATTCTTCTCTACAAGTGTAACGCTGCTGAAGTAGCCATGACTTTTAATAAAGTATTATTATTATTATTATTATTATTATTATTATTATTATTATTATTATTATTATTATTATTATTATTATCATTATTATTATTATTATTATTGCCTTCATCACCGATAAACCCCATATATGAGACCCGAATACTATTAATATAATTCAAGCTTGAGAATATACCATTAAATTTTCCTACTTCGGCAATAAACACCTTGTTCACCCTGTGGTTCTCTCAACTTCACGCCCTATAAAACAGACACAAGTAAGAAACAAAAGCACAAATGTTAACATTCAATCATACATAATATTTTTACATAAACACATGAGATTAATAAGTTCTTTTATGTAAATATAAGTATTTGGATTAGTCTTGGGTGTCTGTTTTGTTTAATGAGAGGGACTTTATCTTTCCATTCCAAAGGCTTTAGTAAGTCCTGTAATAGTCTCTGCAATAAAAGGAACAAATTGTTTACCTAAAAAAAAAAACGGAGAACGTCACTTTTTGCGCCAAATTGGAAAAGGAAACAGAGATACGATACAGTCCGCCTAATTCTATTTAGCTCTTTAGAGTAACAGTTGGTAACTGTTGCAGAAAAGAATATGCCATCAATGGATATCGCAGATTTTATCTACAAGAAACTAGGACTAGTCTATCACCGTCATTTACTTTGTAGAGTAGATAGTTATGGTCACTGATGCGGTTATTGTATTTTTGATAAGGAGTAAACTCAGAGTAGATAGTGGTACAAGTATACGAGCTTCCAGTTTAATTAACATTCTTAAATTCACCGCCAAAAGTGAAACATGATAACACAAGAATTGTGAACGTTTTGCAATTAAACACCCTTTCCAGAGGTAATTAGTTTTCAGGCATAGAATCTTCATAGCAGCGTTAGGGAACAGAGGTGCATCTTAGAAGACGTAAGGTCTTTAGAATCTGAAAGTGGTAGGAAACGCACATTTAGCAGTTGTGGGCAAAGATGGACTCCATGTTAATATTTTATCAGTTTACAATGTGACATAGTGATTCAAACAAGATATGAACATATCTGTTCATTATTAACCAATATTACTACAATCATAGACAGTGATCCAATCAAACTAAAATTATAATATTTCTATGTCAAGGGTAATAACAATAAAACTCCATACTCAGGAGTTATGGTTGTTGCTTTTTGCACACAGAGCAACACAACAGTACTCTTATCGGCTATCGCTGTCCATAAACATTTGTTACTATTTGTGCAATCCTGAATATTCTTTATCTTTACCCACACCTTATCCATGCCTGCGTATATTTCATATACTATGATTTTTTAAAGAAAATCCCATTGATTTGGGGAAATTAAAATATAGCGATGGAAAATAATTTTTTCTTCAGAAAAAAAAAACGGCTGGTATCATTTTTCTAATCATGTATATCTCAGATAATCTTATACTAATTTCCTTACTTATGTGATGGTTCCTGATTTTAACTCTCGCATACAAGAAATCTTCGTTACCATGGAACCAAGTTAAATTAATAAATGGTTAGAAATTTAGGACGGGAAATTTGGAGCAATTATTGTTTCCGTTCAACAATAATTTTCATGACTCCCCTTTTCACTAGTTAAGAGCGATTAATACCCACTTGTCAAAAATGGCATTAATAAGAGAACGCTTCATTAAAAAAAAACCAAACATGTTAAATATATGCCCTCCATTCCTCAGATTTCAACTCAATGAAAATCTCGAATGCTTCCAACCCAAGAGTGTAATCCCACTGGCAGCGTTAGCCACGTCCATTTTATTGCAAGTCTTTCTGTGTTAATGTAATTTTAACTAAGTTTCCCAGAATCTTCTGTCATTCGAGAACTGCTTTCACAACCTTTCCATATGCTCTTTACTTACTTATATTGCTACATTAATGCTACAGTTTGCGCTCTTTCTAGTAGCTGTAACACATTATGTTACCCAGGCAACATGTTACATTTTCCCCTTAGTATTACCTCTCTCAAATCAGTTACCTTATCCTTGATGGTGTTATGTAAGCTTTACTCCTTCTCAACTCCTAGTTACTATGCTACTTGCAGATATCTACTTTAAATAGCTTTCAGATATCTACTTTAAATAGAAGTCAGTTGCATGCATGCTTTAATGTAATGTAACTATTATTGTGCTACAGAAAGCCAGGTCTGAGACATCAAAAAAACCTCATGATTTTTCCACTGTTTAAAATAAAATTTAATAAAACGACATTTCATTTTAGACAGGGATAGTGAGGATTCCGATAAACTACAAATTTTCTTCATAATCTTTGATCTTGTGGTACAGACCTAAAAGGTCATTCAGCGTTGAAACGGAAATTGACAGTAAAAGGTTTGAAAATGTAACAGGAAGAAAATCCGCAGTTGCACGATGAATCAATTATATGGAAAGGGTGGAAAGTAAGATGGAAGAGAATATGATAGGAGGTACAGTAAAAGGAACGAAAGGGGATTGCAGCTAGGGACCGAAGGCACGCTGCAAATAACCTTAGGTAATGCCTACAGTGCACCGCATGAGGTGCACTGACGGCACTATCCCCCTACGGGAGACAGATCCCAATCTTAAAAATTCATTTCTGTTAATTTCATGACTGTATTACTCTCGTCTTTTCAAAGTTTCCGGTCAGTCTACTTACTATTCATACGAAGAGAAAAAAGATAAGAGAGAAGAAAACCAATTTCATGTTGCCTTAAAAGGAGAGACGAATCTTACTGAGTTATGCTGATGCTGACGATAAAAAGTGGTACTCCTGGAAAGGGAGTGTTTTCGTGGAAATGGCTGAGAAAAATGGTGACACGCTGTTATGGCAAATAAGAATATATGTACTCTTTTCAGGAGTGAGAGGCAACGTTCTAATGAAAGCTATTAAGATACGTAAAAAACAACTATTCAGATTAAAAAATTATGAGTTATTCTTTGGTACAGTTGTAACCAAAGAGTTCTCTTTCTAAAGCAGACCATAAGGGAAAACGCTTTTCCCTTTGAACCTTAATCTTCTTGAGTATATTACAAATATCACATGGACGGAATAAACTATAACGGAAACGCCAGCAGCATGCAACCTTCAATCCTTCTTACCCTTTAATCCAATATCGCACAATTTCTGCCATTTCAAAAAGTACTAATTCAAACTCTCTCTCTCTCTCTCTCTCTCTCTCTCTCTCTCTCTCTCTCTCTCTCTCTCTCTCATATGAATACACACGCGTCAAGAGAATGAGGCTTGGGTTTCTCCTTAGGGGGGAGATCAAACAAAATTACCGAAATACAATCATAGTAGTACTTTCAGTACAAATAAAACCCCGTACTAAAACATTCCATGCTAAAATATTTCACGTAAGTAAGAAGAAGCGATATAGTTAATCAGGCCACTCATGCATCCCGTGGATTTATATAACGAAGTACAAAGAAAGGGGAAGAAATCTGAACGAAAAAAAAAAACACCCAAATTAGTTGTCTTAATCAATAATTATTTATGTCAATAAACTAAACATATCAGGTTTACCCCAACATTCTATTCTACCATAAGCATCTCTTGCTTTTGCCTTATTTCCCTACAAACAGTTATTTATACATCTTGCTATACTCCTGTGAGACCAAGCCTTTCCAGATAATATTGACTTGGTTGTAACTGAATATTCGAGTTAATTTATTCAGACATTTCTTTTATTACTGAGAGAGAGAGAGAGAGAGAGAGAGAGAGAGAGAGAGAGAGAGAGAGAGAGAGAGAGAGAGAGTGTTATCCGCCATTGCTCCACAGGGGAATCTAAATGTGATTTTATTGCCGATTCGAACACATTACGTCTCCTGACTGTGTCTCTTTCTTCTTGATTTGCCCAAATGACCCCCATTCTGCAATCCATGACGTCGTGGCGTTTGTGGTCACAGCTGACGTTCTCTTCGTGTATATAGAAGTTACTGAGGGTATTTTTGTACACGTTTGGGGGTTCTCAATTGCTCTAGAGATGCCGTGATAATTTCTCACATGCAATGGAATGGTTTAAAGATTCTTATTTCTCAATATTAAACATTTTTAATATAATTTCAATCACAATAAAAGAGTCCATGCTAGTCTTCAAAGCACCAATACACCTGAATTATTTTGAGAATAAATACACACACACACACACACACACACACATATATATATATATATATATATATATATATATATATATATATATATATATATATGTATGTATGCATATATAATATAATATAATAGCTGATCAACACGGTGCTGACTGGGAAAACTCTGAATAACAACCGATAAATTAACTCTCTCTCAATTCATTTCCTGTTAAGAAAGTTGCTTCAGTACATTGCCCAACATTTTTAACATTTTATATTTCACCATTTCTAATCCCCCATTCCTATCTATTCATCTAAGCAACCTCGGGAACTATGCATTAAACAGTAACTTGTCATTTTTACATTATATATTTACCCTTTCTCAACCCCTCCCTTTCCTATCGGGGCTGAAATTTGACTTACAGGGCATCAGGAATGTCACCATTCATCTCAGTGACCTCAAAAACTATGGATTAGACATTAATCCATAGTAGTTTTCGGTTATTTTTACATGTAACCTCTTTCTCACCCATTCTCAGCCCCCTTCCTTTCAGGGCTGAACTTGGTCTTATAGAGCATGAGGAGTGTCACAATTCATCTTAGCAACCTCAAAAACTATGAGTTAGACATTAATATATGTCACTTTCGCTTATTTTTACATGTCATCCTCCCCCACCCCCCATCTATCCCCCTTTCCTATCAGAGCTGAACTTCGACTTGAAGGGTATCAGGAGTATCACTATTCATCTCAGTGACCTCAAAAACTATGGATTAGATACTAATATCTGTAAGTTTCAGTCATTTTGACATGTCACCCCTTTCCTGTCCCTTCTCATACTATGAACAGACAAATTCCTACAGTAATGCTAATCTAAATACAATAAACCTAAGCAGAAAATTGATAGGTACAGAACTGATCACACTGTTTTACTACAATTACTGGAAACATAAAACTTTGAGCAGAAGAACCGAATATTTCTCGAAAACAGAACAATACCTGTCTACTAAATTTTTTATCGAGAAAGAAAAAGAGAACACTATTTGCTGTTGGTATAAAAAGTCAATAAATTCATGACAAGAGAACTGAAAAATAACATACATTAAACAAAAATCCATTTGTTTTTGGAATCTCTCTCTCTCTCTCTCTCTCTCTCTCTCTCTCTCTCTCTCTCTCTCTCTCTCTCTCCTGGGTGATTTCTTGAATAATCATCAGCTCAAAAGAATTCTAAACTTCAATTCCCACCCTTCTGCATCTCCCAGGCATACCTTTTCCTTCCACCCCAATATAGACTTCACAGGACCCTTGACGGATCTTGGGGGATTAGTATTTACATAAAGCTCTTAAGAATTTCGTCTACTGGGTCTCAAACCAAAAACCAGGGATCAGGATATTAAGTCGACCGTGTTTGATCTCTTGAAAGGCTTTTAGGAGCCGAGGAAACAAACCAACTGAGTGGTTTTGCACAGTGATAATGCTTTACGTCGTCGGTGTCTTAAATGCAACAGATATTTTCTTCCCAATTATTCTCCAAATAATGTAAACTAGATGCGGTTTGAAGACTATGATGCGATCTCGTCTGTGGTCTACCCCAGTGAAAATGTGTTGATGAATCCTTTAGATAGTATATATGCATAAGTTCCTGTGTGCGGGTATTATATATATATATATATATATATATATATATATATATATATATATATGATATATACTATATATTTGCTAAAAATATATAATAGATGCACTAGTTTATTATATGAGCGATTACCACAGGAAATTGACAAGGCATTAAATTTCGTAATATTCTGGCCGTGGAAAACATCCATGTATTAGAGGGTTTTATTTTTATGTTATGAAAGTAACGTAGTAAAAAAAATATCTTTTATATCCGTAAACTCATAAAGAACTTAGGAGCTGAGGCTCAGCGCTTATATCGAAACTCCTGAGATGTTGTCAGAAGCGATAGGTAACTTTGCTCGTTCAAGAAGTCTTTCATAAAACAATCGACGCCTTCATCGGCAGACTTCGGTAAAAGTTTACGTGGTCCTATTAGCTGGAGTTTTAAAGACTATTAACATCAACATCCTAATTATCATCATAGTTATCAGTATAATGATCATACCAGCAAAATTTTAACTTAGTTTAAAGTAAAACTGAAGTACAGTATTAAGATTTATGTGTAGAGAGGATCGCTTCAGTTACGTTTCACAACAGAAACGAAGTCTATGAATACCAGGGAGAAGAAAGATTTAGAGGGAAAAAAATTAGAAAAAGAATGGGTTTCGAGGGATAGGAAGGGATGTTAATAGTTACAAAAATTGGTCAGCCCAACGACCCTAACTAGAGTAGTAGACTCTAGGAAAGTAACGTTATAAGACGATACCTTTGCATTTTTTCATAAACTTCTGAATACTAGTTCCTCACTCCTGTCAAGAGAATTACGAATATAATTAGATTTTTTTCTTCATTTTTCCCTAGGCTCGCGCCTCCCCTGGAAATTGCTGACGCCCCTACCCCCAAGGGAGGCGCACCCCCCAGGTTAAGAACCACTGATCTAGCCACCAACTTCATCGCTGTAATTTAGCCAGGAAAAAAATGAAAGCTTTTGTTATTCAAGTGATTATAATTGTCAGAAAAAAAATTGTAGGTTTGAGCAAGCGGTTCATGGAAACACGTAGCTCTATTTATGAAGAATTCTTTTTACTTCTTACATCACTGTGTTATTTATATACACAACTAATAGCCTGCAGCTGTATTATCCAATTCGCTCTAACTTCTGCACTATTTTCAAGGTAGAGCGAATTGGATAGTAAACGACAATTGTAGCTTAATGTTACACACACACACACACACACACACACATATATATTATATATATATATATATATATATATATATATATATATATATATATATATATATATATA
>NC_087210.1:8489601-8494601 GCF_015104395.2 Macrobrachium nipponense | reverse complement strand
TCCCAGTAAATGCTACTGCTCTGTCGTATAATGATTTTTCCATTGCATATTGACCTTATCGGCTTATTTCTTAAATAGGAGCTGAAAGGGGTTTTAACAGTGTTTATAAGGATAAAAATGAAAAATAATATTTAGTCAACGAGCCTGCCCTAACACCCACCCAAACACCTAACTCACATCCCTGCAGATAATCTCAGTTTCACACTTGAGTTCTCCATATTATAAGATTCCAGGCATTAGTCATTATTGTGAAAAGAAACATTACATCATTCAATGCCCCACACACAAGGACATTGACTTTAAAACTGTGGGGCTGGATACCCAAAGACAGATCACTAACCTGCAGCTGGTGACGGATGATATCAGTGGTAACGAATGAGCTCCTTGATGACTCCTGGAAAATGAATGACAGTTTTAGAACTCCCGAATGACACAAGACCTTCCTCAAACACTTGAGGTAAGCAAAAGTAGGACCTCAAGCTTATTGCTTTAATTCTAGGGAAATCCAGGGCGTTCGCTTATAAGTATTGCTGGGATAATTAATAGTTAAATCTAAAAGAGGCAAAGGTGGGTGCAGTCTTTGGTGAGGATGGCATTCATTACACCACTATTAATTACCATTACAATAGCCAGTTACCTCGTCAGTGGACTTAATGGCTGTAAAACAAAAATGTAAATTTGAAACTAAAAATGTGTGTAACGTTAATATACTGAAAAAGCAATATAAAAATAAAAACGGTTACGGACAAACCTCATTAAATGGATTAAATTTAAATTTCGTTTTCATTTTTGCCCTGGTCGGAACTGCGAGTATGCGATATATGGAAAAGAAATATCAATGCACAAATTCTTTTCCATATCATAAGAATGTCACGATTTCAAATAAAGCGTATATAAATTTGTAAAAAAATATATATACATACTTGTATATATATATATATATATATATATATATATATATATATATATATATATATATATATATATATATATATATAACTTCTTGAACTGTAAGCTAGTTATAATTCAAGTAGAATTGTTGAAATAACATCTAAATAATGGAATAATAATTTCTGTGCTAACGAATCGTCAGTTCCGTGTAACGTATCAATCAAGGGTCCATTATTACTAATCTAATAAAAATCTAGCCGACACATTCAGTCAAAGGTGAAATTACAACCTGACTAAGGATACCACTGTTTGTATTAAATATGGGTAATTACAGCTTATTTACTGACCATTTCAAGGCCTGCGATGCATAGGTTTTCTTAAATATCTTTTTAAATATCAACTGTATCGTCTTGAAATTTTGGCCCAACATGTTTTAGACCTTCCGCTAATGTATGGCAATATAACTAAGTATCTAAAATTATTAATAATGGCACTTTACTCTTGAACATTTCCAATTTTCTTTGCATTTGACTGAGACTTTCGGACACCGTTAGGAAAGACGGCCCGCCCACTTATTTCTCTCCCTGTTAACAAAATATGAATGAAAGTGTACCGTACTACGATTATGACGTATAGTGTTTTACATTTTTAAATTACTTTATGGATTATTGTTTTATATATCCAAATTAGTTTATGCAATAAAGTTTATTTGTGTTTCATTATTTTGGGAGATTATTATGACCTCTTGGCTTATTTAGAGTATATATATAAACTGGAAAATATACCCGCTGAAAATTAGAAGGGCAGTAGTTACAAGCTGTTCAGGTGTGTTTATATTGTCGTCCGGCTTCCACCCGCCCATCCTGAACTCAATGCCATCGAGCAGGTATTGAAATACGTTCATCGTTACGGCATTTCACCAGGGCAGACCTAAAGGCCAGATTGGAGGAAGCAAGGCTTGCTGTCACTAAACAGGTGTGGGTAGGAGCTGTCCAACGAAGTCAAGCTTTCGAGAACGAATACTGACTCACTGACATCGTCCGGGATTGCATAGATCCAATCGTTGTCAACGTCGCCAATGATGACGAGGACGATCTGTTTTTAGACAGTGATGGGGAGTGAGCTGAAATATCCTTATACGTGTGTATATATAGTCCTGTAATTAATAAGTTTTGATATATTTATCCACCAGTTTTTTTATTTTGTATGTCTATACTGTTTCTATGGTTACTTCAAAAATTTACTTCAAAATCTGTAAAATTTCTGTATATAATGTACATACTTTATTGGATATATATAATAAAATAATGTATATAGTGATCTTACTTTTAAATAAACTATGATCTGTTTTTTTACTTCCATATTTATATCTCCAATAATAATCTAAAGTTCCCACTACCACACCATTCTCATGGAAATAGATAAGAAAGTGCATGATAAACAAAAACATACAAATGGCTTTATGAAAAGTAATCCGTAATAAATGGTAGTTCGTGTAAATTTTAAAACGTAAAGAAAACATATGGTAGTACACTATTCCATTCATAAGTATCAGGCAGAGTAAGAAAGAGAGGAGTGGGCGGGGCTTCTTTCCTAACTCTTTGGCTAAGCCAACGACAGGTGTTCGTATATTTACAACTAATACTGAGGAAATTGGAAATTTTCTAAGTAAAGTGTCTTAATTATTAATTCAGGGTACTTGATTATATTGCCATATATTAGCGGAAGGTGTAAAACATGTTGTGCCAAATTTTTAGGAAGATACAGTTGATATTTAAAAAGATATTTAAGAAAACCTATGCATCGCAGGGCTTGAAATGGTCAGTAGTTTATGTGGGTATTAATCACCTTTAAAATCTTTTAGGAAAAATATTGTCCTATCTCTCTCTCTCTCTCTCTCTATCAATCATTGTTATGCAATATAAAGAGGCTTAATTTTTTTTCCTTTATTTGAAATCATAAGATTCGATAATCCATTTTCTATATTCAGAACGGAAATTATTCTTAAATTGATCATCACTCTCGTATTTCCTTTTATAACGAAAACTTATATTTACCGAACATCACGTGCATTTATTTCAAACTTGAGAAAAAACATGTCTGTTTTAGATCAAGGCAATTCCAATCTTCTTCTGTTTCATTTATTTTCCTGTGGAAATCGTTTCTGCAACATTTCATTTCCTTTGATCTCTCTATCCACGCGCGATATTTAAACTGATGGGGAAAATTGTTGATGGAGCATGATAAAAGAATCATATCGATGTGCTGACAGATTGGAAAAGCACGCTCTGCTAAGTGCAGACAATTTTGCCCATATAGAAAGGAAGTAGGATGCCGATAGAATTAAGCAACAGAGAACTGGATGTATAATCGAATCAATCTCATTGAACTTCCTCAGACAAAAGCGTTTCGGCATATTATAACCACACGGAGATAAAATAAGAGATGGACAGGGTTTTTTTTTTTTTTTTTTTTTTTTGCATATTTTGAATTTGGAATAATTTTCCGCCCAAGGTTTATATAATAAAACCCTTACCTTTATTGCGAGTTGTTTCAATTATGCTTATGTACAAACATAATATATATACATATAAATATATATACATACATAGTATATACATACAAACAATATTTATAGCTTATCCGTTACTTCAAAATTCGATAATATGTTGGACGCGTTGATGGCTAAGCGGCCTAATATATATAGCATAATATATCTATATATATATTTCTATATATATATATATATATATATATATATATATATAATATATATATATTCTTACAATACTTTTATTAATAAAACGTTACTATTTGATAATTCTGTCTAATTTTTAGCCCCTGCCCTATTGATGGTAGGAACGAAAATGCCACCATTCTCCCATGAGCCTCTTCTACATTTTGTAGTTTGTTCTACTCTCTTTTCCAATGATTTTGCAATATGAGTAATGTCAAAGTTGCCTCATAACTTATATGGGATTTTAGGTGTACTTCCTTTAGTATTATCGGTATAATTTTTTACTGGCAATACTAAAGGGTATGTATATCAAATTTCATTTCTCTGATTTGCCTTTCAACTAAGTGATCTCTTAAAAATAAAAAAACAACTCCTTTCCTTCATGTTTATTTATACCAATGGACACCACTAGACTCATCGATGTTTCAGTCCTGTTTAGCCTCAACCATTTCCCATAGCCTCTTTTCCTAATGTAACTCTAGGAGAGAGCCCGTGCTAGCATGCAGATAAGTTTACCAACAACATCAATGTTACTCCGAAAAATAGCAAGTATAATACACAGAGAAAAGGACGCCTCAAAATGGGAAAGCAATAAGTGAAACTCATAAGAAAAGATAAAATGAAAGATATGCTACGCTCCTTTCTGCACTTTCTTGCAGATTCGTTCCAGGGAACGCGAAGAAACACAGAAGGAGTCTTTTATGAATTTGCTCAGTCACTAAAAGCTCCCTTCATAAAGGACTCTCGGAACTGTCAAATATACACACTTGGCAAATTAAAGGAGGGTTCTCCAGGGTGTCTGTTGCACGTAAGGTTTATGAAATGGAAATACCTGTTTGTCTGTGTTTTTTTTTATTTCCTAGATTACAATGTCAGCCTGTCAACTGGGAGCCTAAAAACACATTATATAATTATATAACTACAACGAGTACATCTGAATACAGATGTTACAATTATTTTACCGATTACGTGTAATAATACGAAAGGCACCGACGCAGTATCTTATCGAAGTTGCCTTTCCGATTGTTAAACTAAAATTGTTGTTTTTCTTTTCTTTTGTATTTTCTCATAGTTGTCAAAGGTGGGAATATTTTACGTTACATTTACAGCTGTAAGGTTTTTCTGTAAAATATAACTCAAACTGTCCCTACGACCATGTAGTAGTACGATGATGTCTACGTAGAGGTAACGCAGCTAAGACATCAGTGAGAGAACTTAAAGGCAACCTAGTATATAATTCACGAGAGGAATAAAGAATAGATAAGCACGATACAAGCAAATATGTCCTCACTACTACAATCCACACCAGTGACCCCGTGAGGAGACGGGCAGCCTTAGCGACTGGTTTGAGAGGAATCAATCTCTTGAAAGT
>NC_087210.1:8479601-8484601 GCF_015104395.2 Macrobrachium nipponense | reverse complement strand
TCCTCTCCCTCCTTCCTTCCGTGTTATGTATGTCTGTCCGTATTTGCTCTTGGGTGTAGTGCTTTGTGTATTGTCATATGTTCCCTGGTTTTCTGATCTATGCTGCGGAGTTCTGCCTTCGTCCATTCTACTATTCCTGCACTGTATCTGATTACTGGTACTGCCCATGTGTTTATGGCTTTTATCATATTTCCGGCGTTGAGTTTTGACTTGAGTATCGCCTTGAGTCTCTGCATATATTCTTTCCTGATCGTGTCCTTCATCTCTTGGTGTTTTATATCCCCTCCTTCCATTATTCCCAGGTATTTGTATCCTGTCTCATTTATGTGTTTGATGTTGCTCCCATCTGGTAGCTTTATCCCTTCAGTTCTCGTTACTTTGCCTTTTTGTATGTTGACTAAGGCGCATTTTTTCTATTCCAAACTCCATCCTGACGTCCCCCCAGATACAATCCTTACAGTCTGGGATTAGGGTATCTATTTCCTTGATGCTCTTACCATACAGCTTGATGTCGTCCATGAACATCAGATGGTTGATTCTGTTGCCTCTTTTCTTGAGTTGGTACCCGGCATCCATCTTCTGTAGTACTTTTGTCATGGGAATCATGGCTACCACGAAGAGTAGTGGGGACAGTGAGTCGCCCTGGAAGATCTCTTTCCTGATATTAACCTCTGCTAGTCTTATTCCAGAGCTTGTAAGTATTGTATTCCAGTTGCGCATTGTATTTTTGAGGAAGCTGATGGTGTTTTCCTCTGCCCCATATATTTTCAGGCATTCTATTAGCCATGTGTGTGGTATCATGTCGAAGGCTTTCTTATAGTCTATTATTATTATTATTATTATTATTATTATTATTATTATTATTATTATTATTATTATTATTATTATTATTATTATTATTATTATTATTAACCGCTTGTTATGTGGTTTATGGACTCATTTTTCATATTGCACTTCCTGCATCTCACCCAAATGCAAGAAGTGCAATATGAAAGACGAGACCATAAAACCACATAGCACGTGGATATCCGACCCTTGCACAGAACCAATACAAAGAAAGGCATGATCCAGTAGCAGAAGCTCTCTACTGGAACCTGTGCAAAAAACACCAGCTAGTTTGCATTAAGAAGTGGTACGACACCAACCTGAGTGAGTGATAAAGAAACGACCAAGCAGAGATCCTCTGGGACTATGGTATTAGAACAGATAGGGCGATACATGCCAATTGACCAGACTTGACGCTGATTGACAACATCAAAGAAGAAGAAAATCCCACAGGTATATGATAAGCATCAATACCTGAAAATAAAAATAAGAAGGATATGGGATATACCAGTGCAAATTGTCCCCATAATCATAGGAACACTACGCACTATCACAAGATTACTGAAAAGGAACTTTGGAAAACTAGATGCCGAAGTAGCTCCAGTACTCATGTAAAAGAGTGTGCTCCTACAAACAACGTACGCAGTAAAATGAAAGTGTTGGACTCCTAAGGAAGCAGGATGCTACATTGAACCCTACACTATAATAAATACCACCTAGTCGAATAGGATGGCTTAGACAATAGAGAAATAAATAAATAATAATCATTATTATTATTACTGACACTCACATGTTAATGAAAATGTTATTACGCAGGTATAAATGAGAATAGATTCATTTAAATTCTTTTTTCTTCGTCATTCCCCATTCGTCAAATTATTAACTTATCTCGTTAGGAAGTCAAAAGTTGCACCCGAAAGCATTTTCAGATTTGCGTTGAAACGAGCACACAGACATTAAACCTCATTAAACCTAAGTAAAGAATGAAGCACTATTTTCATAAGAAACATGGTTAATAAGTACAATGAGATAAACTTATCCTAACTGATTCCATGAGAGCCTAAATAAACAATTCATTCTGGTGTCACTCCAAATTTATCACCCTAGGTCATATTTTAGTGTATGGGCACCACACTCTGGCGGATTCGAAAAAATAACGGTGCAGACTTGCTGAGAATACGAAAGTCAATCCTTTTTTAGCGCAGCCATCAAAAGAAAAAAAAAAGAAAAATAAATAAATAAATATATAATAAAGAAATAAAATAGATAAATAATAAATAAATAAATACAGAAAACATCCCCGATATCTATTCCTAACAAATAAATAATATCACCTTTGTAGAGACTGTAACACCCCGTTTATTTCTAGTGAAGGAGATTCATACTTTTTTTTTCTAAATGAACAACAACTTAGATGAAAAAACAGGCAAATAAAAAACGGAAAAAAGGCCTGCTAGACATCTTACCAGACCCTGGTTCGTCTGATTGTTGCTCTACCTATTTCATGTGAGCATCTTTGAACATCGCCTAAATTCGGTTGGTTTCGCGCTGTGTGATTTCTAAAACTGTTATCATTATCATTCATTTATGTCTATGTGATGATTTTAGATGTAAAAATGAAAATAATGCTTTATAAGTCAGTATTGAGTAACACTGTTTATTAAAATGAATAATAAATTCCTGTTAATGCATCGAAGTGGGTTTTCAAATGCAACCAAAAATGTAAGTTTTACAAAAAATACTCGAATGTGGAATCGAGATATACAGTGGAATGCATCTTAAACTTTGAATTGCAACATTATTCTGCTATTTTATAAAATAAAAATGATGCGATCATATTTCTGAAATGCGAAAACGTAATGTGTTTTATGCGAATTATACTTGTGCCTAGTTTACATAAAGGAAACCTTTCTTGAACATGTAATAAATAAGAATAACCAGGTTATTAATAGTTGAATAATAGTAAACGTATTTTATATATATATATATATAATAATATATATATATATAATATATATATATGTAGTCATATATATTATATATATTATATATATATATGTATATATATATAACATATATATATATATATATATATATATATATATATACATATACATATATATATATATATATATATATATATATATATATATATATATATATATATTATACATATATTATATATATATACTATATATATATACATATATATATATATATATATATATATATATATATATATATATATGAATTTCTTGAAGTTCATATTTAAGAACTGCGGAGATGTACAATTTTGACAGGAGATATAATTCAGCACATAATACGAAAGGTAACCAGGTTTTGGTTCAATACTTTATGATTTTGAAAGGTCCAATTGTTTTTTGTACCGTGTGCATTAGTGTTTCTTAATGGTTTATATTGTAGTAGTTACTGTGGAATAAATCTGATCTTTAAATTAGAAACAAAAAGTTTCTTTTACATAGATAATTTTTTTATACCAAAAAGGGGGGGAAACTGGGACATAACAATGAAATACATAACATTCATTCTGGAAATTTGGAAAACCACTGGGCTCCGTATAAAACGAAATGGGCGAGAATGTCGAATCTTGGAGAAAGGCACCGAAGTAGCTGAAGTCTGCTGCCATAGAATCACTGAAACAGGTCACTTCCAATGTCAATAATGTAAAATATATACTTGACGAGGCGTTTTAGTAGTTCAATGTGTAATTTATCTTAACGGAGGGTACTATGTAATGAACCCTAACTATATCACTTAAAGATCTGTAAGCAATGAAAGGTTCCAGGCTTTACCGAAAGCAATTCTACGAAAATGGTCGTAACAGCACTAGAGGATAAATGAAGAAATAAGAATCCAACTCCTTGCTTTCTTCCTGGAAACGAAAAGAAAATGTAACAAAAATTGTATTTGTCACTGTTCTTTAGGCAAACGCTAATCCTCTCTCTCTCTCTCTCTCTCTCTCTCTCTCTCTCTCTCTCTCTCTCTCTCTCTCTCTCTCTCTTGAGACGAATGTATAAGATAAAAAAAAATGCTGTATTTCTCTGGAGTAGGAATCCATCTTCGACGAGAGCGAAGGCGCCCAGCAGTAGAGGGTCATCTATCATTACTAAGTAATGAAATGGTCCGAGGGTCATGCGAGGGGGCGTCCTTCTTCACTGATAATTGAATGAGAGGATCTTCGATCTTTAGAGCATGGTCGAAAATTTTCTTTTAATCTTTTATTTATTACTTTTTCACTCATATTGTATAGACATTAAAGAATTCTGTCTTCTGTTCTGGGAAACACCCGATGATCTCTTATTCAGTTGGTCACGAAGGTTACACACTTTTTATTTAATAAATCTTAAAAATAGATTTTTAGCTTCCTCTACGAACTTGGAAAGCTTCGCCTTCCTCAGGGTACGGCTGGGCTTGATCTTATCTAAAGCAGTAAAGAATTCTTGGCCAATTCAACGCTCCGATACCCGAAAGCACCATACAATATTGTCCCTGTACACCAATTTGCCTTCCTTTAACTGAATTCTGTGATCAAAATCAGAAGAGTTTGTAGATTTTGTATCGTTCCTGTCACGGCTATTTTGTGTTTCCAAATACATTTACCAAGAGGGTTTCTGCAGATAAACTCAATTTCCATCAACTTATACAATGGGTTTGTTCTTTTCGTTTGTCTTATGAATTTTGATTTAACGAAGAGTTTACAGGTGTTATCAGTATGATATATAAATCTATGTTGAATTCTTGGTGAATTCTTATGACTTACTGCGATATAGCAAATTGGCTATATTTTATTCCTGTTAACCATTTCTTTTTTAAGTGTAAACGTTTATTTCTTATATCTTCTTATATCATTTTTCTTAAGTGATATCTAGGCAGGCGCCAAAAAGCTTCAAGGAACTACCAATTCATGCGTAACATTGTCATGTTATGTTTCCCTAAGAGGAGTCATGAATAGAACTGGCAAACCCGTTGGTAACTAGATATCAAGCCCCTCAAATGCGCCAAGTCCTCTTCTGTATGAACTACATAATTTGAACTCTTTAAGCATTGTGTCGTCAAAGAGAAGGTGAAACGTTTTCTTTATAAAATTCCGAGGACCAATCCTGGTTAAAGCCTCTCTGGGATTTTCTTGAGCTCCTTTGGGATAACCCTAAAGC
>NC_087210.1:8462069-8479101 GCF_015104395.2 Macrobrachium nipponense | reverse complement strand
GTAATGATAGATGACCCTCTACTGCTTCGTCGAAGATAGATTCCTACTAACCAAGAGAAATACAGCATTTTTTCTTATCTTTATACATTCGTCTCAAGAGAGAGAGAGAGAGAGAGAGAGAGAGAGAGAGAGAGAGAGAGAGAGAGAGAGAGAGAGGATTAGCGTTTGCCTAAAGAACAGTGACAAATACAATTTTTGTTACATTTTCTTTTCGTTTCCAGGAGGAAAGCAAGGAGTTGGATTCTCATTTTCTTCATTTATCCTCTAGTGCTGTTACGACCATTTTCGTAGAATTGCTTTCGGTAAAGCCTGGAACCTTTCATTGCCTTCAGATCTTTTAGTGATAAAGTTAGGGTTCATTACATAGCACCTGCCGTTAAGATAAATTACATATTGAACTACTAAAACGCCTCGTCAAGTATATATTTTACATTATTGACATTGGAAGTGACCTGTTTCAGTGATTCTATGGCAGCAGACTTCAGCTACTTCGGTGCCTTTCTCCAAGATTCGACATTCTCGCCCATTTCGTTTTATACGGAGCCCAGTGGTTTTCCAAATTTTCAGAATGAATGTGATGTATTTCAGTGTTATGTCCCAGTTTTTCCCCCCTTTTTGGTATAAAAAAATTCTCTATGTAAAATAAATTTTTTGTCTCTAATTTAAAGATCAAATTTATTCCACAGTAACTACTACAATATAAACCATTAAGAAACACTAATGCACTTGGTACAAAAAACAATTGGACCTTTCAAAATCATAAAGTATTGAACCAAAACTTGGTTTCCTTTCGTATTATTTGCTGAATTATTTCTCCTGTTAAAATTGTACATCTCCGAAGTTCTTAAATATGAACTTCAAGAAACTGATATATATATATATATATTATATATATATATATATCTATATATATATATATATATATAGTACATATATATATATATATATATATAATATATATATATATTAATATTATATATATATTATATTATATATATATTAAAAGTAATATCATTATCTTCAATGGGGGCACCAATACCGTATTGTGTTAATAAGGTAGCTATGGTGGGTAGATCAACTTCTTCGTCGCATTCCCAAGATGTGATATTTTCAGGTCTTTTTCACAATGGCGGACCCTTCAATACCCTATCACGAAGACAGGGCATATGATGCACCAGTGCGAGAATATCGAAAACCTGCCAATTCGGCATATGGATAAGCTCGAATGACGTCCGCCACAACACCGTAATTCCTGCATGTCACACAGTTAGTGGCCACTATATATATATATATATATATAATAATATATAAGAATTATATATATATATATATATATAATATTATATATATATAAGTCATATCACATTACCGTGATTCATACCCTGTTTACATATATCGAGCTACAATGTCCTTTAATATCTAATTCGCTCTACCTCGGAATTAATATATTTTCATATATGCTTAACCGAAGGGGAATTTTTTCTCGATAATAGATTTACCTGTACCAGGAACGTCAGGAAGCTATACCACCCAACCACCTTCGGTTAAGCATATATGAAAATATATTAATTCCGAGGTAGAGCGAATTAGATATTAAAGGACATTGTAGCTCGATATATATATATATATATAATATATATATATATATGTATATATATATATATATATATATATATATATATATATATATATAATACGTTTACTGTTATTCAACCCAAATTTCTATATTGATAACCTGGTCATTCTCATTTATTACATGTTCAAGAAAGGTTTCCTTTATGTAAACTAGGCACAAGTATATAGTTGCAAAAAACACATTACGTTTTCGCATTTCAAAAATATGATCGCATCATTTTTGTTTTATAAAATAGCAGAATAATGTTGCAATTCAAAGTTTAAGATGCATTCCACTGTATATCTCGATTCCACATTCGAGTATTTTCTGTAAAACTTACATTTTTCGTTGCATTTGAAAACCCACTTCAATGCATTTACAGGAATTTCTTATTCATTTTAATGAACAGTGTTACTCAATACTCACTTATAAAGCCTTATTGTCATTTTTACATCGAAAATCATCACATTAGACATAAATGAATGATAATAAAACCAACCGAATTTAGGCGATGTTAAACGATGCTCGCATGAAATAGGTAGAGCAACAAGCAGACGAACCAGGGTCTGGTAAGATGTCTATAAGGCCTTTTTTCCGTTTTTTATTTCCCTGTTTTTTCATTTAAGTTGTTGTTCATTTAGAAAAAAAAAGTATGAATCTCCTTCACTAGAAATAAACGGGGTGTTACAGTCTTTACAAAGGTGATATATATTGTTACGAATAGATATCGGGGATGTTTTTTGTTATTTATTTATTTTATTTATTTATTTATTATTTATTTATTTATTTATTCATTTATTTATTTTCCTTTTTTTTCTTTTGATAGCTGCGCTATAAATGATTGACTTTCGTATTATCAGCAAGTCTGCACCGTTATTTTTTTCGAATCCACTAGTGTGGTGCACACACTAAAATATGGCCTAGGTTAATAAATTTGGAGTGACACCAGAATGAATTGTTTATTTAGGCTCTCATGGAATCAGTTAGGATAAGTTTGTCTCATTGTACTTATTAACCATGTTTCTTATGAAAATAGTGCTTCATTCTTTACTTAGGTTTAATGAGGTTCAATGTCTGTGTGCTCGTTTCAACGCAAATCTGAAAATGCTTTCGGGTGCAACTTTTGACTTCCTAAGGAGATGAGTTAATAATTTGACGAATGGGGAATGACGAAGAAAATAGAATTTAAATTAATCTATTCTTATTTATACCTGCATAATAACGTTTTTATTAACGTGTGAGTGTCAGTAATGATAATAATGATTATTAATTATTTATTTATCTTTTGTCTAAGCCATCCTATTCGACTAGGTGGTATTTATTATAGTGTGTGTTTCAAGGTAGCATCCTGCTTCCAAAGGAGTCCATCACTTTCATTTTACTGTGTTCGTTGTTTCTAGGAGCACACTTTTTGCAATAGTACTGGAGCTACTTCGGCATCTACTTTTCCCAAGTTCCTTTTCAGTAATCTTGTGATCGTGCGTAGTGTTCCTATGATTATGGGGACAATTTGCACTGGCATATCCCATATCCTTCTTATTTTTATTTTCAGGTATTGATGCTTATCATATTTTTCTCTTTATCTATCATCTATTCTGGTGCCCCATGGTACTGTGGGATTTTCTTCTTGATGTTGTCAATCAGCGTCAAGTCTGGTCAATTGGCATGTATCGCCCTATCTGTTCTGATACCATAGTCCCAGAGGATCTCTGCTTGATCGTTTCTTTATCACACACTCAGGTTGGTGTTGCTCCACTTCTTAATGCAAACTAGCTGGTGTTTCTTGCACTGGTTCCAGTGGAGAGCTTCTGCTACTGGATCATGCCTCTCTTTGTACTGGTTCTGTGCAAGGGCCGGATATCCGCGTGCTATGTGGTTTTATGGTCTCGTCTTTCATATTGCACTTCTTGCATTTGGGTGAGATGCAGGAAGTGCAATATGAAAAATGAGTCCATAAACCACATAACAAGCGGTTAATAATAATAATAATAATAATAATAATAATAATAATAATAATAATAATAATAATAATAATAATAATAATAATAATAATAATAATAATAATAATAATAATAATAATATTATTATTATTATTATTATTATTATTATTATTATTATTTCCTGGTGATACCCCCTACCTGAGAAGGTCTGCAAGACTCATAAACGCGCGCCGTATGAGTCACCTTCCCAGGAACTAATGAAAACCCGATCTGCCGGAGAGGTGCTCTGACCGTACTCAAGAGCCTGCAAAATCACGATATAAGGAGATGGGCTCGCCACTGGAATAAACGGGCTGCTATACGAACAAGAGCCCGTGCTGGCACAAGGCCAGCTTATTAATCTCAAACAACAACAACCACTGGAATTCAGTCCCTCAGTAGTTATTGCTTGATAATGTCCTGTGGATCAGGAGGAAACGTCGCGTTGGAGAGAGAGAGAGAGAGAGAGAGAGAGAGAGAGAGAGAGAGAGAGAGAGAGAGAGAGAGATAATTGTATAAGCAATAATAAATCAAATGACTCAACCGAATTTTACCATGCCCTTTGGTGCGTTGCTTGACAGTCTAAGCAACAACGAGAAAGCCGTCATCAGAAAGATAGAGAAGACTCTTTGCAAGATTAATAGTGCTGAAGCAGCAGTCATTTTTAACAAAACATGCCTGCGAGAGGGTCTACTTCCGAAATATTATTATTATTATGATTATTATTATTATTATCGTAAATGTAAGACAAGCAAAAATGAAAAAGAATGAGAAGAAAAGTATATACGATGGTATTTCCAGGAAAAGCAATTCTTCAACATAGGGTAGGTAACAAGAAGCGTCAGGCAAAATAAATGACCTATTCCTGTTTGTGACAACAGAACGTAGAGAGAGAGAGAGAGAGAGAGAGAGAGAGAGAGAGAGAGAGAGAGAGAGAGAGAGAGAGAGTAAAAGTGTAAAAGGAAAGAAGCAACGCTAGTACTTGGGTTATTATCTCAAAAGGTAAAATCTTTTACTTATCTAGGAAATCGTAAATCCTTATGAACCAAATAGTTAAATCTCTACGATCGCTCAAGGTTATGGATTGATTGTCACAAGAAAAATACAGTTCAGTTGGGATCTGTACTTAACGTAAGCATATAGTAATATAACAGTTACTGACAAAATCGCTTCTAACATTGCTATGCAAATCTTAGTATTTTGGCCAATGATTTCACTGACATCTACGGAGCCTAGCAATGTGTCCATATCGTAATGGTTTGGGTCGCATCATTATGACGTCGTCTTTTGAAGTTTCATGAAATGTCTATGAATATGCAAGTGCAAACTGAATTAGAATTTTAAGAATTGTAAGTCATCCTTAATTAGGACCAGAGTCCGAAACAGAATCATTCCTGTGAAATCATTTTCCAAGAGAGGAAAATTATTTTCGTGAAAAAAAAAAACGGAACAAGTAGCATACGATTTAAACGCCTTAGTTACAAAGCAGTTCCAGACCCAAATGAGAGAGAGAGAGAGAGAGAGAGAGAGAGAGAGAGAGAGAGAGAGAGAGAGAGAAACAGTCCTTCCCGAAGAGTAAATGAAAAAAAGAAATAGAGTAAATCAAAACGAAAGCCGTCGCTGTTGTGTCGACTGTCTTAATAAGAGGGAATAAGGCTTGAATTCAGCCTTTCTACTTTCCAAGTTGCTCTGTATTGTTTAACCAGAAAGATGACGTTTCTTTGTCAGTGAGATTATTTCCGGGAAAACAGAAACTAGCCGCCTTACGCAGGAAATTTTATTCTAATTGTCCTCCACAAAATGCATGAAGGTTTATGTTGCTGTTTGCCCGTCTGACACAGAATAATTATTTCATGCCCTTCTAAGCACACTATTAGAAATTCTTACTTTTCCTTTTATAATGTATAAGCCATTAAGCAAAATCTTCCATTGCAATTATTCATGGTTATATTTTTGGAGGGAAATTTCAACGAAACTGATGAAGGTTATAATATGCTCTCAGTTTGCAATGTTACAATGCGAATTCCGTATGAATGCATTCCATTATACTAATTATGCTCACGGTTTATTTGTTATTAATTTTTTTCCTTCAGATGAATTTACGACGTTTTCAATATATATATATATATATATATATATATATATATATATATATATATATATATATATATATATATATATATATATATATATATATATATATATATATATATCATCGAGCTACAATGTCCTTTAATATCTAATTCGCTCTACCTCGGAATAATATATTTTCAAATATGCTTAACCGAAGGGGAATTTTTTCTCGATAATAGATTTGCCTGGACCAGGGCGCGAACCTATGGATCCTTTCAAACCCAGGAACGTCAGTGAAGCTTTACCTACTACACCACCGCGAGAGGCTAAAAGTTCATGTCGCCTCTCACCCTCATATACCTTTCGCGCGCAGGTAATTAGTGGTTTGGAGACAACATCAACCCACCTCGACTCCGGTAGTGTTTGTAGTGCTTTTGACAGCACGTAGCCAATCTATAAGTCATCACATTTCCGTATTCATATACTATATCGAGCTACAATGTCCTTTAATATCTAATTCGCTCTACCTCGGAATTAATATATTTTCAAATATGCTTAACGAGGGGAATTTTTTCTCGATAATAGATTTGCCTGGACCAGGGCGCGAACCTATGGATCCTTTCAAACCCAGGAACGTCAGTGAAGCTTTACCTACTACACCACCGCGAGAGGCTAAAAGTTCATGTCGCCTCTCACCCTCATATACCTTTCGCGCGCAGGTAATTAGTGGTTGGAGACAACATCAACCCACCTCGACTCGTAGTGTTTGTAGTGCTTTTGACAGCACGTAGCCAATCTATAAGTCATATCACATTTCCGTGATTCATATACATATATCGAGCTACAATGTCCTTTAATATCTAATTCGCTCTACCTCGGAATTAATATATTTTTCAAATATGCTTAACCGAAGGGGAATTTTTTTCTCGATAATAGATTTGCCTGGACCAGGGCGCGAACCTATGGATCCTTTCAAACCCAGGAACGTCAGTGAAGCTTTACCTACTACACCACCGCGAGAGGCTAAAAGTTCATGTCGCCTCTCACCCTCATATACCTTTCGCGCGCAGGTAATTAGTGGTTTGGAGACAACATCAACCCACCTCGACTCCGGTAGTGTTTGTAGTGCTTTTGACAGCACGTAGCCAATCTATAAGTCATATCACATTTCCGTGATTCATATACATATATCGAGCTACAATGTCCTTTAATATCTAATTCGCTCTACCTCGGAATTAATATATTTTCAAATATGCTTAACCGAAGGGGAATTTTTTCTCGATAATAGATTTGCCTGGACCAGGGCGCGAACCTATGGATCCTTTCAAACCCAGGAAACGTCAGTGAAGCTTTACCTACTACACCACTGCGAGAGGCTAAAAGTTCATGTCGCCTCTCACCCTCATATACCTTTCGCGCGCAGGTAATTAGTGGTTTGGAGACAACATCAACCCACCTCGACTCGGTAGTGTTTGTAGTGCTTTTGACAGCACGTAGCCAATCTATAAGTCATATCACATTTCCGTGATTCATATACATATATCGAGCTACAATGTCCTTTAAAATCTAATTCGCTCTACCTCGGAATTAATATATTTTCAAATATGCTTAACCGAAGGGGAATTTTTTCTCGATAATAGATTTGCCTGGACCAGGGCGCGAACCTATGGATCCTTTCAAACCCAGGAACGTCAGTGAAGCTTTACCTACTACACCACCGCGAGAGGCTAAAAGTTCATGTCGCCTCTCACCCTCATATATCTTTCGCGCGCAGGTAATTAGTGGTTTGGGAGACAACATCAACCCACCTCGACTCCGGTAGTGTTTGTAGTGCTTTTGACAGCACGTAGCCAATCTATAAGTCATATCACATTTCCGTGATTCATATACATATATCGAGCTACAATGTCCTTTAATATCTAATTCGCTCTACCTCGGAATTAATATATTTTCAAATATGCTTAAACCGAAGGGGAAGTTTTTTCTCGATAATAGATTTGCCTGGACCAGGGCGCGAACCTATGGATCCTTTCAAACCCGGAACGTCAGTGAAGCTTTACCTACTACACCACCGCGAGAGGCTAAAAGAGTCGCTAGTCATGTTTCGCTCTCACCCTCATATACCTTCGCTTTTGCGCAGTATTATGTGGTGAGACACAATCCAACCCACTCGACTCCGGTAGTGTTTGTAAGTGCTTTTGACAGCACGAAATATGCCAATCTATAAGTTCATATCACATTTCCGTGATTCATATACATATATCGTTTTCGCATACTAATGTCCTTTAATATCTAATTCGCTCTACCATCGGATTAATATATTTTCAATATGCTTAACAAGAAGGGGAATTCTACGATAATAGATTAGGCTGGACCAGGGCGCGAACCTATGGATCCTTTCAAACCCAGGAACGTCAGTGAAGCTTTACCTACTACACCACCGCGAGAGGCTAAAAGTTCATGTCGCCTCTCACCCTCATATACCTTTCGCGCGCAGGTAATTAGTGGTTTGGAGACAACATCAACCCACCTCGACTCCGGTAGTGTTTGTAGTGCTTTTGACAGCACGTAGCCAATCTATAAGTCATATCACATTTCCGTGATTCATATACATATATCGAGCTACAATGTCCTTAATATCTAATCGCTCTACCTCGGAATTAATATATTTTCAAATATGCTTAACGAAGGGGAATTTTTTTCTCGATAATAGATTTGCCTGGACTAGGCGCGAACCTATGGATCCTTTCAAACCCAGGAACGTCAGTGAAGCTTTACCACTACTACACCGCGAGAGGCTAAAAGTTCATGTCGCCTCTCACCCTCATATACCTTTCGCGCGCAGGTAATTAGTGGTTTGGAGACAACATCAACCCACCTCGACTCCGTAGTGTTTGTAGTGCTTTTGACAGCACGTAGCCAATCTATAAGTCATATCACATTTCCGTGATTCATATACATATATCGAGCTACATGTCCTTTAATATCTAATTCGCTCTACCTCGGAATTAATATATTTTCAAATATGCTTAACCGAAGGGGAATTTTTTCTCGATAATAGATTTGCCTGGCCGGACCAGGGCGCGAACCTATGGATCCTTTCAAACCCAGGAACGTCAGTGAAGCTTTACCTACTACACCACCGCGAGAGGCTAAAAGTTCATGTCGCCTCTCACCCTCATATACCTTTCGCGTGCAGGTAATTAGTGGTTTGGAGACACATCAACCCACCTCGACTCCGTAGTGTTTGTAGTGCTTTTGACAGCACGTAGTAGCCAATCTATAAGTCATATCACATTTCCGTGATTCATATACATATATCGAGCTACAATGTCCTTTAATACTAATTCGCTCTACCTTCGGAATTAAATATATTTTCAAATATGCTTAACCGAAGGGAATCGCATTAGATTTGCCTGGCCCAGGGCGCGAACCTATGGATCTTTCAAACCCCCCCCCCCCCCCGGAACCCCCCCCGGTCAGGGGTTGAAGCCTTTACCCTACTACACCACCGCGAGAGGCTAAAAGTTCATGTCGCCTCTCACCCCTCAATATTACCTTTCGCGCGCAGGTTTAAGTTAGTGGTTTTGGAGCAAACAACCCCACCCTGGACTCCGAGGGTGTTTGTAGTGGCTTTTGACAGCAACCGTAGCCAATGGTATAAGTCCTTTATTCAAACCATTTCGGAATTCATATACATAATCGAGCTACAGTCCTTTGAATATCTAATTTCGCTTTCTACCTCGGAATTAATTATTTAAATTTTCAAATGCTTAACGACGGGGATTTTTTCCTCGAAATAGATTTCCTGACCAGCGAACCTATGGATCCTTTCAAAACCCAGGAACGTTCAGTGAACTTTACCTACTACACCACCGCAGAGGCTAAAAGTTCATGTCGCCTCTCACCCTCAATATCCTTTCGCCAGCGCAGGTAATTAGTGGTTTGGAGACAACATCAACCCACCTCGACTCCGGTAGTGTTTGTAGTGCTTTTGACAGCACGTAGCCAATCTATAAGTCATATCCACATTTCCGTGATTCATATACATATATCGAGCTACAAGTCCTTTTTAATATCTAATTCGCTCTACCTCGGAATTAATATATTTTTCAAATATGCTTAACCGAAGGGGAATTTTTCTCGATAATAGAATTAAATATTTATTTGAAAATATATTATCCGAGGTTAGAGCGAATTAGATATTAAAAGGAACATTGTAGCTCGATATATGTATATGAATCACGGAAATGTGATATGACTTATAGATTGGCTACGTGCTGTCAAAAGCACTACAAACACTACCGGAGTCGAGGTGGGTTGATGTTGTCTCCAAACCACTAATTACCTGCGCGCGAAAGGTATATGAGGTGAGAGGCGACATGAACTTTTAGCCTCTCGCGGTGGTGTAGTAGGTAAAGCTTCACTGACGTTCCTGGGTTTGAAAGGATCCATAGGTTCGCGCCCTGGTCCAAGGCAAATCTATTATCGAGAAAAAAAATTCCCCTTCGGTTAAGCATATTTGAAAATATATTAATTCCGAGGTAGAGCGAATTAGATATTAAAGGACATTGTAGCTCGATATGTATATGAATCACGGAAATGTGATATGACTTATAGATTGGCTACGTGCTGTCAAAAGCACTACAAACACTACCGGAGTCGAGGTGGGTTGATGTTGTCTCCAAACCACTAATTACCTGCGCGCGAAAGGTATATGAGGGTGAGAGGCGACATGAACTTTTAGCCTCTCGTGGTGGGTAGTAGGTAAAGCTTCACTGACGTTCCTGGGTTTGAAAGGATCCATAGGTTCGCGCCCTGGTCCAGGCCAAAATCCTATTATCGAGAAAAAACTTCCCCTTCGTAAGCATTATTTGAAAATATATTAAATTTCGAGGTAGAGCGAATTAGATAATTAAAGGATTTGTAGCCCGAATATGGTATAGAATCCACGGAAAACTGGAAATATGACTATTAGATTGGTAAGTGCTGTCAAAAGCACTTACAAACACTTAACGGAGTGGAAGTGGGATGTTGGTCTCCAAACCACTAATTTACCTTGCGCGCGAAAGGTATATTGGAAGGGTTGAGAGGCCGACATGGAAAATAGCCTCTTCGCGGTGGGTGTAGTAAGTTAAAGCTTCATGAAGTTCCTGGGTTTGAAAGATCAATTAAAGGTTCGCGGCCCGGTTCCCAGGCATTCTATTATCGAGAAAAAATTCCCCATTCGGTTAAGCAATATTTGAAAAATATAATTCCGAGGTAGAGCGAATTAGATATTTAAAGGACATTGTAGCCTCGATAATGTAATACGAATCACGGAAATGTGATATGACTTATAGATTGCTACGTGCTGTCAAAAGCACTACAAAAACACTACCGGAGTCCGAGGTGGGTTGATGGTGCTCCAAACCACTAATTACCTGCGCGGCGAAAGGTATATGAGGGTGAGAGGCGACATGAACTTTTAGCCTCTCGCGGGGGGTGTAGTAGGTAAAGCTTCACTGACGTTCCTGGTTTGAAAGGATCCATAGGTTCGCGCCCTGGTCCAGGCAAATCTATTATCGAGAAAAAAATTCTTCCTTTCGGTTAAGCATATTTGAAAATATATAATTCCGAGGTAGAGCGAATAGATATTTAAAGGACATTGCAGCTCGATATATGTATATGAATTCACGGCCAAATGTGATATGACTTATATTTAAAAGAGGTGGCTACGTGCTGTCAAAAGCACTACAAACACTACGGAGTCGAGGTGGGTTTGATGTTGTCTCCAACCCACTAATTACCTGCGCAGCGAAAGGTAATATGAGGGTGAGAGGCGACATGAACTTTTAGCTCTCGCGGTGGTGTAGTAGGTAAAGCTTCACTGACGTCCTGGGTTTGAAAGGATCCATAGTTCGCGCCCGAGTCCCAGGCAATCTATTATCGAGAAAAAAATTCCCTTCGGTTAAGCATATTTGAAAATATAGTAATTCGAGGTAGAGCGAATTAGATATTAAAGGACATTGTAGCTCGATATATGTATATGAATCACGGAAATGTGATATGACTTATAGATTGGCTACGTGCTGTCAAAAGCACTACAAACACTACCGGAGTCGAGGTGGGTTGATGTTGTCTCCAAACCACTAAATTACCTGCGCGCGAAAGGTATATGAGGGTGAGAGGCGACATGAACTTTTAGCCTCTCGCGGTGGGTGTAGTAGGTAAAGCTTCATGACGTTTTGGCCCTGGGTTTTGAAAGGATCCATAGGTTCGCGCCCTGGTCCAGGCAAATCTATTATCGAGAAAAAATTCCCCTTCGGTTAAGCAATATTTGAAAATATATTAATTCCGAGGTAGAGCGAATTAGATATTAAAAGGACATTGTAGCTCGATATATGTATATGAATCACGGAAATGTGATATGACTTATATATATATATATATATATATATATATATATATATATATATATATATATATATATATATATATATATATATATATATATATATATTATACATTTACTGGACACGTAAATAGAATGATAGACAGACAAGATAAAGTGGTGTGAGGAAGGAAACATCCATTTGGAAATCCCAAGGGTACATCGTGCCAGTATTGCGAGACTGCTAAATATCCTCCCCCACTTCAGAGGAAAGTGAATGAATGAATAACATAAACCTTAATTATTATCGATATATAACTTCACGCTGGCTACTAGTCTTGGTCGCAGTGTTCTTATGCATGATTTTAGATAACTTTGAAGATGGAATACTGTATGACAAGCCTTTCCACCCTTAAGACCAGCGTAGGAAAATTAAAGACTTTGAATGTATGTAAATATATAATACACACACAAATAAAAATAAATACTATATATATATATATATATATATTTATATATATATATATATATATATATATATATATATATATATATATATATATATATATAATCCAATAAGAGGTCGAGACTAATCCCATCGTATAACAGGTGTTTTTCTCTTCTCACCTGTTTTATATATATATATATATATATATATATATATTATATATATATATATATATATATTATATATATATATATATAGTATGATATACACACACACACACATATCTATATATATATATATATATATATATATATATTATATATATATACATTATATATATATATATATATATATATATATATATATATATATATATATATATATATATATATATATATATATATATATATATAATATATATATATATATATGACATACTATATTATATTATATATATATATATCTATATCATATATATATATTATATATATATATATATCGTATATATATATATATTATATATACTATATATAATACACACAGACATGCACACTTTGTATGTGCCTTACAATTCAGGTTCTGTCCACTGAAATAGATATCAGACCCATCTCCACTGGATAGCTGATTTGTAGGCTTTTGTCAGTTTCCTAATTATGAATTTTGTTGTCACTTATACATCCGTACTTTTTCATGGCCACAGATAGCGAGCCACAAATTATAGCTGTTAGTGTTGTGTCCACGGCTGGATTCGAACCTTTGCTTGGTTTAGAAACTACAATGACAGTGAGTTTAACCACTCAGCCATGCAATACTTTTGGAAGTACTGTGGTATATGAGTTTTTAAGTCATTACCATCTATAAAGTGGGGACTGATGATGCATAGAACCCTTAAAAGAGTCCTAGAAAAATATATAGAATATTATATTTCCACGATGTCTTGAATAACACAAAACATATGCGTCAATGTTATAGGGTTTTCGTTAAACTTGATAGGTAAAATTTCTTTTACATCTTTTAATGGTAATATGAAGGATATTCGAAATACCATTTCTCTCTTCCATTACGGGAAGTTTGCATTTGACCATTTCAGGAATATGTGTAGGAATGTGTGATTAATCTAAATAACTTAATATAATAGTTGGAACTTCAGTTTGCCAGATCCTTCATACCATCTGGCTCCACTCTGATCCTGTTAATTTAAACAATCCGGGAAAAGTTATGATTGTGTTGGTTTGTTATGTGAGCAAGAGGACAAAATTACTGCGCCTTCTAGGGCGCCACCTCCCGACATTTGCAGAAGAAGGCAGGAAGTGACTGAATACTCGAGAGCTGAACCTTCATGACGAAGACTAACTTCTGGTTTGAGATTTAGAAACTTTCAAGAGATTGATTCCTCTCAAACCAGTTGCTAAGGCTACCCTTGTTCTCACGGGGTTACTGGTGTGGATCGTAGTAGTGAGGACATATTTGCTTGTATCGTGCTTATCTATTCTTTATTCCTCTCGTGAATTATATACTAGGTTGCCTCTAAGTTCTCTCACTGACGTCTTAGCTGTGTTACCTCTACGTAGACATCATTGCACTACTACATGGTCGCAGGGACAGTTTGAGTTATATTTTACAGAAAAACCTTACAACTGTAAATGTAACGTAAAATATTCCCACCTTTGACAACTATGAGAAAATACAAAAGAAAAGAAAAACAACAATTTTAGTTTAACAATCGGAAAGGCAACTTCGATAAGATACTGCGTCGGTGCCTTTCGTGTTATTACACGTAATCGGTAAAATAATTGTAACATCTGTGTTCAGATGCACTCGTTGTAGTTATATAATTATATAATGTGCTTTTAGGCTCTCAGTTGACAGGCTGACATTGCAATCTAGGAAATAAAAAAAAAACAAAAACACACACACACACAATTAGGTATTTCCATTTCATAAAAATTACGTACAGAGACACCCTGGAGAACCTTCCTTTAATTTGCCAAGTGTGTATATTTGACAGTTCCGAGAGTCCTTTATGAAGGGAGCTTTTAGTGACTGAGCAAATTCATAAAAGACTCCATCTGTGTTTCTTCGCGTTCCCTGGAGCGAATCTGCAAGAAAGTACAGAAAGGAGCGTAGCCTATCTTTCATTTCATCTTTTCTTATGAGTTTCACTTTTCCCATTTGGAGGTGTCCTTTTCTCTGTGTATTATACTTGCTATTTTTCGGAGTAACATTGATGTTGTTGTTAAACTTATCTGCATGCTAGCACGGGCTCTCTTCTAGAGTTACATTTGGAAAAGAGGCAATAGGAAATGGTAGAGGCTAAACAGGACTGAAACATCGATGAGTCTAGTGGTGTCCATCGGTATAAATAAACATGAAGGAAAGGAGTTCTTTTTTTTTTTTTTTTTTTTTTTTTTTTTTTGAGATCACTTAGTTGAAAGGCAAATCAGAGAAATGAAATTTGATATACATACCCTTTAGTATTGCCGTAAAGAATTATACCGGTAGTACTAAAGGAAGTACACCTCAAATCCCATATAAGTTATGAGGCAACTTTGACATTACTCATATTGCAAAATGATTGGAAAAGAGAGTAGAACAAACTACAAAATGTAGAAGAGGCTCATGGGAGAATGGTGGCATTCTCGTTCGTGGTAGTGAACACAATCCTACCATCAATAGGGCAGGGGCTAAAAATTAGACAGAATTATCAAATAGTAACGTTTTATTAATAAAATACTTTGAAAGAATATAAATATATATATATATATATATATATATATATATATTATATATATATCTATATATTATATATATATATATATATATATATATATATATATTAGGCCGCTTAACATCAAGCGTCCAACATATTATCGAATTTTGAAGCAACGGATAAGCTATAAATATTGTTTGTATATGTATACTATGTATGTATATATATTTATATGTATATATATTATGTTTGTAATAAGTATAATTGAAAACAACTCGCTATAAAGGTAAGGTTTATTATATAAACCTTGTAAAATTATTCAAAATTCAAAATATGCAAAAAAAAAAAAAAAAAAAAAACCCTGTCCATCTCTTATTTCATCTCCGAGTGGTTATAATATGCCGAAACGCTTTTGTCTGAGGAAGTTCAATGAGACTGATTCGATTATACATCCAGTTCTCTGTTGCATAATTCTATCGGCATCCTACTTCCTTTCTATATGGGCAAAATTGTCTACACTTAGCGGAGCTTGCTTTTCCAATCTGTCAGCACATCGATATGATTCTTTTATCATGCGCCATCAACAATTTTTCCCATCAGTTTAAACATCGCGCGTGGATAGAGAGATCAAAGGAAATGAAATGTTGCAGAAACGATTTCCACAGGAAAATAAATTTATGACTTTTAATTGATTAATCAATGTGAAACAGAGTTGGAATCCTTGATCTAAAAGACATTTTTTCTCAAGTTTGAAATAAATGCACGTGATGTTCGGTAACTATAAGTTTTCGTTATAAAAGGAAATACGAGAGTGATGATCAATTTAAGAATAATTTCCGTTCTGAATATAGAAAATGGATTATCGAATCTTATGATTTCAAATAAAGGAAAAAATTAAGCATCTTTATATTGCATAACAATGATTGATAGAGCGAGGAGAGAGAGAGAGAGAGAGATAGGACAATAGTTTCCTAAAAGCGTTTTAAAGGTGATTAATACCACATAAACTAAATAAGCTGTAATTACCAATATTTAATACAAACAGTGGTATCCTAGTCAGGTTGTAATTTTACCTTTGACTGAATGTGTCAGCTAGATTTTTATTAGACGATTCGTTAGCACAGAAATTATTATCCCATTATTTAGATGTTATTTCAACAATTCTACTTGATTTATAACTAGTTTACAGTTCAATAAGTTATATATATATATATATATATATATATATATATATATATATATATATATATATATATATATATATATATATATAACACACACACATACACACACACACACACACACACACACACACACATATATATATATATATATATATATATATATAGATATTTATATATTATATATTATATATATATATATATATATAGATAGTAAATATATATATATATATATATATATATATATATATATATATATATATATATATATATCTATTTATATATATTATATATTATATATATATAGATAGATAAATATATATATAATATATATATATATATATATATATATATATATATATATATATATATATATATAATATATATATACTATATCTATATATATATATATATATATATATATATATATATATATATAGATATATATATATATATATATATATATATATATATATATATATATATGTATATATTTTTTTACAAATTTATATATTTCTCGCGTATTTAGGAAACCTCAATACGCTTTATTTGGAATCGTGACATTCTTATGATATGGAAAAGAATTTGTGCATTGATATTTCTTTTCCGTATATCGCATACTCGCAGTTCCGAGCAGGGCAAAAATGAAAACG
>NC_087210.1:8434569-8457069 GCF_015104395.2 Macrobrachium nipponense | reverse complement strand
ACGAAGTTCTTAAGAGCCTTATGTAAATACTAATCCTCCAAGATCCGGCAAGGGTCCTGTGAAGTCTATATTGGGGTGGAAGGAAAAGGTATGCCTGGGAGATGCAGAAGGGTGGGAATTGAAGTTTAGAATTCTTTTGAGCTGATGATTATTCAAGAAATTACCCAGGAGAGAGAGAGAGAGAGAGAGAGAGAGAGAAGGAGAATGGGTGGGAAAGAGTTACATGTAAAAATCAACCAAAAACTACCATGGATTTATGTCTAATCCATAATTTTTGAGGTCACTGAGATGAATGGTGACATTCCTGATGCCCTGTAAGTCAAATTTCAGACCCGATAGGAAAGGGAGGGGTTGAGAAAGGGTAAATATATAATGTAAAAATGACAAGTTACTGTTTAATGCATAGTTCCCGAGGTTGCTTAGATGAATAGTGTCACTCCCAGTGTAATGCCCTTTAAGTCCAAGTTCAGCGCTGATAGGAATGGGGGATTAGAAATGGTGGAATATAAAATGTTAAAAATGTTGGGCAACGTACTGAAGACTGAAGCAACTTTCTTAATAGGAATTGAATTGAGAGAGAGTTAATTTATCGGTTGTTATTCAGAGTTTTCCCAGTCAGCGCCGTGTTGGTCAGCTATTATATAATATTCTATATATATATTTATATATATAAGCAAATTCCACAGGAAAATGATAGTCAGAAATCCAAGCGCTTTCGTCTTTACTCAGACATTGTCAAGGAGTTAATGAGGTACAATTGGAGAGAAAAGTCTCAGGTACAACACAAGATCAAAAATACCATATGGTTAATTGTCAAAAGGGTAAAAATTAAAAGAGATAATCCAGGATTATCGGATACACACGGTCACAAACCTAAACAGATTGACCCTAACCGAAATTACAAAATTTCTTTACAGTCCAAAACATGTAAAAACTGAATATATTAATTTTGTTGCTTATATTTATCTACTACTTTTTTCATTATGAAAGCATCAAGTTTAAATAAACCATAGTGAAAAAAGTTTCCGTTATAGTTTATTCCGTCCATGTGGTATTTGTAATATACTCAAGAAGATTAAGGTTCAAAGGGAAAAGCGTTTTCCCTTATGGTCTGCTTTAGAAAGAGAACTCTTTGGTTACAACCGTGCCTAAGAATAACTGATAATTTTTTATCTGAATAGTTGTTTTTTACGTATCTTAATAGCTTTCATTAGAACGTTGCCTCTCACTCCTGAAAAGAGTACAAATATTCTTATTCGCCATAATAGCTAGCGTGTCACCATTTTTCTCAGCCATTTCCACGAAAACACTCCCTTTCCAGGAGTACCACTTTTTATCGTCAGCATCAGCATAACTCAGTAAGATTCGTCTCTCCTTTTAAGGCAACATGAAATTGGTTTTCTTCTCTCTTATCTTTTTTCTCTTCGCATGAATAGTAAGTAGACTGACCGGTAACTCTGAAAAGACGGGAGTAATATAGTCATGAAATTTAACAGAAATGAATTTTTAAGATTGGGATCTGTCTCCCGTAGGGGGATAGTGCCGTCAGTGCACCTCATGCGGTGCACTGTAGGCATTACCTAAGGTTATTTGCAGCGGGCCTTCGGTCCCTAGCTGCAATCCCCTTTCGTTCCTTTTACTGTACCTCCTATCATGTTCTCTTCCATCTTACTTTCCACCCTTTCCTAATAATTGATTCATCGTGCAACTGCGGGTTTTCTTCCTGTTACACCTTACAAACCTTTTACTGTCAATTTCCGTTTCAACGTTGAATGACCTTTTAGGTCTGTACCACAAGATCAAAGATTATGAAGAAAATTTGTAGCTTATCGGAATCCTCACTACCCCTGTCGAAAATGAAATGTCTTTTTATTAAATATTATTTTAAACGGTGGAAAAATCATGAGGATTTTATGATGTCTCAGACCTGGCTTTCTGTAGCACAATAATAGTTACATTACATTAAAGCATGCATACAACTGACTTCTATTTAAAGTAGATATCTGAATGCTATTTAAAGTAGATATCTGCAAGTAGCATAGTAACTAGGAGTTGAAAAGGAGTAAAGCTTACATAATACTATCAAGGTAATAGGGTAACTGATTTGAGAGGGGTAACTCCAAGGGGAAAATGTAACATGTTGCCTGGGTAACATAATGTGTTACAGATACTAGAAAGAGCGCAAACTTTAGCATTAATGTAGCAAGATAAGTAAGTAAAGAGCATATGGAAAGGTTGTGAAAGCAGTTCTCAAATGACAGAAGATTCTGGGAAACTTAGTTAAAATTACATTAACACAGAACGACTAGCAATAAAATGGACGTGGCTAACGCTGCCAGTGGGATTACACTCTTGGGTTGAAAGCATTCGAGATTTTCATTGAGTTGAAATCTGAGGAATGGAGGGCATATATTTTACATATTTGGATATTTTTTTTAAATGAAGCGTTCTCTTATTAATGCCATTTTTGACAAGTGGGTATTAATCGCTCTTAACTAGTGAAAAGGGGTCATGAAAATTATTGTTGAACGGAAACTATAATTGCTCCAAATTTCTCGTCCCAAATTTCTAACCATTTAGTAATTAAACTTGTTTCCATGGCAACGAAGATTTCTTGTATGCGCGACTTAAAATCAGGAACCATCACATAAGTAAGGAAATTAGTATAAGATTATCTGAGATATATATGATTAGAAAAATAAGAATCCAATACCATCCGTTTATTTTTTTCTGAAGAAAAAATGATTTTCCACCGCTTTATTTTTATTTTCCCCAAATCAATGGCATTTTCATTAAAAAATCATAGTATATGATTAAGAATATGCAGGATTGCACAAATAGTAACAAATGTTTATGGACAGCGATAGACGATAAGAGTACTGTTGTGTTGTTCTGTGTGCAAAAAGCAACAACCATAACTCCTGAGTCTGGAGTTTTATTGTTATTACCCTTGACATAGAAATATTATAATTTTAGTTTGATTGGATCGCTGTCTATGATTGTAATAATATTGGTTAATAATGAACAGATATTTTCATATCTTGTTTGAATTACTATGTCACGCTGTAAACTGGTAAAATATTAACATGGAGTCCATCTTTACCCACAACTGCTAAATGTGCGTTTCCTACCACTTTCAGATTCTAAAGACCTTACGTCTTCTAAGATGCACCTCTGTTCCCTAACGCTGCTATGAAGATTCTGTGCCTGAAAACTAATTACCTCTGGAAAGGGTGTTTAATTGCAAAACGTTCACAATTCTTGTGTTATCATGTTTCACTTTTGGCGGTGAATTTAAGAAGTGTTAATTAAACTGGAAGCTCGTATACTTGTACCACTATCTCCTCTGAGTTTACTCCTTATCAAAAATACAATAACCGCATCAGTGACCATAACTATCTACTCTACAAAGTAAATGACGGTGATAGACTAGTCCTAGTTTCTTGTAGATAAAATCTGCGATATCCATTGATGGCATATTCTTTTCTGTAACAGTTACTCTAAAGAGCTAAATAGAATTAGGCGGACTGTATCGTATCTCTGTTTCCTTTTCCAATTTGGCGCAAAAAGTGACGTTCTCGGTTTTTTTTTTTTTTTTTTTTTTTTTTTTTTTTTTTTTTTTTGTTTTTTTTTTTTTTTTTTTTTTTTTTTTTTTTTTTTTAGGTAAACAGTTTGTTTCTTTTATTGCAGACTTACTAAAGCCTTTGGAATGGAAAGATAAAGTCCCTCTCATTAAACAAAACAGACACCCAAGACTAATCCAAATACTTATATTTACATAAAAGAACTTATTAATCTCATGTGTTTATGTAAAAATATTATGTATGATTGAATGTTAACATTTGTGCTTTTGTTTCTTATTTATGTCTGTTTTATAGGGCGTGAAGTTGAGAGAACTACAGGTGAACAAGGTTGTTTTATTGCCGAAGTAGGAAAATTTAATGGTATATTCTCAAGCTTGAATTATATTAATAGTATTTGGGTCTCATATATGGGGTTTATCGGTGATGAAGGCAATAATAATAATATAATAATATAATAATAACATAATAAAAAAAATAATAATTAAAATCATACTTTTATTAAAAGTCATGGCTACTTCAGCAGCGTTACACTTTGTAGAGAAGAATCTCTACAAGTGTAACGCTGCTGAAGTAGCCATGACTTTTAATAAAGTATGCTTGAGAGAGGGTCTGCTTCCTAAGTACAATAATAATAATAATAATAATAATAATAATAATAATAATAATAATAATAATAATAATAATAATAATATAATAATACGCTAGTTTTGAACATTAATAAAATATGCCAAGAATTTATTTCCTCTGGAAACTTAAAACTATGAACCATCGCTTCACGAGGCAGAAACACTCAGCATTCCAATGTATCATGATCCACGAGAGAGAGAGAGAGAGAGAGAGAGAGATATGGGATGTGCCCCAGGAGTCTGGGAAACGGGTTGGGGCGTTTCTAGCCAAGCCTTGTATGAACGCTTTTCCCTTTAGCTATTGCGATGTCCAGTAATATTTCTGCTGCCAATTTCTCTCGAGGTTTTCGTTTTACCTTTCTTACTATATTTCGAAAAGCGTTCGGCTGGAAAGAATGAATGAGATCTCTGCCCTTCAAGTTTATATGTATATCACAAGAAATAATTTTTATCCCTAAATTTTTAAAATACGACATGCTTATGCATTACATGATAAGGCTGATTAATCTAGAACTCGTGCCTTATATTTCAGCCACCATTTATATGAAAAATTTCTGGGTTTGGTTTCTATTGGGGTTGGCATCTTAAGCACCCACAGGTCTCTAAATCCCACCGATTGAAGCCATATCGGCCAGTCTGATCATCCGATAATTTTTTTATGAACATGTTTTTTTATACTTTGAAGATGACTGAGGTGAAATGAACATACATTAACTTTACATCTTGATTAATAGTTCGATGTTATCAAATTACCTAGCATTTATAATTCTGTGATTTGTTTGCTATCATTCTATTTGAATGTTTACTCGCTGCAGGAATAAGTTACAAGCCGTACACCAGCCATTGCTGGTTTAGTAACACTTTTTGAGAGAGTAACTATTTAGAGCTCACACGCATTATATGCAGAGTAAAATGCATCTGCATTTTATTTCCTGTATTAGAATATACATTAACCTTCTTTGATGAGGATAATCTGCATATTTTTGGAACTTAATGTGCAGCAGATATAAAAGCTGGTACTTTTCTCAGACTGTGTTAAAATTAATGGAACTTGATGCAGATATTAAAACTGCAATTAGATTTTTACATTTGATGTGGCAATTTAAATTTTTCAGTGATTTTCCTTACCTGAAAGGAATTTCGACATTCAATTGAACCGATATTCATGTTCACTGAGCTACGTACATTAAAATCCAGTAACTCCATTGAAAGTATGGGTTTTCTCAATTAAGCCGCATTGGTGGGTGTCAGTAGTTGGGAGAAGTTGGAAAGATTGGCAACTTCATTTTAAAAATGTTCATGCAATGGCAAACATGGAAGTAATATTTAGAACGGGTAAGGGTTTGGAAGTGAAAGCAACGCAGGAAAATACAGCAATAAATGACAATATGATGGTACAAATATAAAGTGATACATTTCACTTCGGTAACCGGATTAAATGTAAAGATCACGGTAGGATAACAAATGATTGGGTTAAAATAAATAGAGAAAGAAAGAAGGAAATGAATTGTGCATGCTGGGTACGACTTATAAGAAAATAGACGGAGATGTGCGTAGAATACATAGACTAAGAAGGGATTACTGAGAAATGTAAAATAACAGGTATTTGAAAATGTATGTAATATAGGCGTTTTGGAAGAAATGAGTGAAGTAGTCCCATAAAAGCAATGAGTGATTGTGACAGAAGCGTTGGAACAAATGACATCGCATTTCCATCTGACATTATTGAAATACTGCTGAGCAAATAGTTCATTGAACAGCTTGAAAGGGACATTGTTTTATCAGGCAATCGTCATTTAAAAAATCGCTCCCCCAAAAGCAACGTTTTGCTTTGTGACAAACGACCTCCTGAAATACACATACAAGCATAAATGAGTCATTTTAATACCATTGCACCTAACTATTAAAGTTGATTATTTACTGTACAATCATTGCTTGATACCATTCTCTGCACGTATTATTATTTCCGATATAAAGTTTACCATTTTAAATTATGTGCTGCCATATATACAAACAAAACATTAGGGTTTTTTTTTCTTATTTTACCCAAGAGGACAATAGTCGTTTCGACCTAACTCATGAGATATCCTATCTTAGAATCTCACGAGGCGAGGGTGTGATTTACGTATGATTCTGATACACGCACACATTATGCATAAACTATTTTGCCCTTGGAGAGTAAATTAAATATCTGGTGGTGAGGCTAATTTAGGAAGTCATGGCTGAGTTTTAAGAAAGGGAGAAATGTCAACAAAAATAAATATAAAGAAAAATACATACAATCCTATAAGAGCGGTAAAGCACCTCAGCCTTACCAGGGAGGGATTGTTCAACAGATTCTCTCTCTCTCTCTCTCTCTCTCTCTCTCTCTCTCTCTCTCTCTCTCTCTCTCATACTCAATGCCATAAATAAACTGTACCATGTATAAATGGCGCTTTTACCACTGTTAGCCTTCGATGGCACATGGCGATTTGTCTGACGTCAACGCCAGCGGGTATGATGATAAACTTGCCTTGCTGGGCGCTCTCAGCTTTTGGGAAAGCGGACTTGTGGGCACGGAGACAATAAGAGATACTCAAAGAAATTTCTGAACGTGATCCTGTCATCCACATTTTCTAGTGTGCTTTATTTGAAGGAAATGTGGAAATAAGTAATAGACACAAAATCGTGGGACTTTTAAGGCTTCATTCTACTAGCCAGTGCTTTAGGCATTCAGCAATTTCATGATTTATATTTACAGGTGACGGTTATGTATAACTGTTGAACTATGGGCAACTGATTATAAAAATTTACATCCTTTGTTGCTTCATTAAAGCCGGAATAAGAAATTTTAAATTGCGAAACTAAATACAAATACTGACTATGGTTCTCATTTTAGAAAGATACCTTCAATCGTATCATGGAAAGCGATCATGTGTTTGTCGTCACTGGTAATGCGGTAAATCTCTTTCAATTGTTTGCATCTCAATAAATCACTTAAAAACGTTTAAGCGGTTATTATATTTTACTTAGCCCTCTTTTGGTTATCTTTTCTTTCAAGAAAAAAAATGCGCAATATACAATATACTTCTACGCAAGAAAAGGAGTTAATAGATGCCAAGTGTTTTTGTAATTAGTATCTGCCTAATGCATTGTAGATCTGAATCGTACTGTAATAACCAAGAATTGTGAAAATATGTTTTGCTAAAATAGAATTTTGTTCCTAATAATCATAATGGGGAAGCGTTCCCCCCCCTACAAAAGTAGACGGTCGCTAAACACGGAAAAATGAAGTTATTTATGATTTGTTTATTCATATTTCAGAGACGAAAGTGCGATAAAAATGTGTATATATATATATATATATATATATATATATATATATATATATATATATATATATATATATATATATGTGTGTGTGTGTGTGTGTGTGTGTGTGTGTGTGTGTGTGTGTGTGTGTGCATGTGTGTATGCGCGCGGCGCGTGTTTATGTTTAAGTAATTGCCGAGGGAAAGGAACGCATTACCGGTTACAATTGACATGTTAATAAGTGCTTTCTACGCTTCATTACTTTTTTTTTTTTTTTTTTTTTTTTTTTTTTTAAGCTGATAGGTAAGATGGGTGAAAGAAGAGTGAGGGCAGTTAGCGAGCTCCTTTTGAAACTAGCATTCGATACTGCTGGCTGTAATTACTGTGAAAAACAATCCTTCACGCTTTTTATTGTTGTTTTTGTTTTTCTCTGGATTTTGACGAAAGATTGGCATATATTACAAGGATTATCCCTTTATGTTATTTTTTTTTATCTCCTGTAATTTTTTTTCTAAATTAAGGGATATTTGTCATTATGTAGAAATACTGTGAAATGCGAGTGTAGTTCTGAAGTATGTTTGCGTTTCAAATTTAATTTGATAATGAATCCGAATACTTATGAAAAACTAAAAAATTATTATTTGCTCAATATTATGCCTACTGCTAATAGTCTTTCCTTAGTAAAATTTTGAGGTATCCGCTGAACAATCGCAGGAACATGGACAAAGATTTTCCTAAATCAATAGCAAGATTATGATAAAAATTGGCAGAAACCCTCACTGGGAACTTTTTCCAGCTAATGAACTCTTTGATAAATATCAATATTTCATTTTTGTGATATCTACAACAGCTAAGATTTCAGCTATCACCAATCATCCCAAAAGAAAGTTGTTAGGAGATGGCTAACCAATGAATATTTGGATTTTCATTCATTCAAATGATTACATTAGTTTACACATAATCTTGCTAACAGGCAGGCAAATCTAACAAAAATATAACGTCCTCTTTATCAACTTTGATGACAAACTGCTTACAAACAAGGGTTCAGTTGCTGGTTGTGCTGTTTGACAAAACTGGATGAAGGAAATGAATATCTTAGATTATCTGGGATTCGGAGAAGTACGGGTTTCTCTAAATGTCAGGTTGAATTGAATAGCGTCCTTTTTACTTTTACTCACAATGACTCCACCAAGTATTGATTGTATTGTCAGTTTTACTGTTCAAAATGTTACGTTATAATCCGTCTAATGCATGTTATTTTAATAGGCTGCAGTCTGTACATTTGTACATAAAGACTCACTATGAAATAAAAGGCTTACTAATCGTTGTCACCTATTATTATAACTCGTAATACATTGTTTTAATACATTGTAATGTATATAGAAGGTGTAATTAGCACTTTATCTCAGAAGAATAGATATAAACATCCTTCATTATAGAAGGTGTAATTAGCACTTTATTAAGAAGAACAGATATAAAGATATTTTATTCAGTATAATAGTTATGACTTCATCCCTTTCTCTTGTTTTCCGACAAAGAAAAATCAAGATTTAAGGAAATTCTCAATCAATGTAAAACGCACCTTCTCATCCTAAAGCAATTCTGCCCATAAAATGAAACGAGACAAAGAAGAATCAGAAAGAAACATAAAAAATAAAAAGTAAAAAATCAGGGAAAAATCCGAAGTGACTAAAACACATCAGCATGAGATGGCCAGAGAGAGATTACGTAAAGACCTCTTGCGCTGTCTGCTGGAATTTCCTCTCCGAATAAAAAATACTCTTGAATTGACAAGAAGGTTGTGACTTCGCCTATTTATACCCCCTCCCCCC
Organism: Macrobrachium nipponense; assembly: GCF_015104395.2. Classification (NCBI taxonomy): domain Eukaryota; kingdom Metazoa; phylum Arthropoda; class Malacostraca; order Decapoda; family Palaemonidae; genus Macrobrachium; species Macrobrachium nipponense. The sequence continues at coordinate 8,447,736 of NC_087210.1, read as the reverse complement.
TCCTTGATATGAGCGTCAGTGTAGTCAAGAACTCTACTTCGTATTCCTGCATCAGAACAATGGAACTTGGAATATCAAGGGGAAGGCGAACAAAAATTACCTTTAGAGAAATGTTTGCCAGAACACATAAAGATTGCACTAATAAGGCGTATATTTTGAATCCTTACTCGTGATTTATCCCATGTCCTTTATAGTTTTTCTCTGCAATATGTCTTTCGTTAAAATCAGTTGATAAAGGCGTTCGTATGCGCTCATTTTTACTTTAAAAAATATTCCCACCCTTCCTCCACAATTATGGAAAGAAAGTGTTCATTCACTATTACAGGGTTCTTAGTTTTTCCTCTGTTAGTTCCGTAATTTTGTCCTAAATTCAAGGCTTTTTGGATAGTCAAAAACTGTCGTTAATCATAAACAAGGAGCAAATGGGATACTTAATTCTCACAAAAAAGTTTAACTTTTATACAAGTATTTAAGTATATGTGACACCGATCTTCACAAAAATATTACTCTTTCCATTTCGTTCACTATAATAAAAAACTGGTCTCCTTTCCTCCCTCCTCTAGTCAAAGTTTCTCCAAGATTTCCTGAAAAGATTGTTTACAGCGAGTTAAGTTCTTTTTTTTTCTTTCTTTCTTTTCTTTGCCTGTCATAAGTAATTTCCATTCAATAGTCGAGGTCCAAGAACACCCTATGTAAACAAGAGAAAGTAACAGGATAGTTGAATGGAGGAAGAACAGAAAATATCAAGATGTACTTAAAGAGTCAGGGAAAGGTAAGTTAATCGAATTGTTTCTCATTTCAGTTACACCGTCACTTGAACTGTGGGATGGCCTCGTTCTTCTGGACACCAAAGGTAGGATAGTAAGTCTTAATAAAATTTTCTGTAGGATAGAGAGAGAGAGAGAGAGAGAGAGAGAGAGAGAGAGAGAGAGAGAGAGAGAGATTATCAAGTAATGCAATGTGTTCATAGGTGTGAGTGAGAAGGAGTTCAGAAATTTTGAGGATTCTATACGACATACCGTAGGCACAATTGTACTTTTAAAAAAATTTGTTTAAAAATTCCATTCCAATGCTACAAAAGTTATATTGCTGCGATGCCGTTTGGCAGTTCCAGACATAAGCGAGTGACACGGTGAAAAGTGGTGCGAAAAGTATGTAGACTACCATCGGCGTACTGATATGTTGAGTAACGCGGAATCAGGGAGCAAGATTCCACTTTTAAGGAGTTCACCAAGTATGAAAAATACGGCGACTCCGTATAAATATGGTAACCAGCTGGGAAGAAGATTGAGCATTAAAATGAGACACCACAGGCAGAAATTCTTAGTCCCTTTCGCTGCAGCTTTCTCACGGAAAATTTTGCCGCACTACGCATACCCAGTAGGATGGAAATCTTCATCTATGAAAATGGTGACTTCATAGACTACCTCCAGCAATCTGGCAACATTCATTTACAAATATACAACGAGCTCTTTAAGGGGTTAAAAAAACTAAATGCAGGAACTAGACCTTAAAATCACCGCTAACAAAACCAAGGCATTGGCTATTAGGCGCACTCGTCTTCCCAACAATCTCCATCTTGGGAGTAGCCATCAAACAGGTAAATTATTTTATTTACCCGGGAGTGAAAATGAAATACATCATCTCAAGATACTCATAATGTTTTACATTCAAACAATCCGATCTTTAGTGGAATGGCCAGCAACGGGAGTATCTGCGCAGGCAAACAAAATTAAACAGACTTAGTCATACAAAAAGAACTCCGAAGAAGAGATGAGAACAGCATAAAAGAATTGACCTTTTGTCAGTCGTAATAATACACAAAAAAAGACAAACCCCTTTTTAAGATGCAAGAGCAAAGAATAAGAGCACGAAATGAATTTCTCACCCGAGATCTCTCAGACTATGAAGGATGATATCAAATTCTCTTTTGCTCTGTAGAAATGTCACATTTATTCAGACCTTGGATTTCCCCAGGGTTTTTCACGCTCCCGAGTTTGGAATTTTCCTTAACAATTCAGGGTAATAATCAGGTAAACGTTCGTCCTTCTAGATCATTTTGATAAAGACGTTACACTTCTGTCTGTCTGCCAACTATTTACGAAGTTATTTTTTCTTATGATATTCGAGCTTTTGGAGAAGGGACACAACAAAGAATTCAGCAGTTGGATAAAAAAACTCACAAGATTGACACGAAATTAGCTGAACTTATCACCTGGAAATTTATTTCAAAATGGATCCTATGGTGTATATTGAATTGTTTATTGTTTTTTAACATTAGAAATACTTGTAACGATTACAGAGCTGTGAAATCTATGAATATGAAAAGTTAATAGAGAATACAAACTTGCATAATCTTAAATTAATTGAGGTTCATGATGCTCGTGACTGGAACTGGAAATGTAATATGCTTCCAAAATACGTCCAGTGACCATCAGGGCTTTCGGCTGATCTCTTTCTCTTCTCTTCACTTAGAGGCGGAGTTAGTGCCGTCAGTTCACCTCACTTGGAACACTGTAGTCATTTCTTAGGGTTCTTTGCAGTTCCTTCGGCCCCTGGCTGCAACCCATGTCATCCTTTTTATTGTACCTCTGTTCAATATTTTCTTTTTCCATCTTACTTTCCATCCTCTACCTAAACAATGGTCTCATAGTGCAACTTTTCTTCCTTTTAACTAGTTGTAACCCCTTTCATTTCTTTTACTGTAACTCCATTCATATTACCTGTCTTCCATCTTGTTATCCACCCTCTCCTAACGCTTGCTTCATGTGCTGCTGCGAGGTGTTCCTCCTTTGACACCTTTCTAGCCTTTCTACTCTCAATCTCGTTTCAGTGCTGAATGACCTCATAGGTCCCAGAGCTTGGCCGTTGGCATTCATTTTTTGTTTCATTCCATTCTTCCTTTTACGCCTTTAAAACCTATTTTACTCTCAATTTCCCTTTCAGCGTTGAATGACCTCGAAAGCAACGTGGTATCGTCCCATGAGTGAACTAATCATTAACAGTTAGTTCACTGTGCCGAGCATTATCACATTTGGTTACTTAATTTACAAAATTAGAATATTATTGAGTCAGTTTCTTCAACCACCGGCTTTCAAATCTTTTATAGACATCTCCAGAATCCCCTGTCTCCACCCAACCTTCGTTGATTTTTGACAGTGATGACAAACACTTCCATTCATTTTTTTTTTCCATTTTTTCCGAAATGTCAGCCACGTGTTTATTAATAAGCGTGTTGAAAAAATGTGTCTTTTTTCTCAGCGTCTGTCAATCACAAGACAGAGGCCCGGGGGGCCCGGGTAGAGTGATAGAGGGAGAAAGACTGTATTTGAAAGCGTAATTCTTAAAATAGTCTGAGTTTGGCAAAGAGTATTAATTTGAAAGTTAGCTTTTGTCCACCCATGCATTTTAGCAATATTTTCTTTTCATCTTTCTCTTCCATCTATAAATGTTGTTTTACTTTGTCTGATGATTGACGTTATTTTATACGCATGTGCATACTTCCCAAAGGATAAACGGAAACCCACTAGATTTGCTGCACGTATGTTTCCAGGCTACAGCTGACTACGCTATTTTGCCAAGACATGTGAATTGTTCCTTTGTTAATTGCCATTATAAATAATCTATTTTAGTTATGATTTTGCGAAAACCAAGCCTTAATACGCCCTAAAACGTTATTGTTTTTATATTTGCAAAACGTTATGTCTCGTTTTTTTATGCGTAATTCGAGTTTTGTTCGAAAATCTCAGTTATTTGAATATATATATATATATATATATATATATATATATATATATATATATATATATATATATCCTTATTTACGTTCAGTATAAAATAGGTTAATATGAGTGGCCAAAGGTAACTAGCCTACAAGAGGTTTTAACAATTACTGAAAGACCGGCCACAGATAATCATAACTGGTTGGATGACGTTTCATTTAGAATTTATATATACACATACATATATATAATTAATATATATTAATATATATTATATATTATTACATACATATAATATATATATATATATATATATATATATGTTATATTAATATATTATTATATATATATATATATATACATACATATATATATATATATATATATATATATATATAAAATTATATATATGTATATATATATATATATATATATATTATATATATATATATATATATATATATATATATATATATATATATATGTATGATTATAATCACTTTAGCACGTGATTCATTTATCACACAATATCCACAGGTGAAAAATAAGAGACAGGGTGTAGGTCCTGACCGGTTTCGGCTTTATTTTCAAGCCATTGACAAAGGACTGATACATAGTATTAGAATTCACGAGTATATATACTACAAAGACAGTACTGACGAACATACACTCAACCGTTTGAGACTGCAGATCCACCCACAGGCAGGTGTTTCAATGGGCTAAAATTTAACAATAAATTCTCAAGGGATAACTACCGCTTAGGGTACAAGTTCCACACCTGACAGGTGTCAGAGAGGCGGGGTTGAACATCTCATTACCACTCTGCCCCCTTTACTGGTGTTTCAAATAAATAATAATCCTATTTTTCATATATCTCTACAGCCAACCTTAAAGTTTAAACAGTTTACAAATTTCTTTTTTGATATTAGGAAAGGGATCAAGTTTATACATTCCTTGAAACCTGATGTTCATATTATTGTTGTAACTTTCTTTATAAAACTAGATTCAATGATATTCCTTTCCAATGCATTATTAGAACAAACCAGCTTTTTTTTCTTGCCCCTTCCCAGTTAATAGCATGATTGTTCTCACTAACATGTACAAATATACCACTATTTCCCTGTGCATATCTCACATATTGTTTATGTTGTTCTATTCTTTTTTCCATTGCTTTCCCCGTTTGAACCAATGTAAAAGTTGTCACAAGACTTACACGGGATTTTATATTTTTCACATCCTTTAGCAATGTCGGGGGAGTTCTTAATAAGTACCTTTTTTGTTTCATTGTTTTGTTATTGTTTTTTAAAAACTACATTAACACCAAAATTCTTCAGGAGATGTGGGATATCTTTCATATTACTATTATAAGGTAGTACAAGCAAACTTTTGTTGTTGTAAGGTTCTTTTTGGTTTTGATACATGGTCTTTTTTGCCGCTTTTTAATGGCCATTGTTTAGTACATTATCTGGATATTTCAGTTTCTTGCCTGTATTCCGAATCTTATCTATTTCCTCATCTATATATTCTGGGCTACATACCCGTAGTGCTCTTATATATTATATATTTGTTATTAATATATATATCAATATTATAATATTATAATTATAATATATTAATAATATAATAAAGTTATAAATGCAACGTCATCCAGCCAGTTTATGAATTATCTGTGGCCGGTCCCTTTCAGTAATTGTTAAAACCTCTTGTAGGCTAGTTACCTTTGGCCACTCATATCAACCTCTATGATAACTGAACATAAAATAAAGGTTATATAAAGATAGTTTATGCGTTAAACACATTTACATGAGAGAGAGAGAGAGAGAGAGAGAGAGAGAGAGAGAGAGAGGAGAGAGAGAGAGACGTGCATGGAGGTGGATTGCATTATTGCAATAATCGGCCCTTGTTACAATTGCCTTCATTTTACCATTTCACATAAAAAGATAAAATTAGATTAAATTAAATTAAATTAAAAAATCAAGGAGCTCACCGGAATACTTGACAAAAATCTCTGAGAGCGAGAAAAAGTTACCTTTTTACATTCTATCATTCATATATCTCAAGCGAGATTTTACAGTCTAATATTGTAGTCGAATTGAATTGATGTCAAGTGAGAGAAATTTGAATGATGCATTAACAAAGTTATCAGAGTTCTCTTGCTTGGACCGATCGAGGAGTTGGTCATTCCATTCATTTAAACAGTTTATGTTCTGCAGCGCAAAAGATATTACAAAGCCACCGCACTTTTTTTCTATTCATTCGTTATGATCTTAAATTACTGTTAAGATAAAGCTGGCATGGTACTGATACTTTCATTTCGATTATTCTAGTGCTTTTATTTACTCTCTAAAATAAAAATAAAAATATGATGCTTAAACACCTTTTCGTTCAGTTTAATACTGACTTCGTAATAAGGAATTTAACGGCTATTCTAAAATTTACAATAATAGTGACATGGATGCCAATAATAATAATAATAATAATAAAATAATAATAATAATAATAATAATAATAATAATAATAATAATAATAATTAAAATAAATAATAATAATAATAATAATAATAATTAGTAAGTGGGTAATGTCTTCGTAATTCCAGAAAATGAGAAATAGTGTTAGTCTGTAAAGCAGAAAATTCTAAGTGATATTTTCAAATATCATATGATATTATTATAATGCGGTCAGCATCATTATGTATATTCATAATGATGCATAGACATATGATTTAATATTGTCTGTTTCAAATTTCAATGATTTAATATTGTCTGTTTTCCAAAAGTTCAATGTATTTTTTTTCTCATTCCAAAGTTCATTAAAAATTCAATAGGAGAAGCGTGTTCCACTGTATGTAAAATTCCATAATGACTTAACAAAAATACAGTCAGAGATACTCACATTTTAACCTGCTTTCTGTTAATTTGTTTTGTTTCTTTGTCATCTACTATATATCATTGTGGAATAGTCGACTGTATAAGGAATATGTGGCGAGAAACCCTATGCTAGGTAAGCAATTTGCAGATTAATCTGTTGAATATGGAGAGAGAGAGAGAGAGAGAGAGAGAGAGAGAGAGAGAGAGAGAGAGAGAGAGAGAGAGGAAATATTTCCAGGGGATAGTTTTTCGATTTATTATACTTTTACTTTTAGTGATAATAATTTTACCTCTAGTATTACAAAAGGTAATTAATGTCTCAACTTCTGATTTAATTTTGACTGATTTTCACAAAATTTACTTCGTGTGTTGTACATGAGGATATATCATGATCGATAAGCTGCAAATATGGTTTGAGCGTTTCCTCTTTTGCCCAGAAATGAGAGATGCGTTTTCTTAAAATAAAAAGCAGTTGCCCAAATAACTCAGAATAACTCTGCTACACACACCTGATCACTAAAGAAGCGACGTCAACCAAATAAATTAGTTTTTCAATGACATTTGAATATTTCATTTGTTAATGTTCCGATTTCTGAAAGCAATTTAAGCAGCTGCATTCGCAAAGATCATATGAACAGTAATTTGTAACCGTTGAAATCTCAGATGCAGCATAATTTCATTTTGGGAGGAGTATTTCATCCAGAGCTAAGCGTATCAAATGGCAAATTTGGGGGATTGTATTATTTCAACTGAAAATGCGTAACTTGAGTAGAATATCATCATTCATGAATATGCCTTGAGAGAGCTGCTCTTGTATCACTTTAATTAATAAACACGATGCTCACACATAATGAGATCCCTCTAACTTGTCGAACTTGCTGCAGAGAGAGAAAATGAAGTCTCTCACCCACCTGTTGTAATGACAGCTAATAACATCCGGCTGTGGTGGTCGCGCATGGTAGCACTGCGTCCCGGGCTTTAAATAGTTACGCTATGTGTAAGTTTTAGGTAAATAAAAGAATATCTGGGTGTGCATTTGGAACTGAAAAATGTTTTAATAATTTACTTTATGCGAATTACACCGTTAATATTCGAAATACGGTATTATTTAAAGCCCGGGACGCAGTGTTACCATGCGCAAACACCACAGGCGGATGGACAGATGGAAAAAACAGAGTATAGGAAGGAAACTAGCTGGCGACAGAAAGTGATGCATCTAGGTTATAATAAAGAAAGTCAGGTTCATTCGCTCATCTTCTGGCCTTTCGATATCCATAATTTAGTGCTGAGATTTAATAAAGCAAAAGAAAACAGTGAGTAATTCATTTTTGTACACAGTAACTTTTGAAGGTTTATGTAAGGCCCCCAATTCACGTTGACGCTCATTGTACGACTGATCCTCATTAAATGTATTAACATATTCCACCGAAATGTAAATCCACTCTCTTAATCAGCATATTGCGCCATTTATGGTTCATCTTTAATTTTAAAAATGATATGCCTTATGATTTTTAAAGCATTTTATTAGATGTTGAATAGTTACACTTTGACAAGTATTACGTTCTTTTATGAAGTAACTTGTAGTTGAAAGTTATTGTGGTTTCGTTTTTCTGTCGTTTTTCTGTTAATGGTACTAGGATTTTGCTAATTCATTGTTTCTCCTTGTACTCACTGTTTCTTCCACTGTTTTTGCTGCTTAATTGTATAATTAAATTTATATAAAAAACAAATGATTCATCTAATCACTACTATTGCAAGCAATATCCTTCGTAGTGCTGCAGTGGTAGAAGCAGTAAAAGTTAATCATTGTTTCATGGTGTCAGTATATGGTATTTCACCCGTTAATAAACATATTTCTATCAAAGAAATAAAACAGCAAATGAACTCTCAGATTAAGCCTATACTCTACTATATATCCTCTGCTGATATATCCTTTAATGGCATAAATTCCCCCATTTCTCATTACCCTTTCGTCAACAATCTTTCCCCTTCCTTCATAGGGTCCTTCACTTTCTTTGATAGCGAATAGTATCTACAGAAAGGATCACAGAAGTTCTTGAAAGGCTGCAGAGAGTAAGTTGTCGACCATTATACCGTCCCTCGGACAATTTCCGAACTCATTATCTCTAATAGGAAGGCCATCATCAATTGGCAACTCTCTTTTAGTCGTTTTTCTCTGTTCCAAGTTCCTTCCTCATTCCCCTTAAGAGCGCCCTAATCATTCTCTTTGCAAAAAACAAAATCAGCTTCACCTGCTTTTAGTACAATGTTGTATATAATACCAAACCATTGAAAAACTATAGTTCTTAAAAAATTTGTCTTGTTTGATCATACGAGTACCTTTGCACACATTTTTCTTAAGGCTTTAATGTCATTATGTATTTTGGTTGTAAAAGTAACAAGAGGTCCAAAGGCTCGTTCCTTCTGTTCGCTTTGATGTTAATTTAACAAGCATCATCAACAAAAGTTTTACATTAATAGTGAGAGAATTTAGACAACGAAGAAATATCAAGAAGCAGGGTTTTGTTGAATTTTAAGTACGGAAATGCAACAGCTAATTAGATCAGAAATCATTTAGATACAAATTTGTCCGCCTGATGCGTTTATATACTTCAAGATCGCATTGGTATTTGACACCATCCATTAATAAATTTTTTCTTTGGGATTTCCGGTCTTTATTTCTTTAGATAGGCATGAACAAATATAGGAGACTACGATGGTAGACACGGCAATGATGTATTTGGTTTCTTGCCTCATAGAAATAATCATCTTTCATGTCTTGTCGGCCTTGAAAAGGAATGACTGTTCAGGCCTTCCATCTTTAGTATTATCTCTTGAAAAATGTCTTGATTAAAAATTTGGTAAATAACCCCTCGGTAATTACCATTTAAGGTGTAGGTTTAGTCGCGTCCAGTTGTCCGTAAGAATGCTGGTTACTTGCGTTAGGTATTTTTATAAAAACACTCTTTGGCCTCCTTTTTAAAGATTTTTATGAGTCATAAACCTTATGATTATTATTATAAATAATCTCTCTCTCTCTCTCTCTCTCTCTCTCTCTCTCTCTCTCTCTCTCTCACTTATGTTAGGTATTTTCTAATAACACTCTTTACCTCTCTTTTTATAGATTTTCATCAGTCATAAACCTTATAATTATTTTATTATAAATGATGTCTCTCTCTCTCTCTCTCATTCCAATGCATCCTCAATGTGCTGAAGTAATGCAAAATATGAGTAAGGATACCAGAGTACTTTGCTCAACATGTCTATCATGGATAAACAATGTTATTAAATCAAGACTTAATGTGCAAATAGTAGAGGATAAAGAAGAAGAGGAAGAGGAAGAAGAAGAAGAGGAAAGCAGAAGAGAAGAAAACAAAACTGAAATGACAGAAACAAAATAATGAAAACAAAGAACAAGACAAGAGTATGGATGCAGAGATACTCATTGATACTACGTACATATGAGGCAATCAAGTAGCATATGTACGAAGAAATAAATTACGACATGACAACACAAAATAAAATCCCGAAGAGGCTCTACTTAGATCTGCACACTGATGGGAATGAGGAAAAATTAGACAATAAAGACAAAGTCTGCACCCTTTTGAAAAGAGGGAATTGCAGATTCAGTGAAAGATGTTACTACAAACATCCCAAGGTATGTCACAACTATGAAATCTATGGTAAATGTGCATACCTAGATGGCTATGAGGATGATTGCAGAGATCTACATCCAAAATACGCAAAAACCTAAAAGAAGGAAAAGGATGTAAGTTCGACAAAAAATGTAAATATATGCACCCTGTAGCCATGAATAAAAATCAATTAAATAATCAATTAAATGATAAAATCCAAAATAGAAAAGAAACAAATAAAGAGAGGAACAAAGAACATGAGGTGAAGGAAAAAAGCAAGCCATCACCACGATATGGAGTGTCAGCAAAGAATTTCCAAGCTTCAGCTCCAAGATAATACAGCTCAAGAAATATATACTGTATATACGATGCTAGGGGATGTTGCAGATACGGAGAAAATTGTAGATGCAGACACAAAATGAATAATTACGATGAAGGAAGATCAAATATTTTGGAAAAGTTGGATTTTTAATGTCAGAATTTCTGGAAATTAAAAAAAAGAACAACATACCAGAACAGGAAAGAGACATGGGAAAACCCTTATTATTACCCATATTAAATGAAGAAGATAACACGCAAACCATCATATTGATGAATGCGCAGGGTTTAGTTACGAGTAACTCAAAAAGAAAAATAGAGTACTTAGAAGAATTAATCCAAATTGATAAGAAAATAGATATAATGAATATAAGTAAAACCTGGTATTCCCAAGAGACTGGTAATGATGATCAAATAAAAAAAAGGATTCCAAACTTATAGATCAGATAGAAAAAATAGGAATGAAGGGGGAACCGCGATATATGGGAAAGACAAAAAACATGCAAAAATATATGAGAAATATAGTAACTCAGCATGTGAACTAATAGCGGTAAAATTTGAATCTGAAAAATTAATGAACATAGTAATATACAGACCCCCTAATACTAAAGAGTTTGACGCAGTAATAGAAAAATTGGATGCTATATGTAGAAATCACAAGGACTGGACTATTCTCCTATCCGGAGACTTTAACTTTCCTTTCGTAGACTGGAAAGAATGAATAGGAGATTGTGGTTGTATCTATGCATATAAAAAAGAGAAAATACTCTAGACCTAATATTTGTGAACGAGGTGAATTATGTTAAAGAAATAATAGTTTATGATGCTAGTATTTCAGACCATAATGTCATAGAACTAACAGTCCATTCCAAAGCAAGTGACAACAGAGATAAGCAAGAAAGGAAAAAGTGGGAAGGATATGGAAAATACAACTTCTACAGCAAAAATATAAAATGGTCAGAAATAAATGAAGAATTAAACAAAGATTGGGATAACATTTTCGTAAGTGATGATATAAAGGTAAATACGGAGACATATATATAAAATATTAGAGAAAATAGTGGATAAAATAATATACCGAAGAAGAAAAGTAAACATCAGTCATGCATACCAAGAGACAGAAGGATCTTGTTCCAGAAAATCAGAAAATGGAAAAAAGGTCTTGCAAAAGAAAAAAATGCATGGAAAATGATGGAACTAAAAAGTAAGATAGAAAATGCAGGACAAAAGATTATAAAATCTAAAGAAAATGAAAAACGGGACCCTAGTAAATATCAAGCAAAACCCCAAACTGTTGTACTCGTATGCAAAAAAGATTAATAAAAGAAAAGTAGAAATAGTCCCTCTAAGAATTGAAGGGAGATTAACAAATGAAAAAAAGGAAATATGCAACACATTGGCAGAAAGATATAAGAGAAAATTCACCCCTAGAATTGATAATGAAGATAATGATACAGAAGTAAGGGATGAAAATAGTGAATATTTAGCAGACATAGATGTTAATGAAGCTGATATTTTGCAGGCTATTAATGAAATTAAAAATTGAGCTGCAGCTGGGCCTGATGGTATCCCTGCTAATTTGTTAAAGAAAGTAGTTCATTCTATCGCAAAGCCACTTGCAATATTATTAAGACAAAGTGTAGATACAAGCAAGATTTATGATGAGCACAAATTAGCATATATTACCCCTACTTTCAAAAGTGGATCAAGACTAGAGGCAAGTAATTATAGGCCTGTGAGTCTTATGAAACATTTAATAAAAAAGTAATTTGTTTAATATAGGACAACATGGTTTTGTACCCGGAAAAAGTACACAAACCCAACTGTTAGTCCACCGTGAGAACATATACAAAAATATGAAAAACGGAAATGAAACAGATGTGGTTTATCTAGACTTTGCAAAAGCTTTTGACAAGGCAGATCATAATGTATTAGCGAAGAAAATTACTATGAGATTCAGGGCCTCTGTAACACGGTTTTTTCACAATAACTTTTTATCTATGCATTTCATAAATATAACGCTTATTCAGAATACATATTATATCAACACATAAATTTTGAGTGTATTCTGCACTGCGTAGGTTGAATAAATTTGGTACTTACAATGCAAAAGTGACCTTTTTTGAAGACGGGCCAACTTACTCAGAGAAAAGGTTTCGAACGCACTTGTTACGTAACTTATGACATCATTTCTTCCCTCTTTCTCGATGGATGATTGGCTATACGTAACGAAGGCTAAACCTCTGGCAACAATGACATACAAATTTAAATACAAGCAAAGCAGTACACCTTTATGAACTCTGGAACCTCTCCACTGATAATTGTCATAATGAACAAACCAACAAAATATGTTAATAAATACAAAAACACTTCGATTATTAGTCTAACTCCCAAAATAAGTTTCCAAAGAAATTACAGTCTACTTTATAGGTCACAATCAGATTGACAAGATGTAGGGTATCGTTGGTAATTACCAAAAACATAGTAGACAAGCTTGATTTGATAACTGCTATATCCAATGTCAAGCAATTTTTATTTATTGGCTATCTACCTATTTACTGAAAAAAAATAGCCGGTACCGTATATTGGCTTTAAACCCTCACCAATAATTATCGTCAGAATGGT
>NC_087210.1:8427069-8429569 GCF_015104395.2 Macrobrachium nipponense | reverse complement strand
ATAAACAATATATAACAGTTAGCCTACCTTATATTACGCTGAAATTCATACTTGTATTGGTCTGATCAATTCTTCTTCGACTGAGATAACATTTGAATTCTGTGAGCTCGCTGAGGTGAAATATCTGCCTTAGTTGATTCCAGGGATTAAATAGTCAAAAGTAGTGAGGTTAAAGCAATGGTAATCATGTTTCTAATCCCATTTTTTTTTTCAAAAACTTTCTGCTTTGTTTTCAGAATCTTTTCACCTTATATTTAATAACATACGAAATATAATATAAATTATAATTATGCAGTTGTGCTGTCCCCAAAACAACTATTCAGTTATTGTACATGCTAACAACAGTAAATAAGAATTTTGTGTCTTTATGATCGTAAAAACGATTCCCCTTTCTACCAAACTTATCAGTATTGTGGTAGATGCCACATAGGATTTCCTGACTAAATTCACGGGAGGATTACCCAATCCTTGTAGAGCCCAGTTCCGAGTTGACTAAGATATGATCAACACTTAGTTGGTAATGTATATAAATTATTATTTGACTAGAATTACCTTAAAAGAATAAACAATGGTGACAGTCATACAATATAATATGACATTTGTTTTTAATACCGGTTTGAACTGACCCATGAGAGAGACCTCTTACGCCCACACTATTTCCGTTAACGTTATTCCCAACGTTCCGAGTCTTCTGTTTACAAATGTTGGCAGCGCTTTTCATTAAAAGATTTCGCATTTCATTATACTTTTGAAATGAAGACTCCCGAGTAATCCATTCTACATCGTATGTTAAGATGTTCAAGTCTGAATTTTTATTCAAAAAAATAATGTTCCTGTAAAATGAATTTCACATTTTTGGTGTCTCGAACTGCGCGTTATCTCAATTGCTTAATAAAAGATTCCTCCCAATTAAAATCATATTGAAGGCATTTTTAAAGGGATGAGTAGTTGACTAAAATTGCCACATACACACACTACTTCCATAACAACTTCTGGTTTTGAATAGTTTTAGTTATGATTTGGTAAATATTAATCTATATTTTCTAAGTATGAGCCGGATATTGATCTCATGCGCATAACTTTACCTTTCGCCTCACAGCGCCTTTAATTGACCTAGTCTTTGGCTTTGTGAACTGCAAGTTTTTATCCCGTAATGATGACAGTTCGAGGTAACAAACCAACACTGATGGACATACAGTCATAAAGGAGGATTAATTTAATCTCAGGCATGAAAAAAAAAAATGACACGACAATTACATCGGTTTAAAAGAGACTGAGAGATGAGCAACCGATTTTTTTTGTGTGTAGACTTAAGTCCTAAGACTACAGGTTAAATAAAAAAATATTAAAGGGTGCTTAAAGGAATAATTATACAGTCACATGTCTTAGTTATTGATTTTCCTCTCTCTCTCTCTCTCTCTCTCTCTCTCTCTCTCTCTGTGTGTGTGTGTGTGACTTAAACAAGGGTAAAATTGCCTAAATTCCACATCGTGACGTGGTCGTACCCAGCAAGTAATGGAGCGACGACTGTCACTCATTGCCACCCTAAACAGGATCCTCTCTTGTACCTGGTTTTAAACACATCACGTGGAAGATGATGTGCCTGAATCCCATGAGGGTCGCTGCATCTCATGCGTATCTCGAACACAGAGGGAATCAATCTAATATTGGAAGAAACGTACCAGATTAAATGGAGGGTATTGTGCCTCATACTTAACATTCCGGACACATTACATATTAAAACAATCGTATTATATATATATATATATATATATTATATATATATATACATACATCCATACATACATATACATATATATTATATATGTGTTTATATGTATGTGTATAATATGTATGATATACAGAATCTCTCCCCTGGCATGGTTTGTCGTATGAGAGATCACCTAGCAGTTTTCTAAAGTACCGTATAACGTAAGTGTAACACAAACTTTCCATTCCGATGCAGTAAAAAGGAATTACGAAAAAACACAAAATTCTTAGGGCCGATAGAAATGCTTGTTTTTCTAAAAATGTCACTTTAATTCAAGGTATGTGACGTCAATTGTGATAGACATAACCATTCAATCAGCGAGTCAAAAGGATTACAAATATTTATTGGCTTAGAGAGGAAATTTATGTATAAATTCTGTCATATATGTTCATAGGATATCTGTTATAATATACTATAGTCTAGATAATCATCATTGTCAGGAGTGTGAATATGTTTTACAAAAAGATATTGCTGTGTGTAGGTAACATGTATGTATGTGTATAAACACACATGTTTGTAAATACATTTTTTTTTTGAAGTACAGAAACTTCTTTTCTGTATGTCTATCGAAGAGTTTGCACCGGGAGTTACGGATTTACTTTGTTTATCTGGCCACCTGTCATTTCACGTGAAAATAAAGTAAAAGGGATCTAAGTAACTAAATCTCTCTCTCTCTCTCTCTCTCTCTCTCTCTCTCCTCTCTCTCTCTTGTGAAACCAGAGGGATATT
>NC_087210.1:8412069-8422069 GCF_015104395.2 Macrobrachium nipponense | reverse complement strand
CGGTAAGTAAAGGTAAACAATTATAATTTGATGATAAGCGCTGCATAAAAATGAAAAAACGAAGGATTATGATTGTGGCAAATTAACAAGATGGGGAAAAACAACCCAACCCACTTTGTTTCACTTGTTCGTTATTCCTACAAGTTTTGTCCTAAAAAAATTAAGTCCTGGTCATAGAACTAAGAAGGCAGAAAATAAAAATCCTTTTTTAGGAAAAAAGCGAAGCAAGATAATTTCATGACCTAATTTCATAATCTTCAATGAAGAAGCTAGTATAGTAATGCAACTAAACGCAGAAGTCGTGCAGATTCCGTGGAGTGCCTCGTCAAGTAATGGTTGAAATCTCGGCGCTTTATCAGATTTCCATGCGGTTAGGTTCCCATACCTCCATCTACATGTTGAGAGCTGACAATATACTGACAAATATCTGTTATGAAAAAAATTGTGATGTATTTCGAAAATACTTTGCTATGGTAGGGACCGAGCGGACTGGAGATTATAAAACATTTTGGACTTAGCTGGGCTGGGGATGAAATTTTTCTGATTATTTACTGATTTGACTTGTGGAAATTTTCTTTTTTTCCTTGAAAAAAAAAGAAAAAAAAAAAAATTATATAATAGGTATAAAATATCTATATATTATTATAATATAATATATCTCTATATAATATATATAATAATATCTATATATAAACATTAAAAATCACTGCTGAAAAGTTCATACACTGTGGAATATGACTGTTTGCAAATGTAAAAATCCTAATTCTTTTAACAAATTGTTCATTTTTTAAAATTTAAGTTCCGTTTTTGTTGTAGGTTAATTGTTACCCTGTAAAAAAACTAGTTTCAAGGTTTAAGTAATCTCATGTAAGGCCAGTTAGTAGGCAATGACAAGAAAAAGAAAAAAAAATTTGTGTTGACCATTAATGCCACAGAATTTCCCTTAGACATTTTGTTCACCTGTCGAGTAGTTTGCCTTTATATCCAGACAGTGAATAAAATTTTCGGTTGTTTCTTTTTAGCTAACAAGGTTTCCTTGTTGTTTTATCAGATTCATTGATTTGTTACCGTTAGTTATGAGTCGCTGTAAGGCATAATTGTTTTCAAGGGAGCAATGTACTCTAACTTCTTGGCAATTATTTTTTTAATTTGTAATTTTCTAACCTTGAACCATTAAAATCCGATGTGAAGGTTTTATTTCAATAAAAATTGGATTAACATTTTGTATTAATTAACGTAATATCTCACAATATTTAACCCATCGCCTTCACGGGCCTTACGCAACAGGAGAGAGATTACAAACTTATATATTGAACAGATGTTTATTTAAATTCTGTAGGTGTATAGCAGAAATAAATACTCTATTCTAATTTGCCTTTGCCGATTTGTCAAAAACTTTAAGGTAAGCTCAGATTCTAAGGGCAAACTCTAAGAACTTTGACATTTAGATAGCGCTTTAATTTTTTGTTTATTCCCCCCCCCCCCCCCCCCCCCCCCCGTTCTTTCTTCCCCCCCCCCCCCCCCCCCCCCCCCCCCCCCCCCCCCCCCCCCCCCCCCCCCCCCCCCCCCCCCCCCCCCCCCCTCCCCCCCCCCCCCCCCCCCCCCCCCCACCTCCCCCCCCCCCCCCCCCCCCCCCCCCCCCCCCCCCTTCTTTCTCTCTCTCCTCTCTCTCTCTTCACTACATAGGAGCGCATTAGAAGCATCTGGCTTTATTGTACTATAATTTTATGTATATTTTGTATTTTTCATCAAGAAGCAATTTTACTCTCGTCTTCAAGTTGTGGGATTCGTTGTTGAATTGAGATATGAAATAATTTATGGTGAATCTAACCGCTCCTCCTAGCGGCCTTTCGGTGTTTCAAGAGCCCTAACTATTATTCATCAAACACGAAACTGCTTCTATTATGCTTCACAGCGCTTATTTCTGCCTTTTGCTTGTGTTGGAAGGCGTATTTAATTTTTTGTTTATTTTGCTATTTGTGCTGCTCACAGGGGAGGTAGTTGAAATTTTATGTACTCTAATAAGTTAATTGTTATTCAGTGCCAGCTAGCAAAGCTGATGCACTTTCGTATTTTTTCCAGAGATCTTGGTTGTTTGCCAGACTTGCTAGTGGAATAGTTTTTGTTATTTTAATTTACTGTTTATGGAATTCTTATGGAATTTAATGGAACATTAAAAAAAGAAAAAGGTTGATAGATTTGATAGAAAAGAACACTTTCGTAAAATATCAATTCAGGAAATGATGCAGTCAGAGGTGTGTGCTTGCTTTAGTAAATACATCGCATCATTTGGATGCTGAAAATCTTGAATTGCTGATAACTTCACTTTGAAATCATTCGCTTAGAAATTCGTCGCGTCAATGTTTCGGCAAGGATTTGATGTTTCCAAAAATACCTCCATCCCATCATTGCATTCTCAATACGATAATATATCATCGAGCATTTCATAAAAATGAAAAAATCAACGAATTCTATATGAAGTGGTAAATTCAAACTTTAATAACTTATCAAAGCTCAAATTTTGATGAAAAATTCAAAAAGGTTATTTTGAAGTTACTTACGGTTTATTTTTCTTTATCTTAATATCATCCAGTGTTTGTATATAAAACAAGCAAAAAACTTGTACGATTATGTTTACAAAAAATCATCAACATAAATAGCTGTACCGGGAATGTAGTATAGCAGGGACACTTGATAAATTCCATTCCAAGCAGTTGTTTAGAAGAGCATGAAACACGATCATTATGATTGGTTCAGAAACCTCTGGGATTTTCTTACCTTTGATGGATGCTGGTGGTACTGGTAAAACAAGGGGCTGATGGCCAAACTTTTTTTTTTTTTTTACCGTTATTTTTATTGTAAGCAGTAACTGGCCGTTCCGTTCCAAACAAAAGATTCTGAAAACCAGCCATCAGTCAGTCGGACTAAATAATAGGATTCTTTCGGGAATCTCCGAACTTAAGGGGGTTGAGTTTTATTACCGCTTTATCAAGCAAAATTTGTATCAGTTGATTCCGTCCGGTCAGATTTTACCTAGGCAGCAGCTAACTATGAATAAATGCATGGACAGTGTCCTTTTACCGCTTTCGTGACAGGATCAAGTAATGCAACGACCCATCTGCCACTACCCCCAAAAGTCGTTTTTCTACATCTGTACTTATTATCTAACTAATAACTACCTTGTTACGTACAAACACTTGTCGACAACTTGCTAGTGATCGAGACCTGAAGTATCATTAACCAACCAAACCCCCTACCCACGCTTTTCAGGGATCTTGGATGGTGCCGTCCGTGTTCCTATGATTATGGGGTACAAGTTTCCATTGGCATATATCCCATAGCCTTCTTATTTCTATGTTTCTAAGTCTGATACCTTTGTTCGTCCTCCTTGTCTCCCCAGGTTGGAAGAAGTGCCCATCAAGCTTTTCTACAAGGGGCACTTCCACCGGAAGGTACAAGGAGGTCGAACAAGCCCTCAAAAACAGGTTCCATCGAGGAAAAACACGTCAGCCCCGCCGACCCAGACAGAAATTTAAAATTACAATTAATTATATATTATAAAAACGAAGACGAGCAGCCTAGGTGATGAGGAAACAATCCTTCGGCGCCCCTGCCAGGATCCCTTGAAGAAGACGAGGGTGGTGGTCATTACCGTTGGACACATGCCCCCAGTGACCGAGGAGTGCCTCGGCAAATACGTCGTATGAACCATCCATGCGCGTTTTGTCTCCCAAGCCGAACTCTCCTGCCACGCCCAATAAGGTAGACCATATTCAACCAACGCCAAGGACTGCTTCATGAACAAACGGCATAAAAAGAATTTAAATATGATATTATCCCTAATATCAATTCAATAATAGATCATACAACAAGATCCCCCTACTTTTTTTTTTTTGTTTTTCGTTTTTTCTGGCGCCTCCTAGAAGCCCTTCATATAGGTAAGGAGAAAACCAAAACTTAAATATAACTCAAGAAAACGTTTTCTCCGCTTCCCACCTATTCCCAAGCCCGGCCCGGAGTCTCACGAGCGGACCCCCGACGATGCCAAGATATCAGGAACCCCCACAGGATGATACCGCTTCCTGCTACAGGACGGAATTCCTGACGTTTCATCCCCAGGCCTCCTAATACTGGGTCGCTCGCACAAGAGGAAAATCCCGAGACCTTCGAGGCGAGATCCACGTCCAACACGTTTTACGTTACGTCATACCTTATTGCGCAATACTATTTGGCCATTACATTCTGCGCATCTCGCTTTGTTTGACTCAAGACGATGGCAGAAAAGAAGCGGCCGTCCTCTCCTCGGCTCCCAGCAAGGGGTAACCTGCCCTCCTCGACGATCAGGTTTTTGGCCTTCCAGAAAGTCCAGAAGAAAACGGAAAAAAAGCCCTAAATAAATGTTCATCGACCTTCCTAAACCTTTGGAACGCCCTCCAAGCAAACCTTACCATGAAGACTCATGGCACTCCCTCGTAAATTCAAAGCAACTTCCCAAGAACACCAGACATTTCGTTATTGCGGCCGTCCTAGCACGTTGAGAAAAAATACCCTAAGGCACAACTCAAAGCCCGACCGAATCTGAAAGGGGAATTCTTATTGTTACCCCCAAGGAACGGACCAAACAGTCGGTCCAGACCGTCCTGAAGACGATCCTCTATTACCTCCTTTGGAGACCCTGCTGAAAGAAGTCATCGGAAAGCAATGATCCTGCTGTACAAGTCCCTAAAATAATGTCACTATTGAACGGATTCTTCGAAGTACCGCAGGCTATTGACCTGAGCTTCAACGTTGCCAAAGTGAAAAAAAGTAGAAACAGAGATGGTACTGAAGAAGAAACTCAAAAAGTCGCGAAGCTACGTTTAGAGGGGCAAAAGGAAATTCCAGGGACTTCATCAGCCTTGGGTATCCTCGGAAAAACAATAACCAAGACGATGCCTTTATCCCGAACCTCTCAGGTTGTTTTTTCAAGTGCCAGAGGTTTTGGGTCATCCACAGGAGGGAGTGGGCCACGGCCCAGCATTTGTTTCGTGGAAGTCTTTGCAGGCCAGAAGCAATGAGACCGACGTTTGCCCCTCAACCAAATTCCAAAGCAAAAGGCCCACACCGTTGACCCGATGCCCCAAATTGCCATCAGTCCTCATCATGGCATGGTTCAAGGGGTGGGTGCCCTGTCAGACTGGGGAAAAAATCTTGGAGGAATGAAGGGCATTTCCCCCCACCGCCCCCCAGCCAAAGACCTCGCGAACCGAAACCCATCGCCCTCAAGACGACCACCATCTGGAAACCTACGTATTGATCCACGAACTAATCGACCCACCCGCCTACCACAAGCTCTTCAACCTTTCCCCGCCCTGCAGAACCACTCCCAAACCTCTCACTACATCCCAAACCCCTCATCCTTTCCTTCCCTACAATACCTCCAGTTCCCAAACCCCTTCCAAACCCCCCGACCCCTAAGGTTATTGCCCTCAACCCCCTCAGTCAATTCCCCCCAAACCCCTCAGGAATAACCCCCCCGCCCAGCCCTTTCGCATCGCCGACGACGTCGACTCCTGCTCAGTGTTTGGGAAGCAGGAACTCCAGACAGCAAGAAGAAGCTAAGCTACGATCGAATAAATGGAAATACCGCAGACACCTGCTGTAACTCCCATTTTGTCACAAGGTAAATGGGCAAACACAAACGGAGGGAGGAGTTTCCCAGTTAAAAAACAAAGAACATGGCTGTTCCAGGACCGGCAAAGCAAAACTCAAAATCCGTCGCCTCTGGAAGTGAATTCCGCTTTCCGTAGGGGAAACAACGGGATAAACAAGCTCCTGATGACCTTATGACGAAATTGCAATGCCATTCATTCATAGAGCTCTATCCGACAAGCATTAAACCTTTCAACGACCGGTACTGGTTTTAACAGAGATCTTCCAGGAACGCCCACCTCAACTTCAGGATCTCTCTCCCTGTTATGATTCCTCCAATCCTGAATTTCGATTCAGAACTCCACAAAGGCCCATTCTTGCAATAGAAGCGATCATCAAAACTGGTGCTCTGAGCTCGTCCACGTTCTGTTGGACCTAGAGCTCCAGTTCCCAATGATGACCTCCTTCCGAGAAAAGTGTACTGTTTATCAGCAAATTGCTTTTTGCTTTTCTTTTACTAAACAACCCTCCTTTCCCCTCCCCTCCTGTTTTTTCGGCCGCCCTCACGTCTAAACGACCGAAATTTATTTCAACTGTCACTCTAACTACCGCTTAAGCTGTTGTTTACCTTTTGTTTTGGCACTTCTCTAAAACTCATGACTATTTCGTTTTTCTTCTCGCCGAATCCTCTATTAACTAACGATCGGCGCTGTTTGTATTTCGAATTGTCGTTAAGTGAAATATGGTTACTTGAACTCCATAGATTAATGTGCTTTTTTTTCCGTTTTTCTACGACTTATAAATTTTTTCGTTTTTCCTTACTGGCTATCTCTGACCTCGTCCCAGGACTCGCTATGCTATCGATCTTTATCTCCCCCCTACCCCCTAATAATGGGTACCTTAGGGTTTTTAAAGGGGTTTTTGTGAACCTTGCCTGCTTCACCTTTTACCTTTTCCTTTTCAAATCATACCATTTTCACTGTGGCAAATACCCATAGAATCATAAATAAAGGCTCACCTCATATTCCTTAAAAATCCCCACCTTTTCCACATACCAAAAAATTCAAATGACCGCTACGGCTGCTCTATGAGCAAAGAGCCTCGTGCTGGCATAAAGCCAAGCTTAATCTTCAACAAACAACAACCAATGAGATCCACGGCTTTCGCCCAAGACCGGCCCGTACCAATGAGAATGCAACCTCTAGGTCCGCTGCCAGGCTATAAATCCACCGTTCCGCAAAACTTTCTTGCTACAGTTCTCCTTCAAACCAACTGCGTCCGAAGATGTACCTAACGAGAATGTCTGAAATGCTCACATAATATACCAGCTTATACCCAGCCACCAACCACAAGCCCTTAATCCAAAGGACGAGAGACCCTGGCCCGAACTGAAAACTACGCGTACGGAAAGAATTACCGGGCACTGGACGACGACCCCACTGCTTGACCTGGACCTGATAATCCTGTTCTAAATAAACAAGTTTCCTTCAGCATTTACAATTTTTTGAAAACTTCCCCAATATGAATATTGGCCACTTACCTCAGAACATCGCTGGAGGCCTGAGAAGCGACTTGTAAGGAAAATAGAAAAAACAATATATAAAATAAACCTCACTTAAGTTCTGCAATACCTTTTTGACAGTATTATTGATTATTATTATTATTAATTATTATTATTATCGTTATTATTATTATTATTATCATTCATTATTATTATTATTATTTTATTATTAATTAATTATTATTATTATTATTAATTATTATTATTAATTATTGTCGAAAACACGTTGACCCCTGTGATTAAATAAGAACTATTTCCAATTATGACCGTCGACGACGATTGATTGCAACAAAGTAATTTGGGGGGGATCAACAATAAACAGCATTAAAATAATGGTAATACATAAAAATCAATAGTTCCTTCCACTGTAGAGTTACGTTATTAGGAAATATTTAAATGATTAAAGAAATGCTGTGTGTATTAATCATTCTATTTTTGTTTGCTCACGAAACCACACAAACTCGATGATTAAAATAGTTTTTTTTTTGAATAGCATTTGAAATGAAAACGGTTGGCCGTTTTACAGAGTAGGTCTAACCAATTTATTGAAATACATAATTTAAATTTAATTATGCGGCGACCTTTGAATTATAGGATGAAATCATAAAAGTATTTTGCATGCCCAAAACCCATCCTATTTTCCATGTAACATTCTGCATTTTTGGTTCTCTTGAAATTATTCCAGATACAGTTAGTTGATAAAAAGTTATGATGAATTTGGGGTTATTTGTGTGTTTGTTTCCAATTTATTTATATGAGTATATGTTATATATACTAATGTGTAGTACAAAATCAGGTGTTGAATTGGACAATGTTTTTACATGATGTCACTCCCAAAGTAAAGAAACGTAGGGTGACCGGTAAGCAATGATCATTTGGTGGCTCTTCAGTGTTTCAAGTTTATACATTTTAGCAATAAAAAACAAGAGTGAGTCATTCTAATTACCCTTTTGTCTATGTATCCAAGGGGAGGGGTAACACTTTCGAATTATTTGTATTTACTGTCCAATCAGTGCAAAACACCCTCTGCTCCATTACTTCATATTCCTAAACTTTTTTAAACTTTTTTGTTTTTTACCACATCTACTTTTTATTTCCGCATTTCACGAGCTGTTTCAATTATTGTCTTAAAAACACTCCAGTGTAACGTGGGCAAAGTGATCTACTGGTTGTTGAAAGATTTTCATGCCAGAAAAGGTTTCCTTCTTAACGTCCCAAGAGTAAAGTAGAAATTTAGCAGGGTGAACCACGTTAACTTGGTTTTGTTTTTGGAACCAACTCCCATTTTGGAGAAACAATGGTTTAAGGATTATTATATATATATATAATATATATATTATGTACTATATTATATTATCTAACTTATATATAATAATATATATATATTACGTTATATATATGATTATAATAGGCGTGTGCGTATGTTATGTATGTATATAATATAACATACTTTACCACAAATACACCACCACACACACTACCACACATATATATATTAGATTATATATAATATATATATATAATATATATAGATTAATATATATGATATAACTAAAACTATATCTCCAATCTGGGAGTAGTTGGATCAAGTTGTAAAAATAATCCTAATATTGATCATTCAGACGTTCATTGATAAGCCGCAGGAATACCAGCCATTTAACAGTCTTCAGGATAATTCCGGGATCACGCGGTCACAAACTAAAACCATCGACTTAACCCAAAAGAAAGAATACGGAAATATATATACATATGTACCTTGGTATGGAATATTGTTATATAATTGCCTAGTCGTTTTTATCATGTATTTCTAACCAACGTTCGTGAATTCAATCATTTAAACCAGTCCGTTAGTTTCAAAGTGCTAACTTTGCCTATTTCAATTCCTCTACATTTCAAGTGATCATCGTTATTTCTTTTCGTCCTTGTGTTTCATATCCTAATAATTGTAACATCTCATCAATCAGGACGCATCCCATCGGCTGCCCCTCTTCGAGCGGGATAAGGGTTCATTGGAACCATTTCACTTCATCATTTCCGGCATTCTCGATGTCAAAATACTTTCAGAAGGTCCCTGGTCCCGGATTCCTTTCTTAATGGAAGATACGATACATTTTAATTTGTTCAGGGGATCATACCTAAGAGGTCACCGTGATTTTTGTCGAAGACCCAACCAATAAGACATGTGGGATTAGATTTTAAGATAGCTACCAGTGTTCTGGGCACTGTCGTTTATTTGTCATATATTGGTGTTAAATGCGACTCCGAACGCCGTGGGCGGCGCCAGAGCCCCCTATGAAACATTTCGCCATTTATGTCCTTTCCCTTGAATTATATTCCACAAACCTCCATATTCATCTACCAGCACTCCCCTCTCAGAGTTCTCGTCAAATTTAACGTCTTAGTCTTTGAACTCTTCTTGTGCCCACAGGCGCTTAGGCTTGTGCGGGCTTTCGGTCCCAATTCGTAACCTACATTTCATGACTATTTATAGCCGCCCCGATATATCACAGGCCCTTACACTTCATTGAATTAGATTCTAATAATAATTAGTTTATACTCCCACGATCAACAGACTTTCAAAGCCGTCAATTATTATTGCTGCTATTTAAATTGAACGAGATTGTTTTTGTTTGGGGAACATTTCAAAGACGGATTAACTTTGTTATCCCGGGTGTCGTTGACTCCTTGTCCTTTGAAGCTCACACAAAGGAGATGTGATGGTTTGAAAAAAGATTAGTTTAAAAACACATGTAGTATAGAGAACAGTTTTCTGTTGTCCCTGCACACTTGACGGAAACCAAATATTCT
>NC_087210.1:8392069-8407069 GCF_015104395.2 Macrobrachium nipponense | reverse complement strand
GCTCTGAGCATGAACAGATGAATGACATAGTAATGATTTTGTGTTTGATGTATCATGAAGGGCATTATTTTTTACTCGTTTATCAGTCTAAAGTTTATTTTTTATGAATCTTTACTTTTTCTCCATGAAATTTTTATATGTAAATTGTACCAGTTGGTCTTAAGAAATAAGAAAACCTTATCATTACATGTCAAAATTCAGATATCTTATAAGTTCTTATTTATATTGTTTATTCTTCAGCAAATACAAGCATACTAACTAAGCCACATTGCTTTCTCAGTTGTTGAGAAATAATTTAGATTAGATAATTATGTAATCTTTCATGCATTTATTTGTCTCGTTTAGAATCACAGGACCTGTTTAGCCAAAGAGGAAATCAAGGATGGAGAAAGAGACATCTCTTTCGCTTCCACCTGAGCAAAACCAATTCATAATCCTTGGAATCTCTCCCTACCCTAAAAAGTCCCCTTCTTCCGCCGTCCAGTTTCTGCTCTTATTAACGTCTGCTTCACACCATTGCTCTCATTGTCCTTCCGCTGGAATATCTCTCCTTCATCGAGGGAGTCCAATATACAGATTAAAGGATCCTCGTGTCTCTATCGGGGAAAATTCACAACATCTGCAGAATGTTTCTCTCTCCAAATGCAGTTATCGTGCTAAGATTTCGTTATTGCATTTGAGATCAATAAGCGTATTCAGGTAAACGGGTACTGGGAATATATATATATATATTATATATATATATATATATATATATAATATATATATATATATATATATATATATATATATATGAATAATTAATCACATCGAACCGTGATCCATTTATATATCAATTCAAGCTCTACAAATGTCCTTTAATATCTAAATTCACTTTACCTCCCCAAATGATATATTTTTCATATATGTACCGAAGGGGTAATTTTTTAGTGATAATAATTTCTTCCCCCCATGGGATCGAACCACCGTCCAAGTGGACGGGGACGAAATCAGGACGGTGGTTCGATCCCATGGGGGGACGAAATTATTATCAACTAAAAAAATTCCCCTTCGTACATATATGAAAATATATCATTTGGGAGTAAAGTGAATTTAGATATTAAAGGACATTTTGTAGCTTGAATTGATATATATATATATATATATATATATATATATATATATATATATATATATATATCATTCAAGCTACAAATGTCCTTTGATATCTAAATTCACTCTACCTCCCCCAAATGATATATTTTCATATAATGTACGAAGGGAATTTTTAGTTGATAATAATTTCGTCCCCCCATGGGATCGAACCACCGTCCAAGTGGACGGGGACGAAATCAGGACAGTCAGTGACGCTATCCAATCAGCCAACAGAGACGCTATAAGTTCATATCGATTCTGACCTTACAAATCACCTTCGAACTCGGTGCTTTCGTAATTAGAATCGATATGAAACCCCGTCTACCATGTTAGCCAATTCGAGCGTTTGACAGCACATAGCCTTTTTATTATGAATAATTATCACATCGAACCGTGATTCATTTATATATCATTCAAGCTAGAAATGTCCTTTAATATCTAAATTCACTCTACCTCCCAAATGATATATTTTCATATATGTACCGAAGGGGAATTTTTTAGTTGATAATATTTCGTCCCCCCACCCCCATGGGATCGAACCACCGTCCAAGTGGACGGGGACGAAATCAGGACAGTCAGTGACGCTATCCAATCAGCCACAGAGACACTATAAGTTCATATCGATTCTGACCTTACAAATCACCCTCGAACTCGTGCTTTCGTAATTAGAATCGATATGAAACCCCGTCTACCATGTTATCCAATTCGAGCGTTTGACAGCACGTAGCCTTTTTGTTATGAATAATTATCACATTCGAACGTGATTCATTTATATATCATTCAAGCTACAGTTCCTAGTCCACCTCCCCACTGTCCCCGATCCCGGGTGGTTCCCAGCCCATCTTCGCATCGTCACTGTGACTGGGCGGTTCTCAGCCCACCTCCCCACTGTCCCCGTGCACGGGCGGTTCCCAGCCTGACTACCCCCTGTCCCAGTGCCCAGGCATTTCCCAGCCCGATTCCCCACCATCCCTGATCCCGGGCAGTTCCCAGCCTGCCTCTCCACCATCCCTTATCCCAGGTGGTTCCCAGCCCTCCTCCCTTCGTCCCCGTGTCCGGGCGGTTCTCATCTCGCCTCCCCACCTTCCCTGATCCCAGACAGTTCCCAGCCAGCCTTCCCACCGTCCCCACACCCGGGCAGTTCCCACCCTACCTCCCCATTTCCCCATTGTCCCTGCGCCCGGGCGGTTCCCAGCCCCCCTCCCCACCATCCCTGATCCCGGGCGGTTCCCAGCCTGCCACCCCACAGTCCCTGATCCCGGGAGGTTCCAAGCCCGCCTGCCTACTGTCCCTGCACCCTGGTAATTCCCAGCCTGCTTCCCAACTCTCCCCGCACCCTGGTGGATCCCAGCCCACCTCCACACCGTCCTCAATCCTGGATGGTTCCCAGCCTGCCTCCCCACCGTCCCCTATCCCAAGCAGTTCCCAGCCTTCCTTCCAACCATCTCAGCACCCTGGCAGTTCCCAGCCCACTTCCCCACCGTCCCACACACCCCAGGCAGTACCCAGCCACCTTACCTGCACCTGGGTGGATCCCAACCGGCCTCTCCACCGTCCCGTGCCTAATTGGTTAAAAGCCCGCCTTCCCACTGTCCCTGCAACCTGGCAGTTCCCAGCCCGCCTCCCAAACATCCCTGTGCCCTGGCGGTTCCCAGACCGGCTCCTCACCGTTTTCGATCCCGGGTGGTTCCCAGCCCGCCTCCCCACCTTCGCCATGCCCGGGCGGTTCCCAGCCCGTTTCCCCACCTTCCCCACGCCCGGGCGGTACCCAGCCCGTCTCCCCACCATCCCTGCCACCGTCCCCACGCCCTGGCGGTTCCCAGACCTCCTCCCCACCGTCCCCGATCCCGGTCGGTTCCCAGCCAGCCACCCCATTGTCTCCGGGCCGCGCCCCGGCAGTGAAATTGTTTCACATTTCTTTCCCTCTCTTTCAGTTAGTTCCTGGTAGTCTTCTCTCATTGGTGTTGTGATTCATTTACGGAATCAAATGTCAACAGATCAAAAGGGCTGGATAAGAAGTCTTTCGATTCTGACTGTGACAACGCTAAAGTAGTATGTTGTCCACTGATTACTCCTTTTTGATTCTCTGAGGATATTTACTTATAATATTACAAGAAAATTAATTATAGCTTTCATGTAATAAATACTTTTTACGTCAGACTGAAATACTAGAATCTGGAAAATATTTAAAAGGGATTTAATCTCCTTTTGTTGACTAGCGATGAAATGATCTATGAATTTTCCATACTGGCTGTGACATATAGATGGAAGCTCGAAAGTACACACATACAATACACTCACACACACAGAGCACACACATACACACACACACACACACACACACACACACACACACACATATATTATATATATATATATATATATATATATATATATATACATATATATATATATATATATATATTATATATATATATATATATATATATATATATATATATATATATGTATATATATATATATATATATATATATATATATATATATATATATATATATATATATATATATATATATAGATATATATATGTGTGTGTGTGTGTATATATAGATATATATATATATATATATATATATATATATATATATATATATATATATATATATATATATGATATATATATATTATATATACTTCTGCTGTATGTAATGCCAAGTTGATATAATGCTGTACCTATCATAGGAATAGCCAAATTTTCTTTTATAATTTGAAAAGTTCTATACTACACTTTTATTTATTCTCCACAACCTATACAGGTATCCTGCTTCACGAGCATTCTGTTTAATTGGCTTTCATTTAGTTTCACTGCAGCAATTAACAGGGATACCCCAGTCTTTTCCATGTAGCTGTCACTCTTTCCGACTAAATATTTGAAAGGCTACGCCACAGATTTTGATGTTATTGCTCTCTATTTATTCCTTTATTTTACCGTGGTAACAACAATTCCAGCGTTTTTTTTGTTTTCAAATGGTCTGTAATTGACCACAAACGAGGTCAACCTTTCTCTGTCAGTCTGCTGTAACCGGGGGTGGTCAGTTTGTCAAAACTTTTATGCATGTTTTTATTTTTCCTTAATTGAGACGGCTATTTGTCTGTCGGTCTGCACTGTTTCTGTCCGTCCTCAGATCTTAAAAACTCCTTAGGCTAGAGGGCTGCAAAGTGGTATGCTATTCATCCACCCACCAATCATCAAAGATATCAAATTACGGCCCTCTAACCTCATTAGTTTTTATTTTACTTAAGGTTAAATTTAGCTACGATCGTGCGTCTGGCACCGCTATATGTGCCAACAACAAAGGCCACCATCAGACCGTGGGTGAAAATTTCATGGGTGGCAACTGAGAGTTTCATAGGCCCTGGATGAGAGTATCATACAGCTTTACATGCTGTACAGATACTCGATTCTTCGGTGCATTTTTGTTGTTGACATATTGCAGAAGACAGTCTTTACCAGAGAAAAGATGCAGACAACAGTGCATATTATATACATTTACTTTTATAGTTTTGTGAGAGTTATTAGGATAGACCTGATGATTTTGCTTTTTTTTATTTTCTATATATAATGTCATGGTTCAGAAACCTATTCTAATAAAGGTCTACATGCAGATGTTTTCAACCATAGCCAATGTGAATATTTTCTCTCACCGTTATTTTTAAGAGGATTAGTGAGCAAGTCAATTCGTAGATTTTGTATCATATTTTCTTCTATCAAACGCTAAATGTATAACAACAGTGCTTTGAGCCAATTCGATATGGAATCAGATGCCCTTGTTCATGTTCAAAATTTTAAGCCAGAACCAAGGAAAGTTAAGATTTCTCATAACAAGACTCATTCATCCTTGTCTATATAAGTTGCCCCTTTGAACTGAAAGCCTCTATTCTCTACAAAAATTATCTTTGCTCCCATTGGCTGTCCTGGATTTACCCCCCAACAGGGAAAATCCGGATTTGGCAGAGCTAGGATTTGGCAGAACTAGGAGAGCTCAGAAGCTCCCTTTACCTCGCCCTGCAGACACAACTCCCCCCCCACACCCCCTTTCTGCTCCCCCTGCCTCCTCTGGGGAAATCCAAAGTACTTTTATACTTCCATAGTGAATAGGACTATCAGCAGATAAGAAGACTACCAAGCCTAGGATTTCCAGGTACTGTGAGAGTAAATTCCAGTTCAGCCAGGTAATTGTTTTGCCTTTTGTCTGTATTTCATTTCCATTCTTCCAAGGCGACTTTCCTCCTCCTTTGTTTAGCTTCTCACCCCCCCTCCTCCCCCAATCTTGGTTCAGTGCTATAATTACTCCCCTTGTAATGCTAGCAAACATCCCCTAGTTAATTCAAGCAACGTAATAGTTCCTTCTGTGAACTCCCAGTCATTTCCATTCCCTCTTCGTGGGTTGTAAATTTTTGTATTGAAAGAAAGTAGTGTGCAACACTCCCCCACGTGTTCCCTCGCCTCAGTACTCATGCTATGATGCAATTGCTTTGCAGACAAACACTGTGCCTGATTGTGGGAGACATTGGGAACCCCTTACAATAACGTTTGCGCAAAATTCTGTAGTCCATATCTGGTTGCCCAGCCATGTGTTTCCGGTGTATCGACAATCAACCACCTTATTAGTTCCTGGACCTCTGTAAATTTATGTAAATATAGTGCATTTAAACTAAAGTCCAGCTTTTGCGTAAATTCCCCCTTCATCAGTAAAATCGGCCTTCTGCCATAGTTTTTTTTTTCCTCTTTTCTTTGTTGTGGCCTCTCGTTCCTCCATTCAAGGCCAATTTTTTTTTAGTGTTAGGTTACATTTTCCAGGAGTGAACGAGCAGTTCCAAACAATTAGTTAAAGCAGGCTTTATCTGAAACACAATTTGATTTTTTCGTTGTTTCACAACAATTGTCCTCTCTTTGTTTTTCGAATTTATTATTATTATTATTATTATTATTATTATAAGATTTCTGGGTGCATAAGTAATAACACACGCCTATTTTGATGAATGAATACCATAGCTCCATCCCCAGTACAGCGACGAGCTTTTGTCAATTGTCTTTAAATATGATGAGCGAACATCATTAGTTTTACTATGCCTTCTTTTTTCATCTTCTAGATATTTGTTTTGAAAAGATATTTATTTTGAAAGAATCATATGTTTAAAAGTAATACATCCACATTGGATTTCCAACATTGTAAAGAAAATATATTAAATGATAACTATATCTAAATAGTCACAATTGAGAGTTCCTGCTATTTTTGGCCTACTTTCACACAAAAAAGTCATACAGATAAAGTTGTACGTTACTTTCTTACGTAAGAGCAAAATCATATTTTATTAACCAAATGAGGGGAATTTGTCTTTGCGTCTTTCCATTTTTCCGTTTCCCTTTAGGGCTATGTGAAATTTGGTGCCCTTGGATTCATATTTCATTGCACAGGTGACAATTCCCACCATAAAAGCGAGACCCGGCTCTTACCTCTGCCATCACACCCTCCCTCAGGCTTGTTTTGGAGAGGGGAACCCATATCCTTATCTTTCTACTCCATGGGAAATAGCAAATAATTCCTGCTTCTTGAAAAAAAAAAAAGACAATAATATTCAGTTTTATTTGAGATGTTAGGGTTCTTGCATTCTTGGAAACATGAGATAGTCCTTTAAATCATAACGGCTCTGTGTGTATGAGAGAGAGAGAGAGAGAGAGAGAGAGAGAGAGAGAGAGAGAGAGAGAGAGGACGAACCTTCCTTTATAAACATTTGTAAGGTATATTTGGATTGGAAATAAACTTACTACAAAACTAACCATCTCGCTCGTCACAAAGCTATATATACTCGTAAGTGTTGTTTTCGGTGGTTCCTAGATTGATTAGATGAAGTCTCTTTCATTGTATTTCTAAGCGAACTACTGGATTCTAACTATATCTACTGGAACTTCCCAATGCGTAGTTTATGAAGTTAGCTGCTAGTCTCCACGTCAAAAAGTTTGTTCATAGTTTATTCCTCTGCATACTTTTGAATCATTTTCATTTCTCGAAAGTCGAGAGAGTCAGATATCAACGCTCGAGTCAGGTGACTTCTGCGTGATATTCAGTTTTCGTAATACAATGGTCTGGCGCATTACATTGGTCTAAACTGCATTGAAGCTATCATTCTATTGGAATCCACAAACATTAAAAGATATTTACACTGTTTTTCAAGTTTTATATTGTCACATACGGAAAGTCGTCAATTCGTACTGTTTGCAATTCAAATCTCCCAGGACCGAATCGTTTAGCAATTATAAGTCCCCTCCGTTAATACATCCGAAATACAGCCAATTGAGTATTAAATGAAATGTTTAACCAAAATGTTTGCTAATATAAAATAGTGACTGTGAAAGTGGAATAATTCAAGAATATCTACTCTACGTCCTACGTCATGGTGGAGGTGGGTTGATATCGACTCAAAGTACGAATTCATGCATTCGACGGGCATATATACAGCAGAAACGGTATCAAATTATACCTCTCTAGACACCCTAGTGGTTACCGTCACAATCGTCGATTCTCCTAACCACCAAATCTTTTATCAATTCCACATCAGTAATATTCCCGAAACCGAAGTAGGTTGAATTGGATGTTAAACGTCACTTGTAGCTTAATTGGGTGTTAAACATCATTTGTAGCTTAAGAACGTTAAACATCATTTGTGTCTTAATGTTTGTGAATTTGTATATATGTGCGGGGGTAATTGTAATAGCCGCAATGCCTTCTTAACTTCTCGAATTCTTAACACTTTTTGGGTATGTTTGTGACTGCAAATCCTTAGATCCAAATGCAAAACATATGAAGTACTTCTTAATGTCCGGTTGCAGAATTCGGACCGGCACCCAGAATATCAGAACGAGGTCACGTTGCCTACCTACGTGGTCACCTGACCTCGTTCTGATACTCTGGGTGCGGGTTCGAATCCTGCTACTGGAAATCAGAAGTACTTCAAAGGTCTTGCATTTGGATCTAGGGCTTTGTAGACACAAGCGTATCCATAACGTGTGAAGAATTCGATATATAATATATTATATATAATATATATATATATATATATATATATATATATTATATATATTATACATACATACATACATGCACACATACATACATATACACACATTGTGCATGTATGTATATGTCTGTCCACTATATCGAATTAATTTAGGTCTAATTGTTTTAGGAAAATCATCTGATCGACACACACCCCCCCATCCTTCTCTCTCTCTCTCTCTCTCTCTCTCTCTCTCTCTCTCTCTCTCTCTCATCTCTCGTACTTAACAGGCATCGAACCATTAAAACTGGGATCATCTGTTTTTAAGTTTGAAGGACCTTCAAGAGCAGAAAGCAATCCAACTTCTGCAGCAGAGCTGCCATGTTCAAAGGGTATTTCCCAAGAGCAAACTCGGGAATCGGAAGGAGCTCTTCCCTTATTTGCATTTTTATTTCCACTCAGTTTTCCTGTTTTGAAGATGGAACTAGTAAGGACAGCTGGTTAAACATATGAACATTTTGTAGTAAAGTTGGGTTATCTATGTATTTTTATGTATGTGTAATTATACCAGTAATGGCATGTTTATATATTTTTCCATTACACATAAATCTGACCTAACATTGATTAAAGCCAGTATCTGCTATAATAATAACTAATAATAATAATAATAATAATAATAATAATAATAATAATAATAATAATAATAATAATAATAATAATAATAATAATAATAATAATAATAATAAAGATAAGAGAAAAGAATTGAGGTGAATTATTTCTGATACCAACAAACTTTTAAGATATTATCTTCCCATCACCAGACAGTACAAAATTACAAAGTTTATTAGCCAACTTACCGGTTTTCACCAATGTATTTTTTTTTACCGTTTGCGTGATTAATAAATATACTACAAGCAAACTAGCAGGCAGATGGATACCCGAATTTTTTTGTATAACTAAAGTCGAGGTATTTTGTTTGGAAGTTAAATTGAAAACCAAATAATAAAACCAGTGGTTCTTAACTCTGTAAGTAACAGACGCCTTTAAGATTCTGGTGAAGGCTATTTACCCCATTGCCAGAAAATACATATAATCACATAAAAACAGCTTTTACTCTCTGATTAAACGGTCCTTACAGGACATGTTTCTCACTATTTTCCATGCAAAAATTAATGATCATTTCATGAATAAATAAAACGTATATTTTTTGTAGATTCAAGAAAAGGAAACTGCAAGTTTGTCCAAAGTTATTTTCACGTGAAGGATGTTGTTGCTTGTCTCGAATAGGGATGTGAAATTGCGGAGAGAGGTTTCTTGTAAGGGAACACTGATCTCATTATTGACAGTCAGCTGTTTTCGATATTATGTTTGTATGAAAACAGGAGTGGGAAATCCAAACTTACAGAGGTGCGTAGTAGTAAACAGAATCATAGCACTCATGGCTTCCAATGCTAAACATGATTTAGCCGTTAAAAGTACGAGTATAAGCCACTACGGAACTTCATTCGCACTATATGACGTTGTGAAGAAAAATAGACTTTTTAATTAATTTAATTCAGTAAATTGTATTGACCCTGTTGATGGAACTAAACTTTAAGTGTGTTCGCCCTTAGGCAATTTTCATAGAATATCAATATGTATGGGGCAGTTGCTGTTTAAAGACAGCGCTTTTTTAACTAACTATACCTACTCTTATTTTCAAGTATAATACTGAGAATTATTCAGTGTGGTTCCATTTCTTATTTTTAAATACCAATAGCTGTTTTAGCCATTACCTAATGGCTAACACCAGAGGTACGCTAGTTCTGCATTGGCACTTAACTCAAACTGGATCGAAAGTTTCTCAGTGACGCTATTTTTCACCAGTTAAAAGTTGTAGTCTAATTCCGGATTCCTTCTCTCTACTATGGAAGAGCTTCTCCACGTCCATCCAGGACGTCCTACGCTTTACACTTCGAAATATACATTTGAAGATCAATCTACCTCAAAGACAATTTGCGTCTACAATGTTAAGACAGCACACTTCTCCCGTTTCCTTTATCACTTATATTCTAGGGTAAAACCTGAAGGAAAAATAATGCTATTTTCATTAAGAATTATTTAATACTTGCAGGTGATTCAGATATAAATCTCTTTGTCTCTGTCTTTGTCTCTCTCACACACACACAGACACAGGTTAGGTGAAGTGATATAGGTAACATAAAGTCAACGCGTGGAAAAGTATGCATGGTAAAAAACATTACTGCAGAGGTGAATGAAAGAGAAAGTAGGCGATACTTACTGTTGCAATAAATCGAATATTGAGATGACTGGATGACCACCGTTGGTATTTACCTAAAGCTAACTGATATTATTGAGTTGTGAAACAAAATTATGATTAAAATAATACCAATGAAGGTACACATGATAAATGCTAAAGCCACAGAGAAGAGAAAAAGGAAATCTGTGAATACATGCAACCGTATACCAGATCAGAAAGTTTTCAGTTAATCACTGTTAGCATGTAATGTGAACTTACATACATCCATACGCATAAGTCGATTTGCAAAGCGTCAACCTCCCGTACATGATTATAGAATTTACGGTGCCTCTTTGGCTTGTTATCTACGCGTCACCTACTCCTATAAAATAATATAGGTGCTAGTACTAAACTTGGAAGAAGCTCCTTAGGACGCTGTGTTTAGTGCTATAGTTGATTCGCATCCACCGTGCATTTGATGTCTAGGCCAGTCCCTGACGGCGCTCCTGATTGGCTGTTGATAAGCCAATCACAGGGCTGGAAACTCTCAGTCTCTCTCGAGAGTTCACATAGGCAAGATGTATGTTCCACCTCTCCCGAGGAATACTTTTGAAAGACGTACACCTCAGGAGAGGTGGAACATGGATCCTACCCATGTGAACTCTCTCTAGAGGCTGAGAGTTTCCAGCCCAGTGATTGGCTTATCAATAGCGAATCAAGAGTGTCGTAAGAAACTGGCCTAAGACATCAAATGCACGGTTGATGCGAATCTACTATAGTACTAAACTTCGAGGAAGCTCCTTGGGACGCTTTGTTTAGTACTAGTCCATCGGGGATCAGAATTTTACATACACCCATTTCTGTATTGAGTGGCCGACAGATTATATTTATAAACGATTATTACTAAACCCGGCGTCAACCAATGGAGTTTCAGCCATGTTTAGTCCTAGCACCTCGGAGTCGGGAACGCGTAGATAAGAAACCGAATAGCACCTAATTTACGGTATCGGGAAAACTTCATTTATGTGTGAGACGCGGCCGAAGCTTCAATCCCTGGGAGCCTTTTTAACAGTCAAGTCTTCCCTAGCAATAAGGGAAAAGCAGATAAGGGGGTAGTCTATTCTTTTCTGGCAAAGTGCAGGCCGACAAGACGACTGTTTACTCGAACAACTTTTGAAATAATCTCTCTCTCTCTCTCTCTCTCTCTCTCTCTCTCTCTCTCTCAGGTAACCTCCTTCTCTCTTCCTTCCTTTTCCTCATTGCTTCTTTCTCAGCATAGCATAAAGTTCCTATTGTTCTTTCATAATGATTAGAGCAGCGAAAATATCTTTTAACAGGTAATTTTTTTTCAGCGACCTTTACTTCACAGACTCGAAGACCTCCATATAAAAGAGCAAAGAAAGTATATTGATTTTTCTTAAATATTACATATTTGTAACTGAAGAAGTACGCTGGATAAATGAAATTTTAATGTGACGATTCACAGATATAAAGACAATTATGATATAAAGATACTCATGAAATTTATTTTTAGCGTTAGGGCATTCGGTAATATTTTCTCTGGAATATGTTCTCGGATGATATATTAACTGTATATTTGAAGTGAAATATAATATATATATATAAATATATATCATATATATATCTATATATATATATATTATATATATACAATATATATGTGTGTGTGCGTGTGTGTGTGTGTGTGTGTGTATACAGAAAGTATCTTGGAAGATTGCAAGAAAAATACAATAAATCTTGCTGAATGTCGCTACCCACAATTAGTAGGAATCTAACCACATGCTGGCTACATTTACTAATTTGTTTTTTCTTTATGCAAGGGAAATCGAAAGTAGTAGCTAAGGTGCTGGAGTATAACGAGAACAGACAAAGAGAGACAAACGAGTAGCTTCGTCAATTAGTAAAGCCCGCATAACTACATTACAAAAATGTCTTTTAATTAAGGCCTTGGGTCCTTTTCATCTCTCCGACATGGTATGCTGAGATGGATATAGTTATAAAAGGAACTTGGAGACTTTTTAAAAGTTTTTTATCAGTATATTCAACTAGCACTTTTTTGAGCCAATATAGAACCTATGTGATCAGTGCTAGGTAATTTTGTTGCTTACACTATCTTCATTGGCTTTTATTGCATGAACCAAAGAGAAAGTGGAATATTTTCAGTATTTCAGGAATATTTTGTAACCTTTAGCTATCTGTTACGACCGAAAGAATATATATATATATATATATATATATATATATATCTATATATATATATATAATATATATATATATATATATATATATATATATCAATTTTGCTAAAACTATGAATTTTAACAATAAACCAGACCTGAATTAAAATATAGAAAACATATATGAAGACGATGGAAAAAATTTAGTTATTTTCCATGTAAAAGACAGGAAGCTGTATAAGAATCGATAAATAAAACAGGTTTTCTTGGTCCCACGCATATGTTATTCTCATAAATAATAACTGACCCAAACAAATCAGGGAAATGTAGAGGCGAAGTGGAGTGATAGCTATTATTTAAACCGGGCAAAAAAAAAATAAATTGAAATTAACTTCATTTGTTTGATGAAATAAATATTAGTTTCTAGACAGTGACATGTACTGATTCTACACTTGAATATAATAGTTACAGCATCTGACTTTTTGAAACCATTGTTTATGAGAAACGATCTTTTTATCAAAATAAAAATGAAATTTAACAGAGATGATTGTAATACTAACAGGATTTTGGAGAAGTTAATGGAGAAAAGATATATAGCTAAATGTGGATAGGTGTATTTTCAATAGCCCGCTCTACAAAAGGTGCTATTTTCACATTGAAACTTGATATAGGTACTATATCAGCAGAATGCAGCATTACAATAA
Organism: Macrobrachium nipponense; assembly: GCF_015104395.2. NCBI lineage: Eukaryota > Metazoa > Arthropoda > Malacostraca > Decapoda > Palaemonidae > Macrobrachium > Macrobrachium nipponense. The sequence goes on along the minus strand of NC_087210.1, from coordinate 8,393,773 downwards.
AAAAATATTTATAGATTATTATCCGCAATAGCTCATTCAAAGAGATTAAATACATGATAAATTAAAGGCACAGTTGAAATCCTGCTTTATTGCCTTTTTTAGCAAGCGAAATAAACGTGAATAGAATTCTGTTTTATCAGGCCACAGAAAATTATTGAGGCAAATGAACAGAAAACGACATAAATACTGGGTGATTCTTTCGGGGAAATTTTGGTCACTATCAACAGCACTTTGCTTTTATACAAAGAGATCATCTGGTCGCCCTTTTTACAGTGCCCGACGGCCTCAAATACTTTAGAGATGTTTTGGCCTGTTTGTCCGCTTTTCTTCTATATTCGCCATTCTACCTTGTTAGCTCTTTATCGTCTTGTTTTCTGACACTTATCTTCTTCGCATGAATATAATATTTACGTGCAAAATTCTCTATCCCTCAGTGAGAAGGTAATGTACAAATTGTGTCGTATAATTTAATATAGATACATTATTTTTTTTGCAAATTATTCGAAGAAGTTCTTGCAGAGAATAAAATAAACACACACAATATATATATATATATATATATATATATATATATATATATATATATATATATATATATATATATATATATATATATAATAATGAACCACGGACGTTTTTTCACCCATTCCATTCAAGAGATTTCGGGATTTTGCTCATGAATCCTTATTCGGAAACTGAAAATGGAGACTTGTCTACCTACTACTAGTAATACTACTACTACTACTAGCAATAGTAGTAAAAATAAAATTCCAGATTGCTTTTGACAAGTGGACAAATCGAAGAGTCGCCTTGCAAGGTTCACCTCTCTAAGGAAACAATCACTCGCTCCAAACAATCCTTGCGGATTTCGAGAGAATTTAGCAACGAAGATTTTGGAAGATCAAGGAATATGGTTTTAAAGGGAAGCTGTTCTCTGTTACTATTGTTTGTCTTGGTTCCTTTTCTGCCACTGATTGACAGCATAGCATTTGCTTTATGTTGGAAGGATGGATAAATAATAACAAAAAGAAACTTCTGGTTTACTAACATTTCAATTCTGTATTAATAAAAAAATTTTCCAAAAGAAATTTTTTCTGTAATTTATACGCTTAAGGACTGAAAAATTAAGATCTGTACAAAAATAAATGTAATTTATTTTTCTGTAAAATTTTTTTTTCTGTAATATTTTCTCAGTTTTTTCTGTAATAATATTTTCTCACGCAGTTTTGTGTGTTGACTTGAGTGGGGTAATTTTCGCTGTTAAATGTTCTGTGTGCATGACTGTTTTACATAAAATGTCTTTACAGGCTTTTTGGAATGTAGTTTTAAGTAGTTTGCATAATGGCCTTATCTGTTGTTGGGTGGTCTCAAGGACCAAGACAAGCAATAATTCTCGGGAACTAATCTTTGTATTGGTTTCCGAGCTAACGTGTGAGACGGCGGAGAAATGGTCGTCAGTGAATTCTGCTACTTCGACTGTGACTGTAGCTTAAGGGGTTCACTCATACAACCCTTTTGGACACCGTGAGTGTTGGGCTGCGAGGAAGAACGCTGAGTGGAAGACAGATTTATTAGAAATGGATCCTGTCGGCGTTTGTGCTTTGATTTCGGAAATGGCTCTTCACTAAATACAGGCTCTCTCTCTCTCTCTCCCCATCTCTGGACTTCGCATTCTGCATGAAGCGCATGATCGATAGAAACCCT